>NC_073306.1:50783224-51134057 GCF_027595985.1 Sorex araneus | reverse complement strand
TTGAGAGATTATTATTAATGTTTGGGGAACAATAATGACACTGGAGTTAAAGCAAACCCAAAAAGAAGTCCCCAGCTGCTTACAGATACAGACTAAAATATTTAAGGATGAAATGATACACATTTGGAATTTGTTGCAAATGAGAGTCAGGAGCCAGGATGATAGCTCAGGGCTCAGAACTCAATCCCAGGCACCTAACAGCCTTCCTAAGCACCACAGTAGCCCCCAGCACCACGGGACCCAAGTAGCCCAGCACTGCTGGGCCCCAGTATTGAACCACCTTGCCCAAAGGCTGAGAGTCACAGGGCCAAGTCCCCTGAGTACAACTTGGGAGCTCCTTCTCCACTGCCAAATGAAAGCAGGGAAGAAGAGAGGAGTGTGGACAGGGCAGAAGTAGGCTATGGATAAATGGGGCTCACCATCTTGTTCTGTTTCCCAAATATGCTGAATTCTCCTTAACAAGAAAAAAGTTAAGTGCTAAAAGATGAAAAACTATAAGGTTGGCAATACACTGAGATTGTTGCTAAGGCTGGGTGAGTCTACTTTTGTGTATGTCTGAAAAATTCTACAATACAATCAAAGGAGATAAGGATTGTGATATTGAGAAAAGCAGGGAACCACTCCACTGAGTTTCCTGAAACTAGCCCTTGACTCCTTGTCTACTGACTGATCCGTTCTAGGCACAGCTGTCCAGGCGCAGCTTCCAACGAAAGGGAGGGTGTGGGAGAGGGCAGGGCTTGGGAGAGGTCAGTCTGAGGGCCTGCAGTCCCTGTAGGGGGAAGCAGAAGGGGGCAAAGGCTGACTTGCTGGCTGAAGGCAGTCACCCAGCAACATTACAAAAAGGGCAGAAAGGGCAGAGTAAAAAGAACACGGGATTGTGATGGAGAAACAGCTCAAAGGACTGGAGTGTAGCTTTGTATGAGAGAGCCCTGGGTTCGATCTTGTCACCACATGGTCCCTTGATCACACCACAATATGCAATCCCAAAATCGGGGTGGGGGGGTGGGGGAGGGAGAGAAAGAGGGAGGGAGGAAGGGAAAGGAAGGGAAGAAGGGATGGGAGGGAAGAAGGGAAGGAGGGAGTGGAGGGAGTTAAGACGGAGGAGGGAAGGGAGGAAAGGGAAAAGGAAACTGGGAACATCTAAGCATAACCTGGGCTCTGATTTTTCTCACCACAGACCACAGGGCACTTCTGGGTGGCTGAAGGGAGGGGCAAAGGTAGGACAGAGAAGTCTTTGCAAGCATCCCTCCAGGGCATCCTGACTCAGTTCCACTCCCATATTCACTGTCCACTCTGGAATCCCAGACCCATATATCAGCAGAGCAGAGGGAGGGCTGTAGGGACATGCCTAGCACAGGTAGACATGCAGGAGACCCTGCACACAGGAGGAACAAGTTCACAACTCCAGAGCCAGGCCACCCCTTGATCGTGTGTGTGTGTGTGTGTGTGTGTGTGTGTATGTGTGTGTGTGTGTGTTTGCCACACATGGAGGTACTCAGGGCTTACTCCTGGTTCTGCTCTCAGAACCACTCCTAGTGGGTAATCAGGGACCTTTGCTTTGAAAAAAATCTCAGTAAATGAAGTTCTCAGGGTGACAAGCAATCAGGGTGAAAGCTTTGGGGTTAAGCCACTCAGGTTTACCTGGGGGCACTGCTCGGCCCTGCCCTTGTGAGGTCTCTCAGAAGACTGACCAGCACTCATTGGCAGAAGGCAGAGGAGGCCTTGGCAAGCTGGACACAGAGCAGAAGCTGGATGGGGTAGGCCCAGACAACAAGCATTCATCCCACCTGGAGATGAAGTGACATTTGGCCTGGGGTGGGGGATGGGAGGACAGACCCACACTATTCCTGGTTCTGCACTCAGGAATCACTCCTTGTGGAACTTAGGGGACCATAAGGGATGCTGGGGATCAAACCTGGTTCGGACACGTGCAAGGCAAACAACCCTATCCGTTGTACTATTGCTCTGGCCCTGGGATGAAATGACATTTCATCAGTACCTACAAGAGGGAGGTGACTAAGTGCAGGAAAGCAGGAAAGGGAAAGGTTACTTTAAGGAGAGGTGACCCTGAATAGTCCTGGATCAGAGGCTCAGCACATTTGGGAAACAGACGGAAGTTTACCAGCATTTCTCAGGACCAGTGGACTGAGCAGGGCCTGAAATGAAGCTAGGAAGCCCCACTATTAATGAAGGCTGATCACATGCTCCTGCATCCCTGTCATGCCCCAGGCTCTTTTCTAAGCACCTGACACAAGTTGCAGTGTATCCCAGAATCCTTTCAACACTCCCAAGAGGGTTTACAAATTGGGAAACTGAGGCCCAGGGAAGTTATGCAGTTGCTCCAACTCTCCTTTCACAACTGGTGAATGGTAGAACCTAGAATTCAAACCCCACGGGCTCCAGAATCCATGCTTTTTAAACCTAACCTCTAGGTTGTAGCCCATGAGTAATAGGGTGCTCCTACAGAATTCTGAACAAGACATGGGTGACTTGGGCCAGAGAGAGAGTTCAAAGGGCGGGAACCATATGTTTTTCATGCAGGTGGCCCAGGTTCCATCCCTGCCACCACATGGTGGCCAGTACTACCAAGAGCACTGAGCTGGGAGTAGACCCCAGTTTTGGGTCTCTGATGTGGCACCAAAACAGAGAAACAAGAAAAGAGAGAGAGGTGACTTGATAAACCCATGTGGTAGAAAGATCAACTGTGGCGTATGGCTGCAAATCATTGCCCACGTGGGAGAAAAGGCACATGTGACAGGACAACCAGGGTGCACAGCACAGCCCAATCAATGCAGATGGCCAAATAGGAAGAGGACTTGGACCCCAAGTTCCCAGATGAATCAGCTTCCTGTCACGAATCCTGTTACCACCCCACTTACAGACCGCTCACTGAGGGGCAGGCACCTCATTTTTGTTACGTCGTTTATTCCCTTGGACAACCCTGTGAAGCACGGACTCTGCTTCCCAGTCTACAGATGAGGAAAGTGAGGCTGGAGCTAAAGATCATGCAAGTAGCTCCAAGAAGAGCCCTTCTGCCTCCAGCGTGCTTTCTCTCACACACAGCAAACCATGAAGCTTAGCCCACCAGGACCCACTTATCTCCAACAGTTGTAGTGCAGGTTACGTTAGGTCACATTTTTTCTGCCTTTGGATGCAGTGCAGCTTGAAAGGGAAAGCAGGGGGCTGGAGTGATAGCACAGCAGGTAGGGCGTTTGCCTTGCATGCGGCCAACCCAGGTTTGATTCCCAGCATCCCATATGGTCCCCCGAGCACCACCAGGAGTAATTTCTGAGTGCAGAGGCAGGAGTAACCCCTGTGCCATGCTGGTGTGACCCAAAAAGAAAAAAAAAAAAGGAAGAAAAAATGGAAGGAAGGAAGGAAGGAAGGAAGGAAGGAAGAAAGAAAGAAAGAAAGAAAGAAAGAAAGAAAGAAAGAAAGAAAGAAAGAAAGAAAGAAAGAAAGAAAGAAAGAAAGAAAGAAAGAAAGAAAGAAAGAAAGCAGAAACACTGCAAGGGAAGGGGCTTCTGGGGAAAAGGCCAGGAAGGAAGCACTGAATTTCAGGCCCGCTTTTGCGACCAGCCCCTCTGTTTCCCTCTGAGCAAGTTCCTTCCTCCTCTGGGCTTCAGTTTCCCCATCAGTACAATTATTTGGGGGGAAGCCCACATAGAGTGACACTCAGGGAGCACTCTCTGCAGTGAACAGGGACCATGCAGTCCCAGGGACGGAGCTTGGGACTCTCACATGCACAAATGTTCTCCAGCCCTTTAAGCTATCTCCCTGCCTGAAAGAATTTATGTGTGTGTGTGTGTGTGTGTGTGTGTGTGTGTGTGTGAGAATGGGGAGGGGGAAAGGGAGGGGAAATGGTGCCAGAGACCAAACCCAGGACCTCACACATGCAAGGCAAGTGCCTACAACTGAGCTCCATCTCCAGCCCCCTCCTATTTACATAACTTAGAGCTGATAGACAGGACCTCCAAATCCCTTTCTCGGTCATGTTCTGGGACGTGAGTTAAGGCTAATGGTGACTGCAAGGCTACTCCAACCCTAACCAACAGCAGGAACAAAAGTTCCCAAATGGTTTCCATCTGGATAAGCACCACCCCCAGCACGAGTTCAAGCTGAGGCTGTGAGAAGTGCCAGAGAACAGGGCTCTTCCCAGGCCCCGTCTGCACCCACCCTGAGGAAGGAGTCCCCAGCCCTGCCTGACGCCCCTGCCAGGTCTGGGAGCCAGAAGCAGAGAGCTCAGCCCCTGAAATGACCCTGCCTGCCTCCTTCAGCCCCCACCCCCCATTGGCCCTGTTCCTCCCAGGGAATGAGGGGCTAGGCGGTGACAGGGAAGGCTCCAGCCAGCTCACTTTATTATTTCAGGAGCCTTCTGCCTCTCGTTGTTTTCCTTCCTGCGCTGCCGTAGCCTGGGATGGGCTGTGCACCCCCTTACTGGGGCCCCTACTGGCGTCTCCCGGTCCCGGGAACCTGTCCAGCCTTACCAGCTCAGTCTCAGCAGCTGCCCCTTGCAGGGTGGTAGGAAGCAGGGAGGAAGAAGGGCTGCAGGAAGGGAGCCCCACCCTCAGTGAATACTGAGGCTTCTGCAAAGCCCAAGTTTCCTGGCTGGGATTTTCCTCAAGAGACTGTTCAGCAGTGATGAGCTAAGAAAGCAAGAACTCTGCTGAAGATTCCCTTCCAAACCCTGGTCCCAGCCCCAAATTCCCCCCAGTCCTGCCCTCCCAAAAGAGCCCCAGGGTCCCAAGTCTCCCTGGCTCACTCACTAGCTCCCAGGCCTGCAAGAATCCCTCCCTGCCCCCAACGTGAGCTTGAGGTCATCACTAATCCCTGAAACAGGGATCTGTCTTTCTGCAATTTCTATGTCTGCTGCGCTGTTTCCATACAGGCCTTGGCTCCTGGTGCCTGAACAGCCCTTCTCCCTTTGCCTTGTAAATACCACATCTTCCTTGACTCAGTTTACAAGGCACTCCCCCACCAGACCAGAACTGACACTATAGATCTCACACAGTCACATTCACACACACACACACTCACACATACACACAACTCATATACACACACATGCACACATACTCACACAACACATTCACACATAATCACACACATATATACTCATTTATATATACTCACACATAATCACACACTCACATATAATCACATGCATACACACACTCGCTCTCAAACATCACTCACTGTCACTGTCATCCCGTTGCTCATCGATTTGTTCGAGCGGGCACCAGTAATGTCTCTCATTGAGAGACTTATTGTTACTGTTTTTGGCATATCCAATACGCACGGGTAGCTTGCCAGGCTCTGCCGAGCGGGCTCGGTACTCTCGGTAGCTTGCCGGGCCTGGCTCTCCGAGAGGGGCGGAGGAATCGAACTCAGGTCGGCTGCGTGAAAGGTGCTGTGCTGTCGCTCTCATACATACACAGAAAAATCACACACACACATACACACACTCACACTCAACACACACATTCCTCCAGAACCACCCTTGGCTTTAATGCTACCATGTGCCACTACAGGCTTTGATCAGACCTTCTAATCATGGCCCTTATTTACTATACATTTCCCTATAGGGCTGAAAACTCAAAACAGATATGGACGGGCTCATCTGCCTTTGTATCTATGGTACTGAACAGAGGGCCTGGCACATGGGTAGAAATATGCATCTGCGGAGTAAGTGAATGGCTAAATGAGCAATTTAGATATTAATAAGACCCTATTTTTGTTTCTGTAGCAGCAGAGGTTAAGACTCCAGTTTTTGTTTTTGTTTTTAGCCACATCTGGCAGTGCTCAGGGGTTATTCCCAATTCTGTACTCAGAGGTTATTCCCGGTGGTGTTCAAAGAGCATGTGATGCTGAGGAATCAAACTGGGGGTAGCCAGTGTGCATGACAAGTACCTTAACCCTGTACTATCTCTCCAACCCAAGAATGCTGGTTGTAACGTCATATTGTTCCTTGATCCAAACTGTGGTTTCAAAACTATTAGCTACTGGGGCTGGAGTGACAGCACAATGGGCAGAGTGCTTGACTTACACATGGTGCACCCGGATTTGATTCCCAGTCCCCCATATGGTCTCCCAAGCCCACCAGAAGTGGTCACTAAGTACAGAGCCAGGATTAAATCCTGAGCATCGCTGGGTGTGGTCCCAAAACAAAATAAACAAACAAATAAAACTATTAGTTGTGGGGCTGGAGCGATAGCACAGCGGGTAGGGCGTTTGCCTTGCACGCCGCCAACCTGGGTTCAATTCCCAGCATCCCATATGGTCCCCTGAGCACCGCCAGGGGTAATTCCTGAGTGCAGAGCCAGGAGTGACCCCTGTGCATTGCCAGGTGTGACCCAAAAGGCAAAAAAAAAAAATTAAAAATAAACTATTAGTTGTGGGGGCGAGAGAAATAGTACAGCAAGTAGAGTGCTTGCCTGGCATGTGGCAAACCTGGGTTCAATCCCCAGCACTGCACATTATCCCCAGGGGTTATTCCCAATTCTGTACTCAGAGGTTATTCCCGGTGGTGTTCAAAGAGCATGTGATGCTGAGGAATCACCCTGCCAGTAGTGATCCCTGAGCACAGAACCAGGAGTAAGCCCTGAGCATAGCTGGCCTAAGAACAAAAAACTCAAACAAAACCCCCAAGCTATGTGAATTGAGGCAAGGGACTTAGTTTCTCTGAGCCTGTTTCCCCAAATAGAATAAAAATGGCATCTATCTAACTTGACACTAGGCGATCAGGCATTTAAGCACCTCGCCCAGTGCTCAGCAGACAGGGAGGACAGCATAGCAGCTCCCTGCCCAGTAGAAAACCATGTGTGCACGGTGCCTCAGGGAATCACCTGGAGTGCAGAAAGATAACAAGGGCAGGGCCTCACCTCAGACCTTTAAATTGGGGCCCCTATGGTTGAAAAGGGCCTCACCAGGCATCATCAGTGGAGTAAGAGGTGAACTGCTCCCACACCTGCCTTGAACTACCCAAGTCCAAATCCTGGCCTTGACACTCATGGTTATAGTAGAGAGGCAAGCTATAGCAAAACAAACTATGTACCTAATAATGGTTAGGTGTGAATTCCAGGTCATCACTGAGTGGTATTTTAATAATCTCAGATCACCCAGTTGCACAGGCCTCCTCTATGTTACCTGACAACCCTGCTGACCAAGCTATGTCACCTCTTCATGCTTTCGTTACCTTATGGGGGTTACAGAAATAAATATATGGGAAATGCTGACAACACTGCCTGGGGCTGTATCTGATCCCTATTTCTAATGCAATCCAGACAACATGAAAAAACGTTGAAAACCTGATGTGATTGAAAGATGCTATAAAAGGCCATGTGCTAGGGTTCCATAGGGTTCTGCTGATATGAAATATCCAGAATAGGCAATTCCGTAGACATAGAAAGCTGCCAGGGACTGGGAGGAAAGAGAATGAGAAATTACGCTGGGTGAGCACTGTTTGGGGTTTTTTGGGGGGGTTTTATTGGCTTTTTGGGTCACACCTGGAGATGCTCAGGGGTTATTCCTGGCTCTGCACTCAGAAATTACTCCTGGTGGTGCTCAGGGGACCATATGGGATGCCAGGGATTGAACCCAAGTTGGCCCCATGCAAGGCAAACGCCTACGTGCTGCACTATAACTCCAGCCCAGGCACTGTTATTTTTCAGGGAAAGCAGTGATAGGCAGAAGGCAGTATTGAGGGGGAAATCTTCTTTTCCAGAAGTGGGCTCATTCCCAAACACCTGCAAGATACATAAGATTTGTCTTTTTTTTTTCTCTTGGCTTTTTGGGTCACACCCCGTGATGCACAGGGATTATTCCTGGTTCATGCACTCAGGAATTACTCCTGGCGGTGCTCGAGGGACCATATGGGAAACTGGGAATTGAACCCGGATTCACCGCATGCAAGGCAAACACCCTACCCGCTGTGCTATCACTCCAGTCCCAATATTTGTCTTTTTGCTTAAATAAAATCACCTCAAACAACCCCTTAAGGAAGTCAAGACCCCAACATGTAGACGGGGAAACTGAGATACAGAAAGGTCGTGTTATTTACGCAAGGTCACACTATCAAAGGGAACTCAATCCAGATCTGTCTGACTTCAGGGACTGGGCCCTGCACGGACCTCAATCATGCACCCACATGCTGTGGGATGTCAGGCATTCTTCCATGGGAACAAATCCTTCTTCTCAGATGGGGACTTTGTCTTGTTATCCCCACACCCCCAGAAACTTCCTACCTACCTCTGTACACAGCAACTGTCCCATAAAGAGATAAAGAGACTGTAACTTATTGCTAATATGAAGTGGGCATGCAGTGGTTTAACCCCAAAGCTTTTACCCTGATTGCTTGTCACCCCGAGAACTTCATTTACTGAGATCTGAGATTTATTTTCAAAGCAAAGGTCCCTGATTACCCACTAGGAGTGGTCCTGAGAGCAGAGCCAGGTGTAAGCCCTGAGCACCTCCATGTGTGGCAAATACACACACACACACACACACACACACACACACACACACACACACACACACAATCTCCCCCTGGGGAAAGGCTTTCCACCCAAGCCTCAGCACTGGGAGATTTTGATTCAGTGGATCAGTAGAGCCTATGGCACCTCAAAATCTTAAAAGCTCAGTGAAAGTCAATGAGTTTCAGTTAGAGACCTTTTGGCAGCTGTTCCTATCTGGACTGCCATGCCCTCCACAGCATCTTCAGTGATCCCAAAGAAACCCAGTCACAATGGTCCCAGGACAAAGGGAGCCCAGAGCACAGCCTCAGAGTCTGGGGTATTCACAATGGACCTGTGGGCCTCCCTGCCTCATATACTCTAGGACCAAGCACTAGACAGACCCCTGCAGGGCCTATAATGCCAACCAGATATTCATACTATCCGATTGCCATCAGGAAAAAGCCCATCTGCTCTAACCTAAAGTTCCAGTTTCTAGTTCCAGTTTCTGTCCCGAGTGGCCAGAAACGGAACACCAGTTAAGGAGGTGAGCACTGAAGACTGAAACTTGGGGAGTAGATTTTTCAAGACTGAGTTTGAAGCTGACGACCCCAGAGAGGCTCCGACATCTTATAGACACGGTCATGTATGAAAAGAGGGACTGGAAAATCCTTTTTATTTTGGTTTTGTTTTGGAGCCACACCTGGTGGTGCTCAAGGGTTATCCTGATATGGCACTCAGAAATAACTCCTGGTAGTATTCAGGGGAATTGGGGATATTGGGGATCAAACCCAGATGCAAGGCAAATACCCTAGCCACTCCAGCCCTAGAATATACTCTTGGTGCAGGTCCTTCACCATCATCCCAAATCTTGGGTCTTTTTCAAAACTTCTCATTTGCTCCCTCCTCTGATTCCTCAGGCAGCTTCAGAAGGAAAAACAGCACAAAGCTTTTTCTGAAGGTTGTCTGTGCCCGATGTGTTGCCAAGGCCAAAGGATCAGGGTGTCTCTTATTTTACCTCTGAACATCTCAGTGGTTTCTGACAAAGCTAAGCAGTACCCTCTTCAAACATTCCTCTCCTACCTTCCGGGGCACCACAGTGCCTTGACATCCCTCTGTCCTCACTGGCAGCTCCACCTCATTCTCTTTTATGAACTCCTCTTCCCATTCCATCTCTCTATCCTGAGCCCCGTTCATTCCTCTCCCTTGCACTCTTGTCCATTCCCACAACCTTTAAACACCAGTGAATTCAATATATGCATAGGTGTTTTTGCAGACCGTCTACATAAGCATCTTCTGGGCTGCCAGCTAAAATGCAAGTTCTCAGGACAGCAAGAACACAGGGGACCAGGCACTTGCCCTGACCTCAGCTGACCCCGGTTTGATCCCTGCATATGTTCCCCTGAGCACTGCCAGGGGGTCACTCCTGAGCAGAGCCAGAATAGCCACCAGGGTGTGAACCAACACCCCCCCCCCAAATAAATTAAGTTAAATGCAGATTCTCAGCTACCCTTCTGACAAACCTGCCCCCAAGGACAATCGCCATTTTAGTCAGTCTGGCATCTGACTTCCCTCATACATCAGAAAAATCACTTGCTGCACCAGTCAGGAGAGCTTGCCTCCCTCCAGTAAAAGCTGACAAGACCAAATTCTATTTTTTTCCAGCCTCGCTTGCAGCTAGGATCCAGGAGATGAGCAAGGTTAGGTCAATAGACTGAATCAGGAGCAGAGAAAGTAGAAGGTGTGCTAGTGACAATAGCCATGATGATGGCCCAGTTCACAGGGAAGGCAAAAGTACAGACTGTGACATTTAGCTTTTGGCAACAGTATCCTCATCAAACTGGTGCAGGACAGTGACTCTGACTGAGATCCTGGCTGCCTTTTGCCCTAGTTCTCCGGCTTCCCAGAAATACTGTCAAGTGCTGAATATTCCCTTTCAGTGAACTCCTTTTCGGTTAAATCAACTCACCGTGGTTTCTACTATTGCAAGGAGAAGCCTAAGACACAGCCACTGAGTCAGACTCTGGGAAGGATGCCAGGTGACGCTGACATAGATGAAAGAATGAAACCTGCTATCTCCAATGCTGACAGCTCTCACACGTGTATCTCCACTATCTGCCTTTGAACTCAACTCACACATCCACAGCTCCGCTTGGATGCTTCAAAAACCTATGTACAAGCAGAATTCCTGACTTTCCCTTAAACCTATTCTCCCAGATCTCCCCTCCCTTATGAAGGGGAAATGACACCTTTCTAATAGTAATTTGGGAACTATTTTGAGGAAGGGGGGCCACACCCAGAGGTACTCAGGCCTTATTCCTGGCTCAGTACTCAGGGAACACCCCTGGCAGTTTCAGGGAATCAGAAATGAACCTGGGTCAGTCGCATGCAAGGCCCTACCCTCTGTACTCTCTCCCAGCCCCATCCATTCTTGACCACTCCCTACATGTCCTCCATCATCAAACCATGGTATTCCTAGTTGTACAATCTGCCCTGCTTCTCACATTTACTCACTTTTCTCTTGCATCAGTCCCAGTCACAAAATCATCATCTTGGGGCCAGAGGGATAGTATAGCAAGCAGGGTGTTTGCCTTGCACACGGCTGACCTGGGTTTGATCCCCAGCATCTTATATGATCCCCTGAGCACTGCCAGGAGTCATTATTGAGTGCAGAGCCAGGAGTAGCCTGAGCATTGCCAGGTGTGGCCCATAAAGAAAAAAAAATCATCATCTTTCCCATGAACTACTGTAATGGCCTCTGTGGATCCTCTCCTTACCCCTCCAATCTAGTCTCCAGAGAGCAGGTGGAATAATCTTTTAAAACTGAAATTTGGTCATGTGGCTTATCTGAAAAAGAAATAAAAACACAAGCTCTCTACCAGGGCCTTCAAGCTTGACTATGACCTAGCCTTTGCCTACCTGGCTACACTCATCGATGTTGCTCTTCTTATTATCCATAAATCACTTCTGCTCCTCTGGCCTTCTTTCAAGTGTCACAAATACTAGAGGTTCTTTTACTGTCTTGGAACTTTTATTTAAGCTGCCCCCTTCCCCTGGAGCACCCCACACCATTATTCACTATTAATGTTCCTTTCAAAGTTTACAAATGAACTTATGATCCCTGATAAAGAAATATACATGTGGAAGTTGGAGGTTTTCAAAGGGTAAGAGAACAGAGGAGGAGGAGTGATCGCTGACAAGGGAACACTGGAAGGGCCAGCGCCAGGGGGAAAGTTGGGAACACGGTTCGAGATATACTGAGACGTCAGAGTAAAACAGCTAGACATGAGGGTCGGGGCTGGAGGTACAACTGTGTGAGTTGCCAAAAGAGGGGAGAAATATGAGGCCATAGGTGTGGATGAGCTTGTTCAAGGGGAGGTAAGGATGTGAAGAGGTAAGCATGCAGGACCAAATCTCTGAGAAGGCCTCAACCAGGGGCACAAGGGTCATGCCACTTATCACAATGTATAATTACTAACCTGCTTGTTTACCTGTCTCTGTCTTCCTCATGACTATAAACTCTGGGGAAGGGTATCTCTTTTATTCAGCAATATATCTACGTACAGGGACTGGCCTGGAGCACTCCCCAATCTACTGCCTGTGTGTGGCTATCTGCAGGTCTGACCTTGTGTGCACTTCCCAGCCATCAGCCCAAATGCTTAACTGGCATTCATGGCCCCCCAAGTGGAGCTGTATCCCTTTAGCTCTCCAATCCATCGTTTAAACTCCCCAGATGTTTCAACTGGGGTTCATGTGCACCTGGAGGTGCACATGGTTTGAGCCACCAACCAGGGAGGCTCAAAACAGGATGAACTCATAAACGCTCCCTGGAGCAAGCTACTGAATCAGCTCCTGTGCTCCAGTGAAGTGGAACTGCCATGGACATGTGCAGGGCCAGTGGTGAGGGGCTTTCTAGGCCCTTCCCCTCTCTGGGAGAAGTCCCTCCCACAGAGCAGGTTTCTGTGGCCATGTTTACCCTGCCTGGGTCTCTCCCTCCATGACCTCTGCTGATGAAAACAGGGGTGGAGACCCGCCTTCTGGAATGAGGCCAGGAGCTGGGCTGGTCCATCCACCTCCCTGCCAGCAACTTGGAAGTGGGACACAAGACAGGCTTGGTTACCTTTAGATGCTGGACCAGCAAGGCCATGTGACTGTGGGGGCTGAAGCTGGGCTGTGGGGCCTATGTGATGATAGCGGAGTAAAAGCACAGATCAAACGTGCAGAAGAGAGGCAAGAGAAGGCAAGAGGGAGTGAGGCAGCTGCCTTTGTTCCTGATCACTTCCAGCCTCTAGTGAGGTCCTGCTGAGGCCTTTACTCAAAACTCTGCAGTCCTGGGGCCGGAGCGATAGCACAGCGGGTAGGGCGTTTGCCTTGCACGCGGCCGACCCGGGTTCGATCCCCGGCATCCCATATGGTCCCCCAGGCATTGCCAGGAGTAATTCCTGAGTGTAGAGCCAGGAGTAACCCCTAAGCATTGCTGGGTGTGACCCAAAAAAAAAAAAAAAAAGCAAAAAAAAAAAAAAAAAAAAAACTCTGCAGTCCTATGAGGCACTTCTAGTGCTTAAAAACAAACTTCCCTTCAAGGTAAACAAGCTTGAGAGGGTCTATGCTTCTTGCAAATAACCTCTAAGATTGCACAATTATTTTAAATTATTTTTTATAAAGCAAAATCTTACGATTTGCAAAACAAACACAGACCCACAATGAAGCAGAATGTAAAATTTATGAGAATATAAAGAAATAGGAATGGATCCTTTGTAAAACAAGAATGAAAAAAAGCAAAGTCACAAAGGAAAAGATAAATTTGACTCCAGTAAAACATTAAGGGGCCGCAGAGGTGGCACGAGTGGTAGAGTACATTTGTGCCTGGCATCTGTGAAGCCCTGGGTCACAGCCCTGGCACTGCATGGCCCCCAGAGCTTCTTGGGAATGACCCGAGGCCCTCCCACCTCAGTCTTGCTTTAAAAAAAATAGTTAATTAAATTAAATGTAAATCTATGCATTATGAGATGGGCATGTAGCTCAGCAATGCATAGTCTGCCTTGCACGTGTGAGGCTCTGATTTTGAATCTCCAGCACAGCAGAGAACAACAAAAAAAGTTTTAAAATGAACTGTGCAATATGACACCAACTTAGATAAATATTCCTCCTAACCACCATCCCTTCATAGATAATATATTTTCTTTATGGACACAGCTTGGGAGGCATACATATTCCCAAGCAGTTACCTCTGAGGAGAGTATAGGACTTATGAGATGTGGTCTGATCTGACTTTCACCTTTTCTAATATGTCTTCTCAAATTTCTAATTAACATTATATTCTGGTTGGGGATGTGGCTTAGTAGTAGCCTTAGAATTCATCCCCAGCACTGGAAGAAGGGGGAAAATTATATATAATATATATGAAGTCTTTTGTGCAATTAAAACTTCATTACATATAAAAAAAACACAAGTCTTTGAAGATCACATATTTGTGGTGACCTGCTTTAGCCCAGAGAAGCACAATATAGCATGAACTCTCAGTAAAGGTTAGGATGGCTAAATTGGTTCCCAAACCAATTTACACCAGTCTCCAAAATGACTCATTAGTCTTCTCACTAGATAAAGTGTTTCCCTCAATCAAGAGTACCAGAACAGGAAGAAAATGGATTAACAAAATGATTGTAAGTCTTAATACTCCTTCACATTTTATGCATTTCACAATTAAAACAAAAAATAGTGAAGGGGGGGAGGATGCCAGCATCAAGCTACATGTAAATATAAACAGATGCAAAATCAAACAGGAAACCACAGGAAAGTCCAATCCAAAGGTCAGATTCTAGCTTTTGGGACACTAAAATAAATGCCAAAGAGAAAAACTGTGTTTGGGTGCCATATGCCTTCCTGTTGTAAAATTGAACAATTGCACGCATCAAACCAAAGTTCTGGAGGCAAAGGAGGGCAAGTTTTGTCTGGCTTGAAATGGAACAAAGTTAAGCCCTACCCAGAGTCTGCCACTCCAGACCCATTCCAAGGGCTGCCTCCGTACCCCACTCCACCTGCACCCTCCCAACAAACACCAGTGCTGACACACACCACACCCAGCAAGATGAGAAATGCACAGGCAGAAAAGCACATCAAGAGAAGGGTTCAGAAAAGGGTTCAGAGTCCAGGCCTTTGCGCTCCTGCTCTGATTTCACATGTGATGGACAACCCAGAGAGTAGGGTGAATTGTGAAAGCCTTGAGGATGTTGACCACTGAACAACGCTTCTGGATCTCACCCACAGGAAGCTCTGCTCAGGATGAGGCTCTGTGGTCTCACTGTAAAATATCCATATTTAGTGGGAGTGAACCCTAAGCCAGGGCTTCTTAAACTTTTTCCACTTGTGATCCCATTTTACATAACCCCATGGATATAAAACAGATATGTAAATCATCAAATGTTTGTTGATAATAAATCATATATTTTTTTTAAACAAAATATTTCACAACCTCACTTTCGGTTTTGTAAACCCCCACCTCACCCCCCAAGCTCATGGGATTGTGATCTGCAATTTAAGAAACTAGGCAACAAGCTATTGATTCGGCCCAAGGAAAAAAGCCAAAGATTGCTGGCTTCTACTTATTTTAATTAAAACATGTATGCCAAAAGTAGGCAAATGTACTCTGTTAGAGAGTTGAGGATAAAAGAGACCCAGTCTCTGCCGAAAGATATCTACCAATTAATCTGATTACCATTTATCAAGATAACAGGCTTTATACACATTGCCTCATGTAACACCACAAGTAGTCATTCTCATTTTACAGATGCCAAAATTGGGACTGAAGTCAGACCAGGACTTCTAATCTCAAAGAGCTGGCCAATTTTAGAGTCAGAATTTGAACACAGGGGAGTCTCCACCAAAGTCTATGGTCTTACAGACCTCTGTCATCCTTGCAAAGGGATGCACATGGATCTGAGGGGGAGGTCAGCCCGCCAAAGTGAGGAAGAGGGGATGTTACTGGAGGCCTAAGAATTGTGTATTACAAAACTACTGAGCTTTGATCTGCCCCACAGTAGGTTCTCAGTACTTTTTTTACAAAAGATGAAGGGGGAGCCACTCCTCCCCTCCAAAAGGCCACCTCAAGGGATTCAGGGAATTCTCTGCAAGGAAGCTGCATAAACACATCCCCGAGTCCAAAGCCTCGGGGTGTCTGCTCTCAAATACACCCAGCAGTGACAGGGGGGAAAGTGCAGCGGGTCTGGAAAAGAGGAATGAACTCCCAAGAGCAGGGGAATGGGTGGGGCAGTCTGAAAGAACCAAAGAAAAGGCCTTGGAGCTTTGCTGGGAAAGACAAAGAGGAGAGGGGAGGAGAGCAGTGAGTACAAACTTGCCCTGGCCAAGGTGAACCTGGCTCCTGGCACCTTCCCGTTCGCGTTCATTCCAAAACACGGCCGGATCTCACAATCAGCAGCCAAGGGAGGGGGCCTCCCTGCAGCCTGGGCAAAGAAAGTTCAGAACCGAGGCGGAAAGGACCTCGGAGGAGAATAATTTTGGGGAACAAAGTTGTAAATTTCCGAGCGCGAAAGCCCGAGCAGAAGCAGTAAGTCTCTGTGCAGACACACATGGACCGCACGGGTCACCAAGAGCATGGGTGAGTGGGTGAGGGAGGGGGGTTTCTCCCGACTTGTAAAGTCTGCCACCACCGCAGCGACCACGAGTCCCTCTCCCCGCCCTCCCGACCTCGACGGTGAGGGACGCAGAAGTCTGAGATGCAGTCGGTTATCACAGACCTAGGGAGAGGCACATTCCTGTGGAGGCGCTAAGGACCTTGGCAGTTCGGGTCAGGCTGGGAAGGTCAGAGAGAAGCCCCGACCCGACTCCCGACCCCTCCCGCCTCGACGCCCTCACCTCCTCCCGCGCCAGCGCCGCCCCCCGACATCGGGACATCTTGGCGGCGAAGGCGGTGGCCCCGGCCGGGGAGCTGAGGTCCTCGGCGGTGACGGCCAGGAACTCGGCGACGCTGAGCTGCTCGGGCATGGCGGGCGCGGGGCGAGGGCGCCGGAGCTGCGGGAGCTGTGAGAGGGGCGCCTCTGCAGCACCGCGCTGGGCAAGTCTCTGCCTCCCGGCGCGCCGTCCCGGCCTCCGCACGCCCCGCCCCTCCGCGCCGCCCCGCCCCCGACTGTCCTCGCCCGTCACAGCGGCGTCCGCTCGCCGCCTCAGAGCCCACAGCTTCCCGGTCCCAACAGCTCCTCCACCCCGCCCCCAGGCCTCCCGCCCCGGAGGGCCCAACCCCTGTCCGAATGCCCCGCCCCCTTCCTCTGGGCCCCGCCCCCAGGCCTCCCCCCTGAGAACCCAACCCCTATCTAGATGCCCCGCCTTCTATCTCTAGGCACCACCCCCAAGTCTCCTGGACCCTGAGAGCACAGTCCCAGTCTGGATGTTCCGCCTCCTGCCTCTAGGCCCCGTCCCCAGGTCGCCCCGGCCCCTGAGAGCCCAGCCCCTGTCTCTAGGCCCCGCCTTCTGCCTCTAGATCCCGCCCCCAGTTCTCCCGGCCACTGAGAGCCCACCCCCTGTCCCTAAGCCCCGCCTCCTACTCCTAATCCCCGCCCCTAGGCCCTGCCGCCTCCAAGTCCCGCCCCTTGTCACCCCGCCTCCCACTCGGTCTTGGCCTTCCAGTCTCCGTTGCTTCGACTCGGCTCTCAGGGCTCCCTCCCACTGCCTGAGTACCCCATCCCAGTCCACTCCTGAGAGGGTGTGCCCCTTTCTCTTCTACCCAGAGCCGTTTCCGTTTGACTCTCACTTGGTGTCTCTGCCCCGCAGGCTTGCAAGTCTGTGTCAAGTTTAGCCCAAGTGCCCATCTCTCCCTCATTCCTCACCCCTCTCTCAGCGTCTACTGACTGTGGCCTGAGCTCTCACAGGGTCCTCGCCCCTGTCCTCAGCCCCTTGCTCCACCAACGGACACAGTCTTCTGTGGTTTGGGGAAAATTACATCCATTTCGTTGTTGTTCCTTCCCTACCTGGAGCTACTGGTGTCTGCTCCCGACTGGTGCTTGAGGCCCAATCGCTCGCTTGCCGAGATGGGGAAATCATGCTATCGCCAGTTTAATTTGGGGGCTCATTAATGCAGAGTTTGCATTCCAGCCCATGGGGCCATCATGTAGGCACTACGCATCTTGAAACTTTAGTTTATCTTCAAAATGTGAAGTCTGAAGTCCTCTTGGATGTGATGCTTCAGGGAAAATGGGCTGGAGAGATGGTACAGCAGGTGGGGTGTTTGTCTCGCACACAGCCGGCCGTGGCTCAATCCCCAGCACCCCACATGGTCCCCAGAGCACTTCCATGAGTGATACTGAGCACAGAACCATGAGTAAGCCCTGAGCGTCAATGGGTGTGATTGAAAAACAAAACAAAACAAAAAAATCACTAACCTTCCCTGCTACAACCACCACTGTTCTGAAGAAGGTCATTCTCCCCCGCCATTATTCTCTACCTCTTGGAAACCAACTATCCCCTTGGGTGGTTGTGGGATGGGGTTCCCCTACAGAAATTCACTCCAGCTTACTTAGGGAGGTTCTCTGGAAAAAGTTAACTTCCAGTTAAGAAAAAAATTTTAAATAGTGAAGCACCGTGATAAAGCCTATTGGCTCTGGAGTCAAACCAAAATTCTAATGCTCGTACTGCAATTGACCTGCTATGTGCAGCTGGTAAATTGTTTCTCTAAGTCTGAAATTTCTCCTTTTAAGAAGGGATAATGGTGCTTTATCCCACAGAATGATTGACCAGATCATATAGTTTTCATAGAAAAAACTGAAAAGATTTACACTAAAATATTACTGACAGAGGATATTATAAGTAATGTTTCCTTTCTCTGTGTACTCTAACTCTTTGTAATCAACATATACTACTTATGTAATAAAATCAAACATTGGAAAATGTCTACAATCCAGTGGAGTTTCAGGATGAATATGCTGTGAAATACAACCCTGTTGCATCCCTCATTCACACTTGAGTCCACTCCAGGGGCTGGGTAGATATAGTACATGGGCTAAGGAGTTTGCTTTACATGTAGCTGACCTGGATTCCAGCCCTGGAATTACTTATGGTTCCCCCACCCCCTCCCCGCCAAGCACTGCCAGGAATGATCCCTGGTTACAGAACCAGAAGTAGGCCCTGAATATAGTAGGTGTGAAAAACAACAACAAAATGAATAAAATAAAAACAAAATAACCAAGCACAGTCCAATCTCTTTCCAGCCCAGACTAGTCCCAAAGTCAACTAGGATCTTTCTCTAAAGTGCAACAGGGGATGTATTTGCCTTTGAAGTTTCTGGCATGGCTAAGTAACTCTTTCCCTTGAATTCTGGGATGACTGTTTTCCCTGGTGGACTCTCCTACTGCTCCTGCTCAGGGTGCTTGGGGAGACAGCTTTCCTCTAAAATGTCAGGTTAATTAGGAGCTCTCTGCTAGAGATTCTGCTCTTCTCATTGTATCCAACTTCCTGGGCACCTGTACCCAACCCCATCAGCTTCTTTATCACTATCAATGTTGGTGGCTCCTACAGTTGTTTCCTCCTGCTGCTGTGACAAATTACAGCAACCTTGGTGGCTTAAAAATGAAACATTAAAAAATTTTAAAGTAAGAAACACACACACAAAAAAAAATAAAACACATCAGGGGAAATAGTATAGTGGTTAGGCATTTGCCTTGCATGCAGCTAGCCTGCGTTTGAGGAGTGATGCCTGAGTGCAGAGCCAAGAGTAAGTTGTGAGCACTGACAGATGTGTCCCCACCACCACCACAACAGAAAGAAAGAAAGAAAGAAAGAAAGAAAGAAAGAAAGAAAGAAAGAAAGAAAGAAAGAAAGAAAGAAAGAAAGAAAGAAAGAAAGAAAGAAAGAAAGAAAGAAAGAAAGAAAAAGAGAGAGAGAGAGAGAGAAGGAGTGAGTCATAGTATACATTTACTCTTTTCTTAAGCTTAGAGGCCAGAAATCTGAAAAGTTCAACTGGGCTGAAATCAAAATATCCGGGTGGTGCTCCCTCCAGAGGCCCTAGGGGGACATACATTTCCCTTACCTTTTCCAGCTTCTAGAATTGCATTCCTTTCATTCTTTGGCCCCTGGTCAACTTCCCCCATCTTCAAAGGCATCTAGCTTCTTTGTCCTATTACCTCCCTCTTTGTGGTCAGATGTCCCCTCAGTCTGCATTCTAGAAGCATATTTGTGATTGCATTTAGTGCCCACACAGATAATCTGGAATAATCGTCTCATTTCAAAATCCTTCATTTAATAACATCTGCCAAATTTCTTTTGCCAGACAAAATAACGCAAGTTTTAGAGTTCAGAGCTGGATATCTCTGGGGTCACTCTTGAGTCTGCCATATCTTCTAAGACTGTAAGTAACTGTCTGCAGCCTTGAAAGAAACCTTTCCCTCTACTGAACTCCTTATCTGTGTCCTGCCCTTGGTCCCTTACTGGAAGGCTATGCATCTCGGGAAACAGCCTTCCCATCTTCCACTGCCTCACCTGACCAGCAAGTCTTAATCACTACCTCCTAGGTACCTCACAAATGAGATTAGGCTTCTCTATCTTTAGTCAGCCTTCCCCTCCTCACCTGTTCCCCTGTCCTCAATCTCACATACCTGTTGCTTCGCTGCTGAGTCCTCTTTTACTCTTGGGAGAAAGGCCAAACTTACTTGCAGTAAGTTTGCTTGACTATTCAGAACCAAAATAAAAAATATTACCCCCTATAAAGTAAGTGGATATATATGTTCTATATAATCTGTCCTATAATTACAACATTCCATCCACCCTACGTATAGTATCTTGTCATTCTGTCTTGTAGGCCAACAAATTCCTTACTGTTTTGTAAAGCAATTATGGTACTTCAACTGAGATAGCCCAGCTCTGCCTACTTACATTAAGTCCACGCTCAGAATCTGAGAGACAGATAAAATTGATACTGGTTCACCTTCTAAAACAAAAATTCAACTTTAAGACTTTTGGGAGAGGGGCTGAAGCGATAGCACAGCAGGTAGGGCATTTGCCCTGCACGCAGCTGACCCGGGTTTGATTCCCAGCATCCCATACGGTCCCCTGAGCACCACCAGGAGTGATTCTTGAGTGCAAAGCCAGGAGAAACCCCTGAGCATCGACAGGTGTGACCCAAAAAAGAAAAAAAGAAGACTTTTGGGAGAGGGCCAGAGAGATAGTATAGTGGGTAAGGCACTTTTGCCTTGCACATGGCCAACCTGGTTTGATCCTCAGCATCCTATATGGCCCACTGGTACTGCCAGAAGTAATTTCTGAGTGCAGAGTTTGGAGTGATCCCTGAACTTGCTGTGTGTGACCCAAAAAACAGAAGGAAAAAAAAAACTTTGGGGAGAAAATTAGATAACAAATGAAAATGATAAATCAATTTGTATCATTAGTATTATTTGGAAATATAAACTCAGAATTTTATCACAAACTTGTCAAAATTTTTTTAAAAAGCAGGTGCTTTTGAGGAAATTTCCAATTACTTAAAGCTATCTCCCCCAACCACACTATATACACATTTCCTGCCTAGGGACTATTCAAAGGAAGAGTTTGAGACCAAGAAATATGAAATACCCACATTCGAAAAAACAAAAGCAACCGGTGTTGGTGCGGATGTGGAGAGAAGGGGACTCTCCTTCACTGCTGGTGGGAATGCCAACTGGTTCAGCCCTTTTTTTTTTTTTTTAAATTTATTTATTTTTAATTAGAGAATCACCGTGAGGGTACAGTTACAGATTTATACACTTTTGTGCTTATACTTCCCTCATACAAAGTTTGGAACCCATCCCTTCACCAGTGCCCATTCTCCACCACCCGTAAACCCAGTGTCCCTCCCACCCTCCCCAATCCCATCTCCCCCCCACCCCACCCTGCCACTGTGGCAAGGCATTCCCTTCTGTTTTCTCTCTCTAATTAGCTGTTGTGGTTTGCAATAAAGGTGTTGAGTGGCCGCTGTGCTCAGTCTCTAGCCCTCATTCAGCCCGCAACTCCCTTCCCCCACATGGCCTTCGACTACAATGTAGTTGGTGATCTCTTCTCTGAGTTGACCTTTCCCCGGGACGTGAGGCCAGCCTCGAAGCCATGGAGTCAACCTCCTGGTACTTATTTCTACAGTTCTTGAGTGTTAGTCTCCCACTCTGTTATTCTATATACCATAGATGAGTGCAATCTTTCTATGTCTGTCTCTCTCTTTCTGACTCATTTCACTCAGCATGAAACTTTTCATGCCCATCCACTTGACTACAAAATTCTTGACCTCCTTTTTTCTAACAGCTGCATAGTATTCCATTGTATAGATGTACCAAAGTTTCCTCAACCAGTCATCCGTTCTGGGGCATTCGGGTTTTTTCCAGATTCTGGCTATTGTAAACAGTGCTGCGATGAACATACATGTGCAGATGTTGTTTCGATTGTACTTTTTTGCCTCTCTGGGATATATTCCCAGCAGTGGTATTGCTGGGTCAAATGGGAATTCAATATCTAATTTTTTGAGAGTCGTCCAAATTGTTTTCCAGAAGGGCTGTGGTTCAGCCCTTTTGAAAAACAATATGGATGATTCTCAAAAAGTTAGAAATTGAGCTTCCATTTGACCCAGAAATACCACTCCTGGGAATATATCCCAGAGAGGCAAAAAAGTATAGTAGAAATGACATCTGCATTTCTATGTTCTTTGCAGCACTGTTTACAATAGCCAAAATCTGGAAAAAACCGGAGTGCCCAAAATCAGATGACTGGTTAAAGAAACTTTGGTACATCTACACAATGGAATACTATGCAGCTGTTAGAAAAGATGAAATCATGAAATTTGCATATAAGTGGATCAACATGGAAAGTATCATGTTGAGTGAAATGAGTCAGAAAGAAAGAGACAGACATAGAAAGATCACACTCATCTGTGGAATATAAAGTAGCAGAATGGGAGGCTAACACCCAAGAGTACTGGAGATAAGAACCAGGAGGTCTGCCCCACAGCTTGGAAACTGGTCTCACATGCTGGGGGGAAAAGCAGCTGAGATAGAGAAGGGAACACCTAGTAGAGAATGTTGGGAGGACCCACTCGGGTTGAAAGCTGCGTGCCGAACATAGACAATAGACCGAACATGATGGCCATTCAATACCTCTATTGCAAACTACAACACCCAAAAGGAGAGAGAACAAAAGGGAATGCCCTGCCGCAGAGGCAGGATGGGGTGGTGGGGGTTGGGGTGAAGGTGGTGGGAGGGATACTGGGAACATTGGTGGAGGAGAATGGGCACTGGTGGAGGGATGTAAACGAAATGCAAACATGAAAGTTCATAAGTTTGTAACTGTACCTCACGGTGATTCACTAGTGAAAATTAAAAAAAAAAGAAATATGAAATAGCTGTTTCCAGACCCCTGGATTAACCTGCAGGAATTTGGCTGCCTGAATTTATTTGTTTACTCAACAAATATTTATAAAACATTTCTAAGTATATTCCTGAGTGAAAAATAGGTAAGATATGCAGCAGTTTTTGAGGGACTGAAACTATATTATAAGATATAAAAATTAAATGATTTTGGGGCCGGAGCGGTAGCACAGCGGGTAGGGCATTTGCCTTGCACGCGGCCGACCCGGGTTCGATCCCCGGCATCCCATATGGTCCCCCAAGCACTGCCAGGAGTAATTCCTGAGTGCAAAGCCAGGAGTAACCCCTGAGCATCGCTGGGTGTGACCCAAAAAGGAAAAAAAAAAAATTAAATGATTTTATAAGGTGCCATGGGATTTAGGATGGGGATAGAAAAGAGAGCCCTTGGCTTTTCTCCATTCTGAGGAAGTCTATGTTTTCTCTTTAGCACTTATATCTCTTTCACTCCCCTCACATTTCTCTAAGTAATTTTCTCTAAATAAACTTCTTTTTTTTTTCTTTTTGGGTCACACATCTGGCAATGCACAGGGGTTATTCCTGGCTCTGCACTCAGGAGTTACTCCTGGCCGTGCTCAGGGGACCATATGGAATGCTGGGATTCGAACCCGGGTTGGCCGAGTGCAAGGCAAACGCCCTACCCGCTGTGCTATCGCTCCAGCCCCAAACTTCTTTTTTTAATTTTTTTGGCCATACCCAACAGTGCTCAGGGCTTACTCTTGGCTCTTTGCTCAGGAATCACTCCTGACAGGCCCGAGGGGCTATGTGGAGTGCTGGGGATAGAAGCTGGGCCAGCTGCATACCAGGCCCTGAAATAATAAAAAACGTATTATTTATTTATTTTATTTATTTACTATTTTGTTTTGGGCCAACCCAGTAATGCTCAGGGGTTGCATCTGGCTCTGTGCTCAGGAATTACTACTGGTATTGCACAGGGGACCATACGGGTGCCGGGGATTGAACCTGGGTCAGCCCCGTGTAAGACAAACACCCTACCTGCTACACTACTGCTCCAGCCCCACAAACTTTTTTTTTTTTTTAAGTAAAAGAGAGAGAAGAGCTGGAGCAATAGTACAGAGGGTAAGACACTTAGCTTGCATGTAACTGACCTGTTTTGATCCCTGGAGCCCCATATAGTCCCCCAAGTCTACCAGGAAAGATCCCTGAGTACGGAGCCAAGAGTAAGCCCTTAAGTCTTGAGCACCACCAAGTATGGCCAAAAATATATGTGGGGGAGGGAGGCCTTATACTAACCAATTCCTCTTCTTCTATGTTTTCTACAATGATTTTTTTTCCTTTATGTGAACATGTCCTGTGAAATTTTCATATGAAACTTTATATGAAACATTTACATATGAACATTTGTATATGAACATTTCAATGACACTGAAATTTCCCTTTAATTTCAAGGTCAAATCTTAAGTAATCTCTGAGTTTGACAACACGTCATACCCAAGGTTACATTCATATTGGATCAAAGTAGAAGGGGGTTTGAGTTACGTACTGCAAGTACCTTCTCTCAGCCTCTGCATCCTAACTTTCTAAATAGGCACTCTTAGAATAGCGGCTTTTTGTTTCTTCATACAACCAGTAAGTAGAGAGTCGGGAGCAGCTGCTCGAACAATCAACTCTGGATGGGTATGGCTTATTTTGGGTTCTAGGCACACTGCCAGCTGTCAAAAGGAGAATCCAGAGCATTGCTGGCACTGGAGGTGGGGAGGGTGAGACGTGAGCTCAAAGTCCCTGGACAACTGTTCTGGGAACAGCAGAAGTGTGAGGAGGCCCACGCCTGAGCTCGATTAGTCTTTGATACTCCGTTGATCAGGATTCTGCACCCACTCACTGCTGAAACTGTCTTCATCTAGGTCACCAGTGACCATGCACTCTACTCATTGCTGCCAAAGGCAACAGTGCTCAGTTCTCTCCACACTAGGCCCCCAGAGGCTCCCCATGCCCCCCGTCCTGCTACACTTGGCCTCCAGAGCACCAGCAGTCTTGATTTTTTTTCTCACTGGGAGTTTCTTCCCAGTCTCCTTTGTGGGTTCTTCTTGTTCCTTCTGATTTCCTAACACTGAAAAGCCCAGTGCTTCTATTCTCCTACCTCTTTGCTCATCTCTTTGGTGACCTCACCCAGTCCCAGAATACAATTTAGAGTCTTTGTAAGCCCCTGGCATTCCCAGAGTGATAACTCCAGGCTTGATCTCTCCCCCAAATTTCAGGCTCCTATATCCATCCAACCCTCCACATTCCCTCTTGGAAGACTCACAGAGTATCTGGAACTTAATATAACCAAATTTGAGCTCCCAATCACCCCCAGACCATGCACCCACCCCACACCAGGAAATCTGGTTGTGTCTGCCTCCAAAATATATCTAGAATCTACCACTTCCCATCACATAACTGCTAATGACTCATCCAAGTCATGATCATCTCTTGCCAGCACTACTTCAGGAACCTTCTAATGGATCTCGCTGCTGCTCTGATGCTCCTCTGTAGTCTATTGTCAATAGATGCTTTAAAATATGTCAGAGCAGGTCATTTTAATCCTTGGAAACCCTCGTTTCATTCAGATTAAAAGCTAAGCCTTTACATGGTCTACAAGGCCCTATGTAAACCCATGTCCTTCTGATCTCGCTCCCTCTGGGATCATTTTCCCTTTTGGTCTCTGCCTGTGCTTCAGTGGTTGTTCCTTGAATATGCTTGGTGCCTCCTACCTCAGGACATTTGCACTGTCCCCCTTCCTGCCCAGGTATTCTTTCACTTTCTTTCCATAGATATCTGCATGGTCACCTCCCTCACTTTATAAGTCTTATCTCAACTGTCACCAACTCAATGAAATACCCTAACCATATATGACTTTTTTTTTTTTTCATTATTGTGCTGGTCAGAGTGGCAGGAGTTGAACTACATCAGCACTCCAACACTGCTCAAGATCCATTCTGGTTCTGTGCTCAAGAGTGACCCCTGGCGGTGCTCAGAGGATCGTGTGGTGCCCGAGATTTAAATCCACATGCAAGGCAAGAATATTAACTGTACTGTCTCTGTGGCCCACCATCCCTCTTTAAATTATAATCCCCTGGCTGTCCCCCACCCACCCAGATCACCCTTTCCCTGCTCTATTTTTTCCATAACACACCTTTAACTTGGGTTTTTATCTGTCCGTTGTTTATTGTCTCCTCCTGTATGACTTCAGAAGTTCTGAGAGCAGAGCCTTCTTGGTCCTCATCAGAGCTTTATGTGCCCAGGTTTGGAGTCTGGTTGCCTGGGTTCGAATCACAGCTTTGTCACCTACTTTGGTCAAAATAGCTTAGTCCCTGTGGGTCTCAATTTTCTCACTTGTAAAGTAGAGAAATACTGGTACATATCGCATAGAAATTATTAAATGAGATGATACATGCAAAGAACTTAGCAGCAGTGTGGCACAGAGTGTTATCAGTTTAGTGTTAGATATTTTTTTTTTGCTTTTTGGGTCACACCCAGCAATGCACAGGGGTCACTCCTGGCTCATGCACTCAGAAATTACCCCTGGCGGTGCTCAGGGGACCATATGGGATGCTGGGATTCGAACCCGGGTCGGCCGCGTGCAAGGCAAACGCCCTACCCGCTGTGCTATCACTCCAGCCCCCTAGTGTTAGATTTTGACCCATGTCTGGCTAATTAAGGCATGAAATAGAAACTTGCTGGATCAAGTAAATATTGTTTACCTGCATTTTATTGATGCCCAAAGTTACATGATTATGAGCGGCAGGGGCAGAAGAGCCCAGTTTTATCTGATGTCAAATTCCTGCTTCTGCTGCTCTGTGATCTGCCTTCTGAAAGGGGAACTAGGCTTATGTCCAGGGAGTGAAGAGATTGCTTCACATCAAGGGGTAAGATGGTCAGAGAGCACAAGTTATAAAAATGAGGATTGCCAAGAGAAATGAAATCAAAGAGGGGCTTCTCCTAACCCTTAGGACTAAACCCACACTCCTTTGCAGGTTCATAGTCCCCTTTCCTTTGTAGCCTCATCTGCTTCAATCCTGCCTCTCAGTCAGGTCCGCCCAGTTCCCAAGGCCCGTAGCTTACCCTTTTTCTGTTCAAGCACAGGCTCTTCTCCCATCTGCGTATGTTTCTAGCTTCCTTTCCTGATCATCTCCCACTTATCCTCATGGCTCTGATCTTCTAGAAGTTACACATCTTCAGGAAGCCTTCCCTGACGCTCTGAGATGGTTTGGTACCCTGCCCTTGGAAGTCCTTGCTTCCCAGTACATCTCCCTAGTGTCCTGATTTATCCTTCTCACCATGTGTGTGCCTGACCCACCCTTTTACAGACCTTGAGCTTCTGTGTCCCCAAGTTGTGCTAGATGTTGTCTTTCCACGTGTCCCACAAGGAACAGGGAAGTAGCCAAGACTAAGTGCGGCTGCTGTCCAGGGCTATGTGATATCTGTTTGCATCCCTCCAGTTCAAGCCACCAGAAAGGTGATCAGTCTCAACTCTTAAATTCCCTTGCAAGAGAGAATCAAGGAGGATCAGGGGGGAGAATGAAGGAGAATCCAGGAGAAGTATGAAGGAGCAATTCCCCAAGAGGAGGATGAAGGGGATTGGGGAAGGAGGAGGAGGAGGAGGAAGAGAACGGAAATGAGATTGGAATAAACTGCAATTGATACCAACCAGCCTGGCCCTCGTTCCCTCCTTCGTCCGCCCCTCAGCATTGGTAGCCTCAGGGTGGGAGATGTGGCTTGAGACCACCGAATGCAGGCGGTGAGAGAGAGAGAGCAGCCACAGGCTTCCATAATTTTTGTTTTGAATACACACTGGTGTCCCTGACCAGCGGAGCTCACCTGTGTGAACACGATGGATGTGGCCGGAGCTGTGCGTGCCCACGGCAGCCAGCAAGGGCTAGTCACATGCCTGCATGTCAGCGGCCTCTTGAGTCAAAGGCTCTGAGCAGAGCCCTCGTCCCACCCCTGGGAAGGGGAGGCCAGACCTGGAGACAGGCCAGGCCAGGGTCTGAGCAGCACTCGCTGAGGCTGTGGCCAAGCCCCACTGTCGGAGCCCGTGGTCTCCTGGAAAGTGCCAACAGGGTGAAGCACAGTGACTCTGTCCGGAGCTGCCACCCCTGGACGCCGGGTGCAGGATCCTTGCCAGCTCAGCACAGAGGGATTCTTGGAGCAGCAGGAGGGGGCAGGGAGTGCCTGCAGGCCTCTGGGCGTGTGGGCGTGGCCAGGCCCCAAGGCAGCTCCGGCCTCATTGGCTGCTGTGCGCTCTCCGGTCCTTGCCTTGTTCTAACTCAGGGGTGTAGCGGAGTCTCTGCGAGTACAGGTTCCTGTGAGTACAGACTCCATGACTACAGACTCCCGTGAGCACAGACTCCGTGAGCACAGACTCCACGAATACAGACTCCTTGAGTACAGACTCCCATGATTACAGACTTCGCGAGCACAGACTCCTGTGAGTATAGACTCCGTGAGCACAGACTCCGCGAGCACAGACTCCAGTGAGTACAGACTGTGAGTACAGACTCCACGAGCACAGACTCCGAGCACAGACTCCATGAGTACAGACTCCCTTATTACAGACTTCGCAAGCACAGACTCCAGTGAGCACAGACTGAGTACAGACTCCGCAAGCACAGACTCCATGAGTATAGACTTCCATGAGTATAGAGTTCATGACTACGGACTCCAGGAGCACAGACTCCGTGATCACAGAGTGAGTGAGCAAGATTAGGATTTTTTTTTTCTTTTTGGGTCACACCCGGCGATGCACAGAGGTTACTCCTGGTCTGCACTCAGGAATTACTCCTGGCGGTGCTCAGGGGACCATATGCTTGGGAATTGAGCCAGAGTTGGCCGAGTGCAAGGCAAACGCCCTACCCTCTGTGCTATAGCTCCAGCCCCAATATTAGAATCTTAATGTATACATTTTATTTTATAGGGCTTGGAGGCCACAGGAGCAGTGCTCAGGGGCACTTCCTGGTCCTGTGCACAGGAGTGCCCTCTGGTGGTGCTCAGGAGAAAATACATGCTACCGGGGATTTGAACCAGGGTTACAACAGCAGTTGGCGTACAAGGCAAGAGACTTTACCTTCTGCACTATTTCTTCAGCCTGAAATATTGTCTTTAAGAAATTCAACCGGGGCTGGAGCAATAGCACAGGGGGTAGGGTGTTTGCCTTGCACGTGGCCAACCCGGGTTCGATTCCCAGCATCCTACATGGTCCCCCAAGCACTGTCACGGTCACTGTCACTGCCATCCCATTGTTCATCGATTTGTTTGAGCGGGCACCAGTGACGTCTCTCATTGTGAGACTTATTGTTACTGTTTTTGGCATATCCAATACACCACGGGCAGCTTGCCAGGCTCTGCCGTGCTGGCGCGATACTCTTGGTAGCTTGCCGGGCTTTCCGAGAGGGGCGGAGGAATCGAACACGGGTTGGCCCCTGAGCACTGCCAGGAGTAATTCCTAAGCATGCTGGGTGTGACCCAAAAAGAAAAAAAAAAGAAAAGAAAGAAATTCAGCCAATGGGCCTGGAGCGATAGGACAGTGGGTAGGGTGCTAGCCTTGCCTGCGGCCGACCTGAGTCGATGATCCCCAGAATCCTATATGGTCCCCCAAGCACTGCCAGGAATGATTCCTGAGTGCAGAGCCAGCAGTAACCTCTGAGCATCGCTGGGCATGACCGCCCCAAAAGAAAAAGAAAAAGAAAGAAATGCAGCCAATTTAATGGGTAACAAAGAAGAAATCTTTGGGGGTGGGGGGAGTAGGTCCTTCAGAAGGACCACTCAGGAGGTTCCGAGCCCCACAACCATTCTGGGCTAAACGGGTTGACACTTTAGTGCAAGAACCAGAGGATATAACGCTGCATTGGTCCTGTGGAGCTGGGATGCAATAGTGATGCTTAGAGACCCCAGGGCTGCCCACTGGTATGCTCAAGGGATCAAGTGGAATCTGGAATCAAACTGTGCTGAGCATGTGTCTTAACCATTGTAGTATCTCCCAACCCCCTCAAGAGATCTTTTGCAAAAACTTAGTTTTCTTTTCTGTTTTTTGTTTCTAGAAAACAATTCCCTTTTTTGAAACTTATTTAGAAAGATGTAAGGAGAAAGAATGAGGAAAGTATTTGTTCAAGAGAGAACATGACCTTCCCCAGAGTGGAAATAGGCAAGTAAAAAAACAGAGGGACAAGAAAGTGAGATACATGTTCGAGGGAGAACACAGACTTGAAGAGCAAGTCAAGCCTAGTTCTCTTTCCATGAAGCTTCTTTTCTTTCTGTTTTTCTTCTTCTTTTCAAGTTTTTCTCTACACTAAAGAATTTCTGTAAGTCATTGTCCTTGTCTCTCGGAAGAGAGCGTAAGATGACTCATCACAGCCATGCCTCCGGACTCTGTGCCAGGCTTTTCATTCAGGGTGCTCCAGTGGGTGGCGGGTGAGTTCCTCTTTGCCCCAAGGGACCCAGTCCCAGCCCAGCAGCCGAAAACCTCCAGAACTCAACTGCCTTCATGCTCCTGGGCGCTCTCCACAAGCTCAGGCCGAGCCTCACCCGAGAGCAAACCTATCACTGGACACCTCATACCTCACACCCCTCATACTGCAAGAGGAACACACCACATTTGATGGGGTTGAAAATAGAAGGCAATCGGTCTTAGAGGGAAATATATACATACATATATAAACATATAACCCTTAACAATGTATTAATAATCTTTGATAGAAGGGCTTAATGGCTCCTGGGTGAAATATAACAGTCTTCACACACTATACTCCAAGTTTTTTGGTTTTTTTTTTTTTTTTTTTGGTTTTTGGGTCACACCCGGCAATGCACAGGGGTTACTTCTGGCTCTTCACTCAGGAATTACCCCTGGCGGTGCTCGGGGGACCGTATGGGATGCTGGGAATCGAACCCGGGTTGGCCGCGTGCAAGGCAAACGCCCTACCCGCTGTGCTATCGCTCCAGCCCCTATACTCTAAGTTTTTTAGAGCATTTTCAGTGGTTTTTTTTTATAACAAACAATGCAAAATAAATTATTTCGGTTCTGCTTTGGGGCAGGGATTGGGGTTCTGGTGGTGGGTAGGTGTAATGGTGAGATTGGTATTCGAATATTAAATGTGAGCTACCTTATAAAAATTAAATTAAACTTTAAAAAAATTCCGTTGTGAGAGAATTGGCTGGTGCCAGCCCCCATCAGGTCCTCTGGGTCCGACTCAGGCTGGTGAATTGTCGATGTCACGGTGCCCCCAAGAGTTGGACAGTTTCCTGCTCAGCTGGAAGCCCAGGTGCAGTTTCTCGGAGTGGCCACTAGGGTGGGCTAGGCGTGCTGCTACCTATTTTTTTTTAACTTTCTTAATTTGATTTTTATAAAGTTGTTCGCAACCATCTACCATATTCAATATTCCAACACCAATCCCAACACCACCACACCTTCCCACCGCCATCCAAACCTTCTCCCAAAGCAGGTCCCAAATAATTTATTTTATGTTGTTTGTTATGAACACTCCGCCAAAAATGATACAAAAAAGTACCCCTAGAGGAAAGTACGTGAAGATTGCCGTATCTCACTCTGGAGCCATCAAGAGACCACCAACATGGTGTTTCAGGTCCAGCCCTGTGTACTATATTTTTTCTTTTTTTCTTTTTGTCACCTTCCACTCGGTCACCTTCCACTCTGCCCCCATCAAATGTGGTGTGCTACTCTTGATACATCAGTGGGGTAGAGTATGAGATGCACAGCTGCAAAGACTGCTGCACACTTCAGGAATTATAATATTTTAAACAGGGTGATACGGCTGGAATTCAGTTTTTAACTAGATGGTGACTTTGGGGGTCTAGAGATATCTCTGCAGCCTGTTGCTTTCTTTCGAGATTTATAAGTCTCTGGATTATGGTGCCAGAAGCAGTTTGTGGGCATGACCACCAGGCTCCTGGAAGAACAGGGAGATGGGGATTGGTTACTCATCTCCAACTCCATAAGAGTGTGCTGCCACCTTTGGGGTCCACCCTCACCACAGAGTTCACGTAACTGTGGGGATACTCCTGCCCTATCTCGACCCCTGAGAAAATTTTCAGTGAAGGATTGGACTAATCAGAAATTAGTCAGCAGTTGTCCTCAGATTCCCAGAGGGTCCACAAACTTACAACAGGTTGAAAACTAAGGATATTTAGTGAACACATAAAAATATTCATAGTAGGGACCGGAGTAATAGTACAGTGGGTAGGGTGCTTGCCTTGCACACAGCCAATCCAGGTTTTATCCCTGGCATGTGATAAAATCCCCCCAAGTCCCACTAGGTACTGAGTACAGAGCCAGAAGTAATGCCTGAGCACCACCAGATGTGGGTTTGGGGCTCAAAAACCAAAAGAAAAAAATCACCGTAAAAGGGAGTATGGACAAGGGGCTAGAGCGATCTTACAGGGGTTAAGAAGCTTGCCTTGCATTCTCTTGACCCTGGTCAGATCCCCAGTACTGTTACATGATCCTCTAAGCACTTCCAGCAGTCACTCCTGTACATAGAACCAGGAAGAATCTATAAGCACCGCCAGGCATAGCTCAAAACCAAAATTAGAATGTGAATCCATTTGCACATTTGGTCCCACCACTATTCCTGAGGAGGCTTAGGATGGGGTGAGCCTTCCAGAACATAAAACACAAATAAAAATTATATAAGCTTTCAAAGAAGCTTCTGCACAAACAAAATAATGACCAGAATAAAAAGACACCCCACAGACTGGGAGAAAATGTTTGCTCACTACTCAGTTGACAAAAGTTTAATAGCCAGGATTTTGGCACTTGATTGAGTGACCACCAGAGGGCAGTGGTTACATGCTGGGAAAATAACCTAGAGCTCAATGACCCCTATACAGACAGACGTACACACACACACATACACACACACACACACACACACGCACACACACAGAGGGTTTGGTCTTAATTGCGTGCGTTAAAACAGTCACTCACTGGTCGTCCTGCTGGTCACTCTAGAGAGGTCCCTTGAAGATTGGCTCGAACCTGAGACCAGTGTATTGGGATTTGCTGAGACACTATTCTCCAGGCTCTGACCATGTTTGGCCTCCAGAGTAGTTCTCTCTTAGTACTGTGCAGCTTCTCTTTCTCTTTCCTGTTCTGTTTCTTAAGGCAAAAATCACCATAAAAAAACTAAGAACAGTGTTCCCCTACCAACTAGTGCTACTATCTACTGCTTGGTATCTATGCCAAAGGTACAAAAAACATTCATTTGAAAAGATAGATGCACATCTATATGCACACCTATGTTCATTGCAGTACTTAGGACAATAGCCAGGATATGGAAACAACCTGGGTGTCCATTGACAGAACTGTGGATAATGGAGTGGTGGTAAAGATACACAACAGAATGCTATGCAGCCATGAGGAATGATGAAACCATGCAACTCACCGCAATTTGGGTGGAATCAGAGGGTCTCATGTTAAATGAAGTAAATTAGAAGGGAAAGAACAAATACTGCATGTTCTAACTAATTTGTAGTATATACAAAAACATGCCCGCTCGAACAAATCGATGAGCAACGGGATGACAGTGACAGTGACAAAAACATGTCTAGGGAATGTAGCATTGTAGCACTGTCATCCTGTTGATCATTGATTTGCTCAAATGGGCACCTATAGCATCTCCATTGTGAGACTTGTTGTTACTGTTTTTGGCATATCGAATATGCCACGGGTAGCTTGCCAGGCTCTGCCATACAGGTGGGATACTCTTGATAGCTTGTCGGGCTCTCTGAGAGGGACAGAGGAATCAAACCCGGGTTGGCCACGTGCAAGGCAAACATCCTACCCGCTGTGCTATTGCTCCAATCCAAGGGAATGAAGGTATCAAAATTAAACAAAACATTGACACTAGAAGTAAAAATGCCAAAGAAGAGAAATGGAGGGGGAAAGGCAAGAAGAGGAGATCCAGAAGTAACATAAGGGCAAAGGTTAGGAGCCTTTGGCTTGTCTGCGATATCTGTACACATTTAATCCACTTGTAACTTCATATCTCACTGTGATTCAATAAAAATAAATAAACCACTAGGCCCAACACTACAGAAAGTATGAGGTTCAAACTACAATAACTAAACTTAAATATATACCTATCAGTGCCTGGAGCGATAGCACAGCGAGTAGGGCGTTTGCCTTGCACGCGGCCGACCCGGGTTCTAATCCCAGCATCCCATATGGTCCCCTGAGCACCACCAGGGGTAATTCCTGAGTGCAGAGCCAGGAGTAACCCCTGTGCATCGCCAGGTGTGACCCCCCCAAAAAAAAAATATATATATATATACCTATCAAAGAGTCAGATTGAGGGTTAGGAGGGAACTTTGGGTCATTGGTACAGAGATGGGGTCATGAGGTAGTAGAATTGGAAGTGGAGATATGAGATGCCTGAAACCCTATTGTAATCACATAAATCATGGCATCTAATTTTTTTAATTACTAAATAAAGTAAAAAAAATTAAAAATCACCATCAGGTCCCCCTTGATTTCTTGCTCCCAAAAATGGAGAGTTTGATTTCTCTTATTTTATTCTTCTACACATGGAGCCCATGAGAGCTCCTAACATACACAATTCTTTCTTTAATATAGCATTTATAACACTTCAGTTATTTACATGCAGTTTAACTAAGAAGTTAAGAATGGAGAGTCTTAAGAACCCATATCCTGGGCTCCATCACTTACAAGTAACCATATGCACATTACCCAACTTTTCAATCCTCAGTTTTCTCTTTTACTAGAAACAGGGTGAGTAACACTATCCAGCTGGCAGTGTTTTCCTGAAAAAGAAATGATACTAAGCTTGCATAGCCCTGATCTGTTCAACAACTGAATGAGCGAGTGAGTGAATGCCTAGAAAAACCTATTTTTGAGGAGCTACAGGCTCCTCAAAGATGGGAACAGCCTCCCTTCTATTCTACTCAGTACAATATTCAAATCCCACTGTGGGCACATTTTCTAATACAGGGAGACTCAAAGTGGGACCTCCCTAACTGGTAGCCTCAGTGTCACCTGGGCACTTGTCAGAAACTCACATTTGTAAGTCCCATTCCTGACCTACTGAATCAGACATGCTAGAGTTTTAAAAATCCCTCTAGGTGATTTTGATGAGCTCTGAAGTGAGGCTCTAAGTGTTTACTTATACAAATATACACTCAATATAATGTGAATTAGAATTAGCTTGTAAGCTACTTACAAGAGCAGGGGGCCTGATTGTCCTAGCACTAAGCACATTGAAGATGCTCAAAGCATGTTCATAAAACAAATGAGTGAAGATCCCTTCTGTGGATTTTTTTTGGGGGGGGCGTGGTTGGAGCCATACCCAGTGGTGTCCAAGGCTTACACCTGGCTCTGTGCTCAGGGATCACTTCTGGTGAGGCTCAGGGAACTGTATAAGTTGCTGGGGATGTAATCCGGGTCACCACATGCAATGCAAGTGCTATATCAGCTATGCTATCTCTCTGGTTACTTGTAATTCATTTTGTGGTTATAAGAATCCTACTCTTTCTAAACTTTTTTTTCCCAAACCACACCTGATAGTGCTCAGGCCATATTCATGGCTTTGTCCTCAGGGATCATTCCTGGTGAGCCTGTGGCCACCACATGGGATGCCAGGGATTGAACCAGGTTGGACAGGTGCAAGGTAAGCGCTCTTCCTGCTATACTATCACTCCATCTGGGAAACTTTAGTGTTTTTTAAAAATATTTATTTATTTATTTATTTGGCTTTTGGGGTCACAGCCCGAAAGCTCAGGAGTTATTTCTGGCTCTGTGCTCAGGAATTACTCCAGGCAGTGCTCTCAGGACCACATGGGATGCTGGTGATTGAACCTGGTCGGCTGTGGGCAAGGCAAACGCCCTACCCTCTGAACTATCATTCTAGCCCCTAAACTTTAGTTTTATTACTTGTTCTTTCTCCCAGGATTGCAGGAACGATCAGAACAAATGAAATATATGAACATTCATAGCACGATAATACAGTCACATTGCTGAACCCACTAGACACTCTCCTTCAGCACCCTAGAGAGCTTTGGTCATCTGTCCCTGCTGGAACTAAGAAGGTCAGCACCTCATGAGTTTGACGATAGATATCTACTTGCCAGCTGTGCCCATCTATGGAAAGAGGAAGCCAACTCTTAAATCAAGCCAATATTCTTGACAAGGAAGGAGCTCAATAATTATCCCAATAAATGTTTGATATGACCCCACCCTAGCCCAACAACTGTCTCAATAAATGTATGATAAATCAATGACCCTTGTCCAGCAGCATGGCAGTTAATTACACTTGAGTAGGATAGACAGACCTGGGCTTTACTCTCCACCTCATCTTACTGCTCTGCCAGGATCACTAGGATGATTTAATTTGTAAGAGGGATAGTAGATGTCCTTGTCTAGCTTCCAAAGTTTTTTTTTTTTTTTTTTGAGTAGGAGTCATACCCAGCGATGTTTAGGGGCTATTCCTGGTTCTGCTCTCAGTAATTACTCCTGGCAGTGCTCAGGGGGCCATGTGGGATGCCAAAGATCAAACCCAGGTCGGCACGTGCATGGCAAATGCTGGACTATCGCTCCAGTCCCTAGTTTCTAAAGTTTTACTATCAAGTATGGTTGCTATTTACAGGAGACTAGTATTTCTTTTTTTTTTTAATTATTTTTTATTAGTGAATCACTATGAGATAAAGTTACACTTACAGACTTTCATGCTTGCATTTCAGTCATACAATGATTGAGTGCCCATTCCTCCACCAGTGCCCATTTTCCACCACCAATGGTCCCAGCATCCCTCCCACCAGCCCCACACCCTGTCCCCTCCACTCCACCCCGCCTCTGTGGCAGGGTATTCCGTTTTGCTCTCTCTCTCTTCTTTTGGGTATTGTGGTTTGCTATAGAGGTATTAAGTAGGCACCAAGTTCAGTCTATAGTCTATTTTCAGCCCGTATCTCCCATCTCTAGCGGGCCCACCTAGCACCCTTTGCTTGGTGGTCCCTTCTCTATCTGAGCTGCTTTTTTCCCCCAGCATGTGAGGCCAGCTTCCACGCTGTGGAGTAATTTTCCTGGTACTAATCTCTACTATTCTTGGGTGTTAAAGACTAGTATTTCTAGTCTTGAAGAGTCTCTGTATTCACTTCTGTCTTTCTAAAAATCACAAATGGATGCAAATTTCTGTTTTTCCTGTGTTGATAAAGTTGGTAATATCAATTTTTGCTTTGATTTGTTAAGGTGGAGGGCTGCATAGATTGCTTTCTCTCCATTTTTGGGAGCAGGAATTTGTGTTATAGACTGGTACCAAAATAACAACCAGCACTCAATAAGTAGCACTGTAGCTCTGTAGCATTGTCGTCCCGTTGCTCATTGATTTGCTCGAGAGGGCACCAGTAACATCTCCATGTGAGACTTGTTGTTAGTGTTTTTGGCATATCGAATACACCACGGGTAGCTTACCAGGCACTGAAATAATTGCCAAATAAATAAATCAGGAATAATTCCTGAGAAAAATCTCCCTAAAATAACATTTCCTTTCTTTCTTTTCCTCCCTCCTTCCCTCCCTCCCTTCCTTTCTTCCTTCCTAACCTGCTATAGAGACCAGGGCCTCACACATCAAGGTGAGCACTTTAGAATTGAACTCTATCCCCATTCCACCAATAAATACTTTTCTATATCACATTCTACAAATGAGAAAATCTTCGAGTTTTGCAGCAGATGTGCTGATAATGTTCTTGGATTCCTGTATTTACAACAACTGATTTATATTTAAAAATTTGTGCCTCAACATTTAAGAAAATTACTCTGGGGCCAGAGTCAGAGTACAGAGGGCAGTAAATTTACCTTGCATGCAGGCAAACAAACCCCCGCAAAAAACATAAAGGAGAGAGAGAAAGAGAGAGGGGGAGAGAGAGAATTATGAATTAGTTCATAAACTTCTTCCTTATATTATCTATTTTTTTTCTTTTGCAACTTCAGGGCTTGAACCTAAGGCCTTCCATATATAAGGCAAGTGCTCTATTTTTGAACTACAATCCCAACCCTCAAGATTGAGGTTTTATAAGTTAATTAATCAATCTAGTTCTGGATTTTCATTTGTAGTCAGAACCCTTGAATGCTGATTCAAGCTAGCATGTGATTTATATTTCTTCTTGAGTCAGTTTTGGTATATTTATGATTTTCTAGAAAACTGTCTCTTTCAGGGGCCAGTGATATAATACAGAGGATAAGGCACTTGCATTGCATTTAGCCAATCCAGATTTGATCCCCAGCATCACATATGGCCCTCTGAGCACTTCCAGGAGTGGCCCTTGAGTAAAGAGCCAGAACTTAGCCCTCATCACCACTCGGGTGGCCCAAAACCCAAAACCAAACAAACAAAAAGTTACTTTCACATACATGTTCATCTCTGCTTCTCACTGACTTCATTTCCTGGTAATTCCTTTTAAAAGCAACTTTATAAGGGTGGAAGATATAGTGCAAGGATTAAAGCATTTGCCTTGCATGCAACCACAGTTCAGTTCCTGCACCCTCTGAACTGCAAGCTTCATTGGAAACTACCGGAATAAGACCCTGGAACTCTGTAAACACTGTTTGGGAGACCCCAAGAAGAAAAAACTAGAGCAAATTTATATAGGTTTAGTTTACATAATATATAATCCACCTTGTTCAGGTATGCAATGCAATTGTTTCTAAAAATTTTACTAAGTATCTATGACAATCACCATAAGTCATTTAGAACATTTTCATGTCCCCTAGTACAATTCCTATGCTCACTTAAAACCTAATGGCCTTAATGGCCTTGGGGCTGGAGCGATAGCACAGCGGGTAGGGCGTTTGCCTTGCACGCGGCCGACCCTGGTTCAATCCCCAGCATCCCATATGGTCCCCCAAGCACCGCCAGGAGTAATTCCTGAGTGCAAAACCCCTGAGCATAGCTGGGTGTGACCCAAAAAGAAAAAAAAAAAACTAATGGCTTTTCGGGGTCAGAGAGATAGTACCACAGTTAAGGCATTTGTCTCACACACAAGCTGACCCTGGGTCAATCCACAGCACCACATATGGTTCCCTGAGCACTGCCAGGAGTGACTCCTGAGCACAGAGTCAAGAGTAAAGCCTGAGGGCCAGAGAGAGAGTACAATGGGTAGGGTGCTTGCCTTGCACTCAAGTACATACCCCTGCTGGTGCTCTGGGAATCATATGGGTTACTGAGAATCAAATCACGTCAACTGCATGCAAGGCAAGCACCCTCCCTGCTGTATAGTCTCTCTGGCTCCTAGAGATGCTGTATCTTATTTACCCAATCTTCAGTTGAGGCACATTTGTGTCTTTCTACTATAGGAATATATGACTAATGCTGCTATGAATACTGTGCTCATGTTTTTGTGTGAACATATGTTTTCAATTCTCTTAAGTATAACCTTGGGGGAAGTTATTAAGTTTTTATGTGCTGATTTTATATTTTTGACTTCTGGTGCCAGACACCAAACCCTGGGCCTCACATGTGTGTGTGCTCAACTCCTGAGCCAGAGCCCCAGCCTGGATTCTTTGTGTAACCTTGACAAACTGTCAAACTTTTCCCACAGTGGCTGACTATGTCACAACCCCACGAGCAGTGTCAAATTTCTCCTCCTAACACTAACAGTCTTTGTGTGGGGTTTTGACTTGCATTTCCATGATGGACAGTTAGTGATATGGAGAATCCCTTAATGTACTTATTGCAATTTTGTTTATTTTCTTTGGGAGCTGGAGCTAGCCATTCATATCCTTTGACCAATTTTTCTCCCTCCTTTGACCAATTTTATTTTTCTAAATTTTTTATTAGAGAATCACTGCGATGTACAGTTACAAACTTATGTACATTTGTGTTTGCATTTCACTCATACAGTGATAGTTTACCCATCCCTCCACCAGTGCCCATTCACCTCCAACCAATGTTCCCAGTATCCCTCTCACCACCCACACCCCATCCCCCACCACCCCACTCTGCCTCTGCGGCAGGGCATTACCTTTTGTTCTCTCTCCTTTTGGTTGTTGTAGTTTGCAATAGAGGTATTGAGTGGCCTTCATGTTCGGTCTATAGTTTACTTTCAGTTCGCATCTTCCAACCCAAATGGGTCCTCCCAACATCCTCTACCTTCCTTTGACCAATTTTAACTGGATTATTCATATTTTTATTATTGAGTTGAAAGAGTTCATTTTAGTCAGGATACAAGTCCCTAGTTAATATGTGATCTGCCACTATCTTCTCCTCATTCTTTAAATTCTCTTTTCTTTTCCTTTTTTTCCCCTTCAGATTTTGGGCCATACCCAGGAGCTAATCCCAACTCTGGATCACTCCTGGCAGTGTTTGGGGGGCTATGTCATCCCAAAGATCAAACTGGGCCACCTATGGGCAAAAAATGTGTTAAGCCCATTGAGTTTTCTGGCCCAAAGCTTTTTATTTTAATAAAGTACATCTTATCTTTTGTGTGTGTGCTGGCATGGATCAAACCCAGGGTTCGACCCATGTAAGGACTATCCCGCTGAACTATATCCTTGGCCCCAATTTATCTTTTTTTATTACCCAGGTTTTTGGTATCATATCTAAGAACTCACTGCCTAATCCAAAGTCTATTTATGCTATGCTTTTTTTTCTCCCTTTTTGGGTTACAAGGGTGATGCTCAGGGGTTAGTCCTGGCTCTGCACTCAGAAATTACTTCTAGTGGTGTTCAGGAGACCATATGGCTTGTTGGGATCGAACCCAGGTCAGCTGCATGCAAGGCAAATGCTCTGCCCACTGTACTATTGCTCTGGCCCTATGCTATACTTTTTTTTTTCCTTAGAGTTTTATAGTTTTAGATTGGGATTGGTGTTGATTTTTGGCCAATACCTGGTTGTGTGTAGGGCTTCCTCTTGGCTCTGCACTCAGGGATCACTCTGGCAGGGCCCTGGGGACCATATGTGGTGAAGGATCAAACCCAGTCAGCTGCATGCAAGGCAAATGTCTTGCCCGCTGCACTACCCCTTTGGCCTAGTTTTCACTTTTATATTTAGAACTTTGAGTTAAATTTTGTGTATGATATTTGTTTGTGTATGTACATTCTTGTGAATATAGATATCTAATTGTGGCCTAATTGAGAGATAGTTCACCTGGTAAGGAGCTTGCCTCCTATGCAGCTGACTCCTATGCAGTTTGATCTTTAGTATCTCATCTGGCTCCCTCTGCATTGCTAGGAGTGATCCCTGAGCACAGAGCCAGGATTAAGCTCTGAGCACAGTAGGTGTAGCCCCTCACGCCCCCACACCTAAATAAATAAATAAATAAATAAATAAATAAATAAATATCCAATTATCTTAACAAAATTTTTTGAAAAAAAATACTTTCCTTATCAAATCATCTTGGTACTCATGTCAAAATATCAATTGATGGTAGTCCAGGGAGATGGTTCAGAGAGGTAGAGTGCATCCTTTGCCTATGGGAGCCCTGGATTACAGTCCCAGCACCACCTGGCCCCCAAGCACCATAAGAAATGACCCCTCAAAATAAGACAGAAACAATCCATCAATTATAAATGTAAGGGTCTTTTTTCTGGATTCTCTTCTATTCAGTTTATCTCATTATCTGTTCTTAATGCTTGCTTGTGTTAACTGCTGTAGCTTTGTACGAAGTTTTGAAATTGGGAATCAGAGTCTTCCAACTTTTTTTTTTAATTTCTTTTGTATGTTGTTCTTTTTTGCTTTCTTTTTTTGTTTGTGTTTTGCTTTTTGGATATTGTCTTGACTGTGCTTGTTTCTTTATTTTCTCATAGGAATTTTAGGGTCAGTTTGTCAAAGTTTGCAAAGAAACCAAGGAAGTTTCCCAGTAGTGACCACAGGGCCATGGTATCATGGTCTGACCTCAGGGTCTCCCTCCTGCTAGGCATGTTTTCTATGGTTTGACTTATCTTTCAGACCCCAGCAGCCAGAATTTTGTTAGTCATGTTAGACATATAAATCCATTTGAAGAATTCTTTCCCCTAGTAATATTAATAAAGTCTTCCAGGGGCTGGAGCGATAGCACAGCAGGTAGGGCGTTTACCTTGCACACGGCCAACCTGGGTTCAATTCCCAGCATCCCATATGGCCCCCCGAGCACCAACAGGATTGATTCCTGAGTGCAGAGACAGGAGGACCCCTGTGCATCACTGGGTGTGACCCAAAAAGAAAGAAATAAAAATAAAGTATTTCAATCCATGAACATGAGATGTATTTTCAATTATCAAGCTATTTTTAATTTCTTTAACAATGCTTTGCAGTTTTAAGAGTATATATTTTGCAATTTTCAATTTTTTCTCCCAATTTTTTTTTTTTTTTTGCTTTTTGGGTCACACCTGACAATGCACAGGGGTCACTCCTGGCTCTGCACTCAGGAATCACCCCTGGCGGTGCTCAGGGGACCATATGGGATGCTGGGAATCGAACCCGGGTCAGCCGCGTGCAAGGCAAATGCCTTACCCACTGCGCTATCACTCCAGCCCCTCTAAATTTCTTATTTGAGCTGTTTATTGCTAGTTATTGTTAAGAACACAACTGCTTCTCATGTTGATCTTGCATTCTACAATCTTAGTAAGTAATTAGTTCTGCAAGTTTGCTTTTTGGAAGTGAGGGGCCATATCTGGTTGTGCTCAGGGATCACTCCTGGTAGGGTTCGGGGGTCCTTATAGGGTGCCAAGGACTGAACATAGGTTGGACATGTGCAAGGGAAGAGCCTTACCTATTGTACTATCTCTTCAGCCCCAGTGCTGTCGTTTTTAATGGAGTATTTGGGATTTTCTATATACAAGATTATGTTGTCTACAAACAGAGCAAGTTCTTCTTTCTTCCAATCTGGCTGGTTTTTGTTTCATTTTCTTGCCTAATTGAGATGGTTTGTGCCTCCAGCAGAATGTTGAGCATAAATGAAGGTGGTAGACATTCTTGTCTCTGTTCTAGTCAAGGCAGGAAAGCATCAGTGTTTCACAATGTAGCATTACATAGTTGTAGATTTTTATAGATGTTCTTTTTCAGGTTGAGAAATTTCCCTTATTGTCCTAGTTTGAGTTTGAGTCACTTTTTTTTTTTTTGCTTTTTGGGTCACACCCGGCAATGCACAGGGGTTACTCCTGGCTCTGCACTCAGGAATTACTCCTGGCGGTGCTCAGGGGACCAAATGGGATGCTGGGAATCGAACCCGGGTTAGTCGAGTGCAATGCAAACACCCTACCTGCTGTGCTATCGCTCCAGTCCCGAGTCACCTTTTTTTTGAAAAAAAAAAAAAAATCATGAAGGAGTGTTTAATATTATTAAACTTATTTTTTTTTGGTATCTATTGAGATGGTCATTTCATTTTTGTCTTTAGGCTTCTGGTACAGTGAATTTATTATATGAATTGATACTCTGATTTGTGTTTTGTTGTTTTGTTTTGTTTTGTTTTGTCTTGATTCTTGCACTACCAAGGATGATCAGAGTGGCTCTAGGCTCAGCGATCACTCTTGGTAGGACTCAGGCTTACGTGGTGCCAGGGAATAAACCACTGTTGGCCACATGATTTAATTCTTGTACAATCTTTCAGGACAGATATTCAGGTTTTATTTTTTAAAAAATATTATTTTAGGGGCTGGAGCGATAGCACAGCGGGTAGGGCGTTTGCCTTGCACGCGGCCAACCCGAGTTCAAATCCCAGCATCCCATATGGTCCCCTGAGCACGGCCAGGGGTGATTCCTGAGTGCAGAGCCAGGAGTAACCGCTGTGCATCGCCGGGTGTGACCCAAAAAGCAAAAAAAAAAAAAAAAAATTATTTTAATTTTGGGGTTTTTTGGGGCCACACCCAGCAGTGCTCAGGAATCCTTCTGGGAGGGCTTGGGGAGCCGTATATGGTACCACAGATTGAATCCAGGTGGACATGTGAAAGGCAAGTGCCTTACCTGCTGGGCTATCTCTGGCCCTCTGATATTAACTTTAAACTTATATGGCATTCCTGTAATAAATTCCATGGTATTTAATTAATTTTACTCGTGTTGCTAAATTTGCTTTACTAATGAGTATTTTTTTAGAATTATTTTTGCCTTTGGGCCACACCCGGCAATGCTTAGGGGTTACTCTAGGTTCTGCATTCAGGAATTACTCCTGGACATGCTGGGGGACCTTACAGGATGCCGGGGATTAAACCTTAAGCTTTTTTTTTTTTCTTTTAAATCTATTGAGATGGTCATTTCATTTTTGTCTTTAGGCATGGGTCGGCCACATGCAAGGCAAACACTCTACCTGCAGTACCATCCATCTGGCCCTTTGTTAGAATTTTTCAATAAGAGGTCTCCTGACCATTTACATCATTCCCAGTTCCAATCTCAGGCAACCAATCGTTTTTTCGTCTCTACAGATTGCTTATTTGGGATGTTTCCTATCAAGAGTCATGCAACACTGTGATTGACTTCATTAGACATTTGTTTCCAAAGATGCATATTTGTAGCATGTGCCAATGCTTCTTTCCCTTTTATGACTGAATAATATCATTGCATGGGTCTAACACACCTTGTCCCTATTCACCAGCTGATGGTTAGTTCAGTTTAGGGCTATTATGATTAATTCATATGCAAATCTTGTCTTTGCATGAATGTTTTCATTTCTCAGAAGTAAATACTTACAAGTGGAATCGCTGGGTCCTAAGGTAGCTGATTTTTTCTTTATTTTGTCTTGGGGCCACACCTGGCAGCACTATGATTACTTCTGGATCAGTGCTTGGGGAGTTCACTTCCCGTAGAGCCCGGGGGCTGCAATACTGGGGTCTGAATCTGGTATTCCTGCATGCAAAGCGCGCGCCCTAGCTCTTTGAACCATCTTTCTGACCCTTCTATGGCAGCTCTGTATGTGTTTTAAGAAAAGTCAAACTGTTTTCCAAAATGGGTATACCATTTTACATCCTGAACTGGAAAAGTATGAGGATTACCTGAGAACTTATTTAAGTAGAGTATTTCCTCATGAATAAAATAGAAATAACTCTGACATTAGAGCATTAAGGGTATGATGTGTGAGACACTGAGCTCAGCACTGGGCTCAGATATGACATAAAAACTTGTCATATCTGATATGACATAAGCACTGTTGTTGTTTGCTTTGACTATGCTAAATCCCAAACTTCAAAACTTGCTTCTTTTGCATGGACTGAATTGTCTTCATTTCTTTACTATAAACTGACATGAGAGTGGCAAATGCCAGACCTTTCTCATTAATCATAGTTCCCCATAGTCTGATAGCACCTCCAGACCTGGTCCCCCCATCCTACGACACAGAATCTTGTGTCAATCCTTATGGCTCAATGAACTTTCCTAGAGAAGAGCTTCATATTGGCAGAGTCAGGCTCCTGAAACAATTATCTTAGCTTTAAGCCCTGTTGGTACCCCTCCTTAGGGTGTCAAGCTACAGATCTCCACAATACATACCCAGAATTCCCACCTGTCAGCTGGACAAGGGAGGAAGGTGCTCCATGCCCCATTCTATTCCTATTTATCTTTTAAGACAACTTGAATAGTATCACTTCCTCCAGGAAGCTTCCCTTAATGCCCCTCCCCTATAATGTATATTACTATAACTGTCACCTCATTTGTGATTATATTTGCATGCATCTATCCTGTATCTTTTTTTTTTTTGGGTCACACCTGGCGATGCACAGGGGTTACTCCTGGCTCTGCACTCAGGAATCACCCCTGACGGTGCTCAGGGGACAATATGGGATGCTGGAAATCGAACCCAGGTAAGTCGCATGCAAGGCAAACGCCCTACCCTCTGAGCTACTGCTCCAGCCCCTATCCTGTATCTTGATGTTAGAACTGTTTTTAATTATGAAAAGGTTTAGCAGGAGCAGAGAGAGGCCCCACGGCAGGAATGAGCAGCATGAGTGAAGGGGAACTTTATCAGAAGCTGACCAAGAAGTTCACTGTGGCTCTGGGCTGTGGGCCGGAGCACCCGGTGAGGCTGGCAAGGTGAAGCCGACCAGTTGTACGATTATACGTGGACTTTCACACCAAGCATCCCCAGCCTTTATTCTGAGGGCAGAAAGGGCAGAAAGTGGCACTATCAGAACTGCATTCCAGAAGGCTCTCTGGGGCAGGAGAGAAAATTTACTCAAATTGCAGCTGCATTAGCTCACTGGAGGCTCCACACAACACAGAACTTAGGTCAGGGGAGATAGTTCAAAGGACTCTGAATTTAAACAAAGTTAAACAATTGAGTTTAACTTGCATTTAACTCAATGCAAGTTAAACAAACTCAAACTTGCATTGAGTTTGTTTAATGCAAGAGCTCCAGGTGGACACCCAGACCCTCATGGGGCTGAGCACCATCAAAGTGACCCCCTCCCCAAAAACACAAAAACAGAATTCTGAGTCCCACGTTGATTGTGCTTCTTATTCAGAGGGGATTGAAGAGTTTAGGAAGCCCCTTTTTTCTCCCAGTTTTAGGCCACACCTGGCGGTGTTGAAGGGTAACTCTTGGCTCCATGCATTAAAATGATTCCTGGCGGGGCTTGAGGACCATATGGGATGCTGGGACTCAAATTTAGGTCGGTTGCATGCAAGGCAAACACCATCCCTGCTGAACTATCTCCAGCTCCTCAGGAACCTAATCTCTTACAATTTACCAGCTAATGCTGGTCTAAGGACACTTTGAAAACCTCTGATTTTCTGGCTGCAGAAGAGTGAGCAGCAGAGAGAATACTGAGAAATTTTCTCTGTTGAAATGGCCCTGTGAGAAGTGGTGGGGATGGGACAGGGAAGTCCACATCTTGGATGGAGGAGCCACTAAGTGCTCATTGTCCAATGGTGAGGTTTCCTTCAGGTGTGGAGATCAGTTACTGTTTCTGGGGAAAAATGAGTTTGCCAAATGTGCTCCTGACAGGGGGAGCCCCACCCCCCCTCACCAGGGTACCAACCTCCAGAAACACAACAGGACAAGGTGTTGAGTTTGTTTAATGCCCAATCATCACAACGCAAGGAAGCTTCAGTAATGTGCTCCAGGCAGGCCACAGAGTGAAACCCGGTCAGGGCCAAGTACCCCTGATTGAGTCTCAGCACTGGGTCAGGCTTCTCAGGCCATTCCCTCCCGAGATATGTGCGCCTAGGACAAGGCTTCTTCATGCACCCAAGAGCCAGCAGTCTGTCTGGCTGGGCTTGTGGTCACTGAGGGTCCCCGTGGGAGGACAGGGCCCCAGGATGCTTTGAGAATCTCAGGACACAAGAACGAGAAAACTGCTTACAAACCATCCCCAAAGGCTTCTGTTCAAATATGCGCTAAGTCACACAAGGATCAGGCACGAGAACAACCAAGTTCTTGCTAAAATAAAATAAAACACTCAACAGCAACAACAACAAAAACCAACTAAATACTGTCAGAACTGCAGCTGAGAATACTGGGGGGCAAAAACAAAGCCAAAGCTATCAGAGCCAGTTTTATGAGCTTCACCATCACACGCTCCTTTCCTGCGGCTGAGGAGGTTTTCGAACACTTGCCACGGGAAGGGACACAGGAGAACATCCCCGTGTTAAATCTCTTTGACTGTCCAAGTCTACTGAACAACTTAGCCAGTCTTTCAGTCCCTGGGGACAGGAGTGATTTGGGGGCTGCAGATGAGTCTGGGAAACTTCCTGGCAAAAAAAAATTTACCACAGAAAGAAAATTGACTTCTCTTCTGCCCTAATTAAAAAAAATTTATCTGGCCCCCAAAAGAATTATCACTCAGAAATATGTTCTTAAAGAACGCAATAGAACTGGGGAGGTTTCAAGTGTCACTCCGAAAAGAGGAAAAGGCTTGTTTCCCACCTAGTCGCTTGGCTTGGGCCTAGGCAGTTGAACCCTGGGCCAAACTGAGTGGGGAAAAGACAGCAGAGCACGGCCGGGGCACAGGACTTGGGCCTGACTGCCCCTTTGTCCAGTCTTCTGACTGGGTATTTCGGAAATGGGCTTAAATTAGAGTCAGACTTCACCATTAAGCTCATTCCTGATGGGTCCTGAGGTCTCTTCTTCCTTGTCTTGGATTTACTTCTCAGAAAGCTCTGGAAAGAGCCCAAAGGGATGGAAGTTGAACACTGCTGTCCTGAGAGGCGGCGTTCAGCCAACTGGCAGCCCACCAGAGAGCTGAAGACAGCAGCACTAGACCCAGCCCCACACAGCCCGACACGATGCCCACAGCCCAAGGTGGCCACATGGCCTTTGGCATTCTGGGCTTCAAGATGGACTTCTGGGGGCTGGAGAAATAGTACCGGAGGGTAGGGCGGGTACTTTACATGGAGTTGACCTGGGTTCAATCTCCAGCACCCCATCTGGTCACCTGAACCCACCAGGAGTGATCCCTGAGTGCAGAGCCAGGAGAACTCCTGAGCACTGCTGAATGTGTCCTCCTGCCCCCCACCCCACACACACCCAAGTTGGTCTTCTGACAGACCCCTGTGAGTCCTGGGGGAGAGAAAAACTATGGTATTTCTGTAAAGCAAACAAAATCAGTGCTTTTTAGGGGCTGGAGCGATACACAGCAGGACAGGAGCTTGTCTTGCATGCAGCCGGCCTGGGTTCATCCCATATGGTCCCCAAGCCCACCAGGACTGATTCCTGAGTGCAGAACCAGGAATAACACTTGAGCACCACAGGGTGTGGCCCCCAAACAAAATAAAATTTAAAAAATCAGTGCTGTTTATAGAGCTGACACCTGGGACCTGCTGGCCAGGCCTGAGAGGGGACAAACTGGGGAACCCAGGAAGTTCAGCAAATGACAAGACACAGCTGTCCCCAACTGGGCATGAGCTCCCATGTGTCACCATCTCCAAACAAGCCTACCTTCTAAACCTCAGATGTCAGCAGGACAGTTCAGGAATAACCCAATGGGGACAACTTCATATCTAAACCAACTTAATGCTACAAATGTTTTTTTTTTCCTTCTCCTTAAAAGTGCTACCCAGCTGAGCCCCTGAGGAAAGGCACAGACTTGGTTTAGCCCAGAGCACTTCCAGTCCCAGGCTGGATAGAGGAGAAAAGCCGATAACCCTGGGCCCCACACACACACACCAGCTGGGACACGGGGATAATGCAGGGTGTCCTTGGAGGCGTGTGGTGAAGTCAAAAGACTTTTCGGAACCCCAATCCCAAAGAGGTAACATGAGCCCATCTCCCCATTAACTGCCAAGGTTTGGTCTGAATGGAAAAGTCCTCCCTGTCACGTCTCCAGAAGGAGCTGACAGGTCACCAAGTCCAGTCATGTCTGTCCTTGGGGGATGAGGGGGAGGGTCTGTGTGAGAACTATGAGGGAGGAGGTCCTTCAAGAATCATTCCCTTTGGGGGGCTGGAGTGATAGCACAGCGGGTAGGGCGTTGCCTTGCACGCGGCCGACCCAGGTTCAAATCCCAGCATCCCATATGGTCCCCTGGGCACTGCCAGGAGTAATTCCTGAGTGCAGAGCCAGGAGTAACCCCTGTGCATCGCCAGGTGTGACCCAAGAACCAAAAAAAAAAAAAAAAAAGAATCATTCCCTTTGGGGCTGGAGCGATAGCACAGTGGGTAGGGTGTTTGCCTTGCATGTGGCCGACCCGGGTTCGATTCCCAGCATCCCATTTGGTCCCCTGAGCACCGCCAGGAGTAATTCCTGAGTGCAGAGCCAGGAGTAACCCCTGTGCATCGCTGGGTGTGACCCAAAAAGAAAAAAAAAAAACCAAAATCATTCCCTTCAACTAACAGCAAAAAACAATCCTTCTAGGGAGGAAGGACCATATTCATGGCCACCAGAGAGGGGCCTTGGGACAATTTCTGGGCTTAATCTCACCCTTCTCCATGTGGGCGCTGCCTGATTCCCACATCCCCAGGGCAAGGCAAAAACAGAGGAAAGATGCCCACAGGAAGCTCTTCCAGCTGCTTCCACATTCCTGTGGGGATTATTTTTACATTCTGAGGGGAGGAGAGGTAAGATTCCAAAGGAAGGGTGTCTCTTAACCAGCTGCTCCTGTTTCCTCAGGGGCCTCAAGGGGAAGTCTCTGTCTCCCTGAAAACTCTCTGGACCAGGGACCAGGAAGCTCAACTGGAGCTTCTGCTGAGGGCAGGGGAGGCCCAAGGACCGGCAGGCTCGCTTAGGAGAATTACAAGGCCTAAGTGCAATTAAGAGTTCCAGCAGACAGAACGGCCCCTCAGGGCCCAACGCCTCATCACTGTGAGGCAATCAGGGTGGTGGCCTGGGTGCCTGGAAGCCAAGGCCTGCCCTGTGCTGGACCCATCAGAGAAGTCCAGCAAGAAAACGAGAATCTTCTTCCCTGCTAAAACTCAGGGAAAACAAACCAAACTCAACCTGAAATAAACTTCAAGGCAGTAAGTGCTTCCTGATAAGCCGAGGGTGCTAACTATCCCTCAGAAGGAGGTGGCAGGGCCTTCCTCTGGACCTGGTCATCTCACCTGTGGCCCTTCCTGTGAGAGGTCAGACGTAAGAGACTGGGGGAGCTTTCCCAGGCCCCGCGTCCACACAGATGGACTGGACCCAACCCCTGACATTCTCCTCACTCCCTCCTCCACATCCCCCAGCCGGGGGGCTTCAAAGGAGCCAAGGAGGCCCCGAGCCCTGCGGGCAGCCCCTTGTGTCCGATGTCCCTGTGCAGGCGGAGGGCCAGTCAGTCTCCGGAGGTAGAGGAGGTAGAAACAGGAGTGGGGCTCCTGGCGGCAGGTCGGGCCCCTCAATTAATCAGCAGGTCCCCGAGGTCATAAGAGTCGAAGAGGTCACTGATGCCCTCGCCCCCATCCAGGCCCCACAGGTAGTCGTCGGCTTCCAAGGGTGGGGAGAAGCTGATCAGAGGGGAGCTGCAGGGCAGGCTCGGGGACAGGAACTGGTCCTCTGTCTGCTGCAGAAGAGGGTGTGGCAGCTCCAGCATGCTGTCAGTGGCCTCCAGTGGGACCAGGGGCATTGGCGGTGGTGGTGGTGGTGGCGGCGGTGGGGGTGGTGGCACCTGGTGGGAAGTCAGCGCTGGCGCTGCAGACAAAGAGGCAAAGGTCACATGCCTGGCTTCTGCCAGTCAGGGCGCCACACAAGAACAACTGTGGGGGGATCTGGGAGCTGTAGACCCTTCTCCTCTACCCTTGCAGGTGAGTGTGAAGAGGTAGAAATGGGCCAGGCAGGGCCACTGAATAAAGCAGCAGGTGCCTGAGATCAATGACACAGGGTCGCCCTCCCCGACCCCCAGCTCTGGCACTGGCCCAGGCTTTCCCACACTCTCCTGGTTCCTTTCCCCGGGGGAGTCTCCTGCTATCCACCCCCCAGGCTCACCTTCCACCAGACCCCCCCCCCCCACCCAGCAAGGCCCTTGTCCCTGAAATTCATCCCCAGCTGCGCAGGCAGCTCTTTCTCATTCTGCTCGATTCCCACCAGCACACACACACTCACACACACTCTCGTGGCTCCGATCTTTTTTGTTGTTTGTTTGTTTGGTTGGTTGGTTGGTTTCTGAGCCACACCCAGCAGTGTTCAAGACTTCTGGTGGACTCGGGAGAACATATGGGGTATCAGGGATTGAACCTGGGCCAGCAGTGTACAAGCAAGTGCCCTACCCACGGTACTATCTCTCTAGTCCCTCATCATTCCTATCCTTTAAAGAGCTCAGTCCCAGGGCCGGAGATTAGAAGATGATTTTTTTCACCTGGAGTCAGGGAACAGCAAACAAGGCACCCCCTGCCATAGCGATCCCGATGCCCAGAATCTGGCCATCGGAGTCACTCCTAAAACTCCGACCCAGGGTTGCTTTGGAGACAGGACAGAGCACCCCCAGGCTGGCCACGCTGCCTGCCCTATGGACTAACTCTCAGGTGGCCCAAAGACTTCACGTGGAGGAGCCCTGTCTCCTTGCCTCTACCACAGGGCTACTGCTTACAGCTGCCTCCCGGGAATGCACAGCTGCTTGGCAGAAAGCCTGCTCTGGGCAGAGCGACTCCACAGACCCAGCTTGCAGGGCTCAGCTCGGAGGGAGGGAGCGTGGTTACCTATTAACGGGTGAGGAAGCCCGGGCTCTGAGGGCCCGTGAACTGTATTTAAGTGGGGAAACAAAGTGATCAAACATTTGGCACATGGCCTGGGCTCCGGGAGATGTGACCCACCCTGTCCCAGCGGTAGGCCACAGGCTCTGTCTTCTCGTGAGGGCAAGCAAGGCTCTACCTGCCAAGATAAGACAGGCGAAAGCCTCGACTCCCCCAAGGCCTTGCAGTGCTCTGCTCTCTGTCCTCCACCTGGGCTGCCTGGCTTGTGGGCATTTCCCTAGCTCCACCCCCACACACTGAAACCTACTCCATATTCATGTCAGAGCTCTGAGTGGCCCATTTTAGAGATGCACCCACTGAGGCTGTGGGTGAGAGCCACACGCCCAGATACCACATCCCAGGGAGTAGGGGGCCAAGTGCAATCCCCACACCCAGTTCTTGCTCCCTGCCTTTGGCTATAGTGAGGGTTTCCTCAGACTATCAGAGTCCAGGGCTGGAGCGATAGCACAGCGGGTAGGGTGTTTGCCTTGCACGGGCCAACCAGGGTTCAATTCTCAGCATCCCATATGGTCCTCTGAGCACCACCCAGAGTATTTCCTGAGTGCACAGCCAGGAGTAACCCCTGTACAAAGCCAGGTGTGACCCAAAAAGCAAAAAAAAAAAAAAAAAAAGCAGACTATCAGAGTCCAGAGGGATATTAGAAACAGTTCCAGCCCCAGCCAACCAGTGAGGGAGACAGGAGCCCTGGAGGGCTGCCATTCCCCTGGCAAAGCCACCAGAAGGGCCAGACTCAGGTCCTAAGACAGGGCGGCCTCCTCTCCAGTCAGGGCCCCTACACTCAGACCCCAAAATAAACCTGCTTTAGGCCAGGACATGGCATCTGCGTACAGGGTGTGAGGGTGTGTGTGTGTGGGTGTGTGGCAAAGGGGTGCAGAGAGACAGAGCACCTATACCATGACTACTTCATATCCTCCTGTTGAGTGTGTGTGTGTGTGTGTGTGTGTGTGTGTGTGTGTGTGTGTGGCAGAGGGGTGCAGAGATAGAGTCCCTATACTATGACCACGTCATATCCTCCTGTTTCTTCAGCAGGAATAGCAAAGAGCCCCAGCGGTGGTGGTGGGTGCTCCCCTACAAGCTCCCCATCTCCTCCCCCTTACTGGCCTGGCCCCACCCTGCCTGCTCTGTAAGGGGAGGTGAGAAGCTGACCTCAGCCTGCTGTCCAGGGGCCACCAGCTTCTCAGAGGGCCACTCAAGAGAAGGTGGCTCAGCTCCTGAGAGTGGAGCATGTGTTGACAGCGGATTAAAAAGGCAGCAGGCAGGAGTGGGGGAGGGGCGCGGGGTGGGGCTGAGTCTGGGGTGGGAGATAGGCACTGGGAGGTGCCCCAAGGAGCAGAGGGCGGGTCGGGGAGAAGCACTGGTCTGGGGACCATGCTAGGACACCAGAGCGATTACCAGAGCAGGAAGTCTGAGCTCAGGCTCAAGCTCTGTCATCAGTGTGCTGTGGGGCCTTAGGGAAATCACTTGCCCTCTCTAGACCTCGGTTTACTCAAGTGTGAAATGAAGGGCTGAGTTTAGATCAGTGAATCTTGGTGAAGAGCCTGTGTGCAGAGTGAGGAGTCAACCCTGAGTACCACCAGGTGTGCTCCTACCACAAACACACACACACACACCAAAAAAAAAAGCAAAACAAAACCAAAAACCAAAGCTTAGTTATTGTCTCCTAAGTATTCTCCTCAAAAATCTTCAAATTCCCATTTGCCCACAGCCAGGCACTCTGCAGTCAATACCCTCACACACAGCAAGAACAGCACGAACGACAGAGGCAGGCACTGTCAGAACAAAAGCTAACAGATCTTGCCAGCACTGTTTGAAGCATTTTACCCACATAACCCATTTCATTCTCCCCACATGCTAGGGAAATACTGCGAATCACAATTTGCAGCTGAGGAATGTGGTGCCCAAGAGCTGCCCAGTTTGCCCAAGGCCACCTCACTGGAATTCAGACCGGCCTCTCTCTGGTATCAGTCTTCAGTGCAATGAGGCCCGTGCCTAGGCTTTGTAAGGTACAAAGGATAAAGCACAGGCTGGAGTGATAGTACAGTGGGCAGGGTGCTTGCCTTGCATGCAGCTGACCCGGGTTCAACCCCCAGAGCCACATACAGTCCCCCAGACACCATTGGGAGTGATCCCTGAGCATGCAGCCAGGAATTAGGCCTGAGTACCACTGAGTATAGCCCAGAAACTTGAGAAAGAGAGAGTGAGTGAGAGAGAGGAGAAAAAGAAAGAAAGAAAGAAAGAAAGAAAGAAAGAAAGAAAGAAAGAAAGAAAGAAAGAAAGAAAGAAAGGAAAGAAAAGAAAGAAAGAAAGAAAGAAAGAAAGAAAGAAAGAAAGAAAGAAAGAAAGAAAGAAAGAAAGAAAGAAAGAAAGAAAGAGTAACCCCTGTGAATTGCTGGGTGTGACCCAAAAAGCAAAAAAAAAAAAAAGAAAAGAAAGAAAGAAGAAAAGAAAGAAAGAACCATAGGGGGTCAGGGAGACTGCACACAGCAGAGGCTGGTTCAGTACTTGGCACCACATATGATCCCCTGAATACCACCAGGAGTGGTCCCTGAGTACAGAAGCATGAGTAGACCTTGAGCACCAAGGGGTGTGACCCAACCTTCCCCAACTTCAAAAAAAAATAGAGGGCAGAGTGATAGTACAGTGAATAGGGCATTTGCCTTGTGCATGGCCGACCACGGTTTGATCCCCAGAATCCCATGTGGTCCCCCAAGCACTGTCAGGAGTGATCCCTGAGTGCAAAGCCAGGAGTAACCTCTGAGTATGGCCAGGTGTGGCAAGAAAACAAAACACAACAAAAGAATAAAGCACAATTCATGAATGCGGAGTAGAAGGAAGGTTCCAACAAACACTGACATAGAAGAGGAAACCTTGGTTGCATTCCCCAGACAGAGAGGGCCCTACCTGGAGATGCCATGGGTTCTGAAATGCCAGGGGTGGTGCTACTGCTGGGCTGGGTGGAGTCACAAACAGGGTCGAGGGTGGAGGAGGAGGGCAGGAGCTCCTTGGCAGGACTTTCCGGTTCCTGCACCTCCTCCGGGCACAGGTAGACTTCGATGGGCCCTTGGGTGCTCTTCAGGTAGATCTGCAGGTTGTCCTGGAGTGGAAAGAGAAGGCGGCCCGGCGCTCGGGGTCAGTGTGTAGGGAAGGATCCTCGCAGTTCTCTCCAGGCACCCAGCCCTGTGCCAGCTGCCCTGTGGGCCATATCTGCTCAAGCTGCCTGCTGGGCCCCCTTCTCTTAGGGGGACACTCTGATGTCCCTTTGGGAAATGATTCTCCCCTGCTGTCAGATGATGGAGATGGGGTGGGGCGGGAAGTAGCCACTCGGGGTATAACCTCAGACCAGCCCAGTCAGTGTCAGGCCCACGGCACGAGGAGGAAATGGAAACTTCCACCCCTTCGAGCTACTGAGCTGGGGTCCCAAAGTCTGGCTTTATCAAGAAAGGGGGGGCTCACCTGGGAACGCACAGAGAAAGCAGAGTGAGGGGGGAGAGGGAGATTTTGAGTTGCAATTTGAACCCCCACTTCTGGTTTCTCCTGCAGTCTCCAAATCTCCCAGACCTGTCCCTTAGCTCCCTGCCCTGCGCTCTGAAGCCACTTAGACTCCGCGTGGTGTGACTTGTCACTGAAGCGCCTCTCCTGCGTCCACTGCCCCTCTTCCTGCTTCACACCTGCCACCTGCCCCACTGCTGAGCCACAGTGATTATGGGCCCGCCAGGGGAATGCAATCCAGCCCGCAGGCCTGGGCCACAGGGGCTCCGGCCAGTCACTGCCCTGCCAGGCAAAAACCTACTCATTCCGCAGGACCTAGTTAGGCCGCAGCCACCCTTGGGTTCTTACTCCGGCAAGCCCTTTCTCCCAGCACCTCCTCAGTTTCTAGGTGTCAGCCTCACTGCTTGCCGGTTTGGGTCTTTATTCAGATTGCCTCTAAAGAGAGATGGAACCTTACTGTTTTATTTTTTTTGTTGTTTTGCTTTGTTTTGGGGTCACACCCAGCAATGCTCAGGGTAAAACTCCTGGCTCTGCACTCAGGAATTGCTCCTAGAGGTGCTCAGGGGACCATATGGGATGCTGGGGATTGAACCCGGGTCGGCCATGTGCAAGGCAAACGCCCTCCTCTGTACTATCTCTCCAGTCCAAGATGGAGCCTTAATGATTCAAATATTCCTCCATGAGATAACTTATTTCTTGAGTCCTTATCACCCATCTAACTCTGAGCCGGGGACACAGCATGAGTGGACTGAGCCTTGGTGGTCTTAGGTTTCTTGGAAGAAGAAACATTCCTCTTGGGTCACGGTAAAGCAGCCCAGCGAGAGGAAAAGGCTGGAGGGAAGCCAAGCAGGGAGGTCTTGTTCTAGGGACGAGCTTTCCATGGGGCAAATGAGGTCAGCGTGACCCCAGCAAACCCAGGGAGGGGATGGTGCTGGTGAGGAGACTGGCCAGGGCAGCACAGCGCACTTTAGGGGGAAACTCTGCTAAGCATGTGGGATTCTTGGGGCACATGGCACTTTGATGGGTGGGAGATACAAAGGAAGGAGGAGGGTTTCTCCGGGTCTAGAACCTGATCCCCTTGTCCTTTCCAGCTTCTATTTCTGTCCACCCCAGGGACCGTCAATCATGCCATAGGGATCAGACTGGAGAGGGAAGCTTGTGCCGGGCAGTGCCAGGGACAGAGCCGCCAGGGCTGCCCCAGGCCCTCCTCAGTCTGTTTTCTCCCAAATACCTCCCACTCACCTCGCTCCTCTCGGGCACCTCCAGTCTCGTCTGCGGAGGGGCCTTGACAGCGATCACTGTCTGCTCCTTAAAGTTGCCAACAGCCCGGATGTCCTGGTAGGTCACATAGGCCAGTGTAGGGGCGGGTGAGTTAAGGGAAAGGGAAATGACTGGTCAAAATTCAAACCCCCAGCCTGGTGGAGAGGGCCAACGCCTGCTGCTAAGTCTCTGGACAGCTCACTCTGACTCCTTTGTGCAGCTTCAATGTACAAGAACTACTCTGGGGCCAGAGAGACAGCTCAATGTGCTGAGTGCCAGCTCTGCGTGTGGGAGGCCCGATCTGGGTCCCTAGAGCACTGCTGGGTGTGGCCCTGAAGGCTGAGCATTGCCAGGGTGACCCTGGTGGCCTCCAGCACTGCAGGGTCAAGCAGCGCTGCGCCCTGGAACTGTCTTACTAAACTACCCACCCGGTCGGCTGAGTGTGGCCCAGAGTGGCCCCTGTTTCCTTGAGCACTGCTTGGGAAGAGTATCCCCTACAGGGTAAAAAAAAAAAATACATAGAAACTAGATAACAAATTGGCATTATAGAATCTGGTGAAACTATTCAAGACTGCTTTGACTTTTTTTTTTCTTTTTGGGTCACACCCAGAGATGCCCAGGGGTTACTCCTGGCTCTGCACTCAGGAATCACTCCTGGAAGTGTTCAGGGGACCATATGGGATGCCAGAGATGGAACCTGGGTTGGCCACGTGCAAGGCAAATGCCCTCCCCATTGTAGTATCGCTCTGGACCCAGCTTTTGGCATTTTTTACAACATGGACCCGTCTATGATTTGGGCACTGAAAACTAAAGCAACTGGTAGAAGGACTGGCACAATACAGAATTTTTTTTTTCTTTTTTGGGGGAGGGTCACACCCAGCGATGCACAGGGGTTACACCTGGCTCTGCACTTAGGAAATACTCCTGGGGGTGCTCGGGAGACCATATGGAATGCTGGGAATCAAACCTGGGTTGGCCGCATGCAAGGCAAATGCCCTACCCGCTGTGCTATCACTCCAGCCCCCCAGTACAGAAACTTTTAGAGAAATGAAAAGGCCAAAAGTTGGACAGAGGGGCTGCAGAGATAGTTCAAGGGGCTGAGTGCAGTTTTCGCAGGCAGGAAACCTCGGTTCAATCCCCAGCAACAACAGTCCCCTGAGCACCTCCTTGAGTGACCCCTGAGCATGACCAGGTCAAGCCAAAAAACCCCACTGAAAAAGAATCAGACAAAAATTCTGATGCATTTCTGTAAAGTTTGTGAGTGTGGCTGCCTTCCCTTCCACCTCCGCTACCTCCTCCAGCCCTGAGGCGGCAGAACCACCCACCCTCCTCCCTCTGGAGCCTATTTTGTGCAGAAGATGAAGACAAAAGTAGTTACAGAAGTAAATATAAAACATGAATTAATCAGCTGTTACAGGCCAGACTCCCACTCACCAGCAGGTTAGTTAGAATGGGGGGGATGACTAGAAAGAAGTACCCAAATTTCCGACTGCCCCACCACATTGTTTTAGAGTCCACTGTACTTGTCTTATTTCTTTTTTTGTTTTTGGGCCCCAACCCAGCTGTGCTCAGGGGTCATTACTCCTGTCATTACTTTGTACTTAAGAATTACCTCTGGTGGTGCTCGGGGGGCCATATGGAATGCTGGGAATGGAACCCGGGTCAGTCTTGTACAAGGCAGGTGCCTGACCTGCAGTACTATGACCCTGGTCTCTCTTAGCCTTAATTCTACAATGAGAAAGTCACTTCAATAGACCCAAGAGGAGGAAGGAAGAGACAGAGGTGCCAGACCCCAAGGGCGAGCGAGTTCCTGCAGGAAGTGCTACAGCAACTCTGGAGAGATACCAACAAACCACAGGCCTCTCCGCCCGCTGCCCCCGGCCCCTTCTCTCCCGGTGAGAGGATATCTCTTGTTGGCCTTGTCCTCCGTCAGGTGCTTGAAGCTCAGAGAGCAGCTCTGGATCAGCTGGTCCAAGGACTGCTCCATGTTCGTAAGCTCCTTCAGCTCCTGCCCCAGCTGCTGCTGCTTCCCAGGCCGGGTGGGGTCTTCAGACAGTGCTCTGCCTCTGAGAACAGAGCAGCCCCCATGTCAGTCTCAGTCCACCCCACAGCCCCACCCCAGCCCTGCTATGCAGAATCATCTACAAATGAGGCAGGGACAAGCACCAGGAAGGTCTACGGGGATGGATGCCCAGCACTGGGCCTATTCTTGGGGAACTGCCAGGGACTGGAACTTGAGTTCCAGGGGTTGCACTAAGAAGAATTAACAAGTCAAGGTATGAACCTTATTGGGGGATGAAGGGGACCCAACTTTGTCTATCCTGTGCCGCAGTTTCTCCCCCAAACTGGCAGGCAATCGGAGTTTCTTCCCTGGCCCAGGTTCCTTGGGCTTATGCCAGGGACTGTAGGGCTCTTCATTTAGACCTGGGAGAAGTGGAGCCAGGAAGATGGCTCAAAGGGCGAGAGTGCAGAGCCCCGGGCTCAGTCCCTGGCACTGCATGGTCTCCCAAGCATTGAGCTGGGCGCAGTCTCCATTCATTTTCCAAGTGTCATGGGGAGAGGGGGTGAAGGAGTGGTTCCCCACGTGCCACGTGCCACCAAAAGTGATTCCTGAGGGCAGAGGGAGAGATACTGGAGACCTTGGTGGTGAAAAACGTATACTGGTGGAGGGATGGGTGTTTGATCATTTAATGACTGAAACTCAATCATGAAAGCTTTGTAACTGTATCTCATGGTGATTCAATAAAAATAAAAATATAAATTAAAAAAAAAAGAGTGACCCCTGAGGGCAGTCAGAAGGAAGTCCTGAGCACAGCACCCTGTGGTCCGTGAAAACAAAAACAATGCAAACAGAGACCTGTAGAAGTGAGGAAGGAGGGGGAAATACTATCTCAGAACTGGACGCAGCTTATACCTCGCAAAAGTCTGTTGAACTTCACTTTTGATCCACCTGACATTCACACCTATCGGAGCCAGCCCCTGGCTCTGCCCACTGCACGGGTACCCACTGGTACCCTCAGCCCCGGCACTCACACCCACTGGATGTTGTTCTTAGCCTTCTTGCGGATGAGCTGGATGCCCTCCAGTACGTTGGTGATGTCATAAATGCGCCGCTTCTGCACGTCCAGCACTTCCGCTGCCCAGTTCAGATCCAGGACCCCATCCTCAGACTCATTCAGGAGGTAAATGAACTTCTTGGTGAGCAGACCCAGTGACGTGTCATACCGAGTCTTCTCCCCAGGAGACTTGGGAGCTGAGGAAGAAAGGGGCCCCGTGACTGCTCAACTAAACCTCCTCCATTAACCAGGACCTAGTAAGCATCACCATCATTACATCAGCACCTACTAGCCAGTTTATAGCACACTGAGAGGCAGGGGTCACTCACTAGCACTGTGCAAACGGAACCAGGTATCTAGACAGGAAGTGGCCTCCTTAAGATCTCCCATCAGCAGGAATGACACTTGCCTTGTACACCTAAATTAAATCCCCAGCACTCCATATGGTCCCCTGAGCTCACCAGGAGTGATCCCAGAGTGCAGAGCCAGGAATAAGCCTGACCACCATTGGATGTGCAATCCTCCCCAACAACAACAACAAAATCTCCCAGCAAGGGCCAGAGAAATGGTACAGAGGTTAAGGTGCTTGCCTTACATGTGGCTGATCTCAGTGCAGTCACATACCATCTTCTGAGTACTACCAGGAGTGACCCTTGAGCACAGAGCCAGGAGTAGCCTCTGAGCACTGCCAGGTGTGGTGCCAACTCTTCCTCATCCCCAAAAGAGATTTCTCTGGCAGGTACAGAGATGGGGCTGGAAAACCCATGCCCTAAGCCCTGATTCTGATACCATTCCACACAACCTTAGGGCAGCTATACACCACCACCACCACCAAATATTTACCAACTGGTGTCACTGTTTTAAGCACTTTCCCTATATAACAAATTTAATCCTTACAACCCCTGTAAGATCTGAGAATACAGACTCACAACGGGCTAAGAAACTTCTTAAGGAAGATAGGACAGAGGTCAGGGTGCTCGTCTCACATATGCAGGACCTCAAGTTCAACCTCAGCATCATCCCCCCGCCCCCCATGCACCACCAGGTGTGGTGGACTCTGGTGGACCCCAGTACTGCTGGACTGGAGCAGCACTGCATTACCAGGCCTTGGTGTGGAACTGACTGGCTGGGTAGCCAAGTATTACTGGAAGGGGCCCCCGAGTGCCCTAAGCACTGCTTGGGAGGTCCAAAAAAAGAAACTTGTTCAGCTAGAAGTGGCAAAGCAGAGATTTAAATCCAGGAATTCTGGCTTCTTGAAGCAGAAAGGAGACTGTGTCTTCCTTCTTAATCATTACCCTATCCTGCCAGTTATGTCAGGAATTTGGAAATGGGGTAGGAAGGGGATAACAAGATTGGATTTGAGAACATGTTTATCAACTTGGTCTTTCTTTTCATGTGTTGCCCAATGATTGTGAGGAATCAGTCCTAGAATGTCAAAAGGAGCAGATTCATGAAAAAGGTCTCTTTCTTAATGAGGCCAACGTCACAAGACCACATTTCAGATGCAGATCTTAAACCACAAAAGGACTTTTGCAATCAAGGAATTTGTAAATCATATAGCAAGATAGTGGTCAAACAAGTTCTGGAAACTGAATTTTTAGTGTGTCACAGATTCCTTGGGATAGGACTTGACTTAACATATAGATGGCAGATATCTGGCACACAGACTGCTTTGCTTTGTTTTGACAGCATGTCTGGTGGTAACCAGCGCTTAGGGTTGTTCCTGGTGGTGCTCGGGGAACCAAAGTGGTGCTGGGGATAAGACCCAGGCCTCCTATAGGCAAAGCATGCACTGCAGCCCTTTGCGCTCTCTGAAGGACACAGGTACTGCTTTCACAAATTTTGCAACCAAGGCAGACATTACTAATTGATTGCCCTTAGGCTCCTTTAATAAAGAGCTTTGGGCAGCCTCTATCAATCAACTGAAGAGGAAACTTCCTATTCTTCATCACTCCTTCCTTCCTTTCTTCCTTCCTTTCTTCCTTCCTTTCTTCCTTCCTTCCTTCCTCCCTCCCTTCTTTCCTTCCTTCCTTTCTTCCTTCCTCCCCTCCTTCCTTTCTTCCTGCTTTTGGGTCACACCAGGCAATGCTCAGGGGGTTACTTCTGGCTCTGCATTCAGGAATTACTCCTGGTTGTGCTCAGAGAACCATATAGAATGCTAAAGAAGGAATCTGTGTTGGCTGCGTGCAAAGCAAGTGCCTTCTCCACTATACTATGTTGTTTTAATAATGATAAACCAAGGTTCAACAAAAGAGGAATAAACCAGGGCAGCGCCCTGTTCAGATCCACCAAATTTCCTCTTTTCTTGGGGGGAGGGGAAGATGGCGGGGGCCATTCCTGGCTGTGCAACCCCTTAAATTAGTAATCCTTACTAAATACAGGTCTGCTGTGACCAGAGCAAATATCAAGAGGCAGAAATTCCCTCCCACTTAGCTTTAAGAAGAACCATCTGGGCAGCCTCTGGATCTTATAACTTCCTAGGCAAGAGAGTGAGTAAATCCCGTTGCTTCCCTTTGATCACTTACTTATTTTAGTTTTTTAAAAATTTTTTGGTGTTTGGGCCACACTTGCTGTGCTCAGGGATCACTCCTGGTGGACTCGGGCACCATATGGGGAACCAGGAATAGAACCTGGGTCAGTCACGTGCAGGGCACAAGCCTTACCTGCTGTACTATTCTCCAGCCCCAGATCACTTCCGGAGAGGAAGACCCTGGCTAGCATCTCTGCTCTTCTGTACTGGATTTTCTCTTTTAGAAAACATCAGATTGAATTAAATTTAAAATAATTTTTTATTTTTTTGGCTGCACTCAGAGGTGGTCAGGTCTTACTCCTGGCTCAGTGCTCAGTGGTCACTCCTGGTAGGGCTCAGGGACCTTATGGGGCACTGGGATAGAACCCAGGTCAGCTGCATGCAAGGCAAGTGCTCTGTCTGCTTGTACTATCTCTCCCACCCACAAAAGCTTTTAAAAGTAGTATGCTTGGGAGCTGGAGCAATAGTAAAGCGGGTAGGGCGTTTGCCTTGCACACGGCCGACCGGGTTCAATTCCCAGCATCCCATATGGTCCCCTGAGCACCGCCAGGAGTAATTCCTGAGTGCAAAGCCAGGAGGAACTCTAATGCATCGCCAGGTGTGACCCAAAGCCAAAAAAAAAAAATGTAGTATGCTCCTAAGTAAAATGTTGGTCACCATCTTAAGTCACAAGGGTTGCCATAGTGTGGGAGATGTAACTAGAAGGAGTGGATACTAGGGTTCTAGTCCACATGGCCCAAACAGACTCCATGTACCAGCTGGGAGACCCAGGCAGGTCACTCAAGGCCTAAGTCTCAAGTGCTTTGACTGTAAAAGGTGGGAAACCTGCCTGCCTACAAGGCTCCTAGTGGGAATGAGAAAGGCCTGTAAGTGGGACAGCGTGGTGAACTGAACAGGACTGCTGCCCTCTGCCCCTGCGCACCCTACCCCAGTCTTCTGAGCCTGCCCAGAGATGCCCGATCAGCGCGGCTTACTTTTGGGGCTGGGAAGACCATCCACGCGAATGTACTTCCCCTTGGGAGTCCGGAATTCAGGGACCACAGGCCTCCCGATCCCGTCCAGGTCCAGCTTCCTTTTGGCCTTGGAAAGAGAGAGGAGAGAGAGACAGGGTTTGAGCAGAATTCCACCTTCAGCCATTCTGACACAGGGCAGCCATTGCTCGTGCCTCAGTTTACCGGCCTGTGAAACAGTCACAGGACTTGGCATATGGGTATCAATGACCTGAAAAGTGAGATTCCAGGGGAAGAAAGGCTTGTTTTTTTGAATGGGCTCTGACGGCACTGCCTCCCCCCACCCCCCCAGGCCCAAGCTCTTGAGCCAGACAGACTGAGAACTCAAGGGATCTTCAAAACAGGCCCCAGGGGCTAGAGCGATAGCACAGCAGGTAGGGCGTTTGCCTTGCATGCGGCCCACCTAGGTTCGAATCCCAGCATCCCATATGGTCCCCTGAGCACCGCCAGGGAGTAATTCCTGAGTGAGCCAGGAGTAACCCCTGTGCATCGCCGGGTGTGACCCAAAAAGAAAAAAACAAAAAAAACCAACCAAACAAAAAAACAGGCCCCAAAGTCACTTCCACATCCCTTCCTGCCCCTCCAGGATGATGCGGGGAGGGAGGAGTAGGTGTGGCCTAATCCCACACATCAGGCTCCCCCCTTCCCCTGCCGAGCAGCTGGCCCAGCCAGCCTTGGTGCCCATCACAGCCCCACAGCTGGCCCTTATCAGGGTGGGGCTGGGCATACGCCCAGGCCCAGGGGACTTCCTGGCTCAGTGCCACACCCGAGGGAGGTGCCCACATTGGGAAGCAATGCAAACAACAACCCCCCCAAATCCCCATATTTGAGCTCCAGCTTGAGGGCCCCAGGGCCTCCTGAATAGACTTCATTTGCCATTCTTTGCCCAGAAGGGCAGACAATGCAGCCTTGCCCGTGTCTTAAGGACCAGCAGCTGAGGCCCCTCTGCTCCTCCCCCCACCCCATGCCCTGTTCCCGCCAAGCTTGGGAAACACCTGCTGGGGAAATCAAACCACAGACCCATCTGTTCCTCTCCACGCCACCACCACCAGCCCGATTAGGCTCAGAACTGCAGTGCCCCGGAAGGGGCCTCGCTCCTGCTCTTGGCTGGGCAAGGGCAGGGCACGGGCACCAGGGCAGTGGGGCATAGGTCAGAGCCCTGGGTTTGAGCTTCGCCTCTCCTTCATGCACTCGCTGTGACCTGGGAAACACTCCACATCTAAGAGTCTCCGTTTCCTCCTCTGTCAAGTGGGGCAAAAAAGACCTTCGTTGGGGTTGGACAGATAGTACAGCGGGGAAGGTGCTAGCCTTGCATGCAGCCAACCCGGGTTTGGTCCCCAGCATCCCATCCCCCCCACCCGTGAGCACTGCCAGAGTGATTCCTGAGTGCAGAGCCAGGAGTAACACCTGAGCGTTGCTGATGTGGCCCAAACACAAAACTGCACTGTAGCACTGTCGTCCCTTTGTTCATCAATTTGCTCAAGCGGGCACCAGTAACGTCTCCATTGTGAGACTTGTTACTGTTTCTGGCATATCGAATACGCCATGGGTAGCTTGCCAGGTTCTGCTGTGCGGGCAGGATACTCTCGGTAGCTTGCCCGGCTCTCCGAGAGGGACGGAGGAATCGAATCCGGGTCAATCCCGTGCAAGGCAAACATCCTACCCGCTGTGCTATCACTCCAGTCCAACACAAAAACAAAACAAACGAAAAAGAGACTTTCCTCAAGAGGCAGTTGTAAGGATTTTGAGGAAATATCTTCTGCCCTGAGCTCAGTCTGTGGCTCCACATGTAATGGCTGTTCAAAAATGCAGAGTCCTGGGCTGGAGAGATAGCACAGCAGGTAGGGTGTTTGCCTTGCACGCGGTCAACCCAGGTTCGATTCCCAGCATACCATATGGTCACCCAAGCATTGCCAGGAGTAATTCCTGAGTGTATGAGCCAGGAGTAACCCCTGTGCATCACTGGGAGTGACCCAAAAAGCAAAAAAAAAAAAGAGTCCTGGGGCTGGAGTAATAATAGAATAATAGTACAACCGCCCTGGATTCAATTCCCAGCACCCCATATGGTCCCACAAGCACTGCCAAGAGTAATCCCTGAGCATTGAGCATTGCTAGGTATGGTCAAATAATGGAAGGAAGGAAAGAAAGAAGGAAAGAAGAAAGGAAGGAAAGAAGGAAGAAGATTCCTTCCCTCAAATGCAACCTTAGCCCCTTCACTGACACCTGCTGGGGGTCACAAGGGCGCATTGCTTTCCTCTTCCTCCTCCCCACTTCCTGTACACCCCTGCCCTAGGTGAAACAGAAAGGCCTATTTTTTTCATTGTTTCTGGGGGCCACACCCAGTGGCACTCAGGACTACCCCCAGTGATGCTTAGGGGACCGTGTGGTGCCAGGGAGCGAACCCATGCTTCCAGCATGCAAAGTATGCACCGCAGCCTGCTGAGGCCTATTTTACTTAACCTTTGCTAGTGATGCGGTCACGCTCAGCAGAGCGGAGGCTTCTAACTGCTGCTGACACAACTGAGCTGACAGGTGTGAGATGCAGCAGCAGCTCTTCCTGTTGTCATCTGCCCTAGACTCCTCCGGAAGGTCTTCCTGGACTGATGCGAGGAACCCTGATCCTTCATTGGCAGAGTCTGGGTACCATCTCCCTTTCCTTCCTACTCACACTACACAGGATCCGAATACCTCCCTGCTTATTCCTCTTGCGGTCTCTCTGGAATATTCCTTTCCTAGTCTCCTGACTGGTAAGCTCCTTGGTTCTAGGGAGTAATTCATCAACCCTCATCGTGTCTCTAAGGAAAAGCCCACAGTCACTGAGACCTCCACATGCCCTGGGCCAACCCCCAACACCCAAGCCCGCACAGAACCTTCCCAGTACCCCAAATCCCTATCCGAGGGCAGAAGGATGGAGAGCCTGTGAGCCCCGAGGCCTTCAGCCATCCCACCCGGGTCTGCTCCAGGAGCCTCCACCCGCCTCTCCAAGGCGCTCTCAGTGCAGGGAGAGGAAGGGAAAGTCAGACTAGGGTCCAGCAGAGGCGGGGTGGGCTCACCCAGAGCTTCTCACCCCCACTCCAGCCCCCCCGCCCCCGGAGCTGGCCCCTGCTGAGTTCACGCTCTGAGACACAGGAGGCGCCTGCAGAGCCCTGAATAGGGGACCTGAGCTGGCTGCATGTGCCGCTCCGTCCTGCCCCAGCAGTATGACAAGGCACGGGACACAGAGGGCGTAAGTCACCTGCCCAAGGCCACATAGACAAAGAGCTGAGTCAGGACTCCCGTCAGTCCGACACTAAAGCCATATGCCAGGCTGCCTCGGTGCCATCCTAGCAACAGACCCCAGAGTTGCTAGAATTTGAACCAAGGCCTGGCTGTGCCCATATACCTCCGGCCCACTAGTGTACACACACACACACACACACACACACAACCTTAAGGCCCGTAGGCCGAAAAGTGTCCCTTGCCCAGGACAGTGCTCCCTGATACCTTCGGGCATGGCTGCAGAGGAGCCAGCAAGGACAGAGGGACAGAGGACCATAGGAAGGGCCAAGGGAGAGGGAGCAGCTGAGCCCAGGCCTTGGAACCAACCGGTCTCTCCTGGTTTCCCCTCTTGTCTCCCCACCCCCTTGACCCCATGGCCGAATGAGCCGGGCACATCCATTGACCTCTCGAGCCCTTTTCGTAAACTAGGGCTAACGTGTTCCGTCTCTGCCAGGACTCAGACAAACACGCAGCCAAGTGCCTTGCCCATGGTGGCAAGGGTCACGTGGGAGAATTGCTGGCATCAGGGGTGCCAGCAGGAGAAAGAGCAGGGTGCACTAAAATGGGGATGGGCCTAGAGCAAAGATCTGGGGGCACATCTACAGACACCTGTCCCCCCCTTTGGCTACTTCTAGAAAGCCTGGCCAGGGCCTCAGGATGTGGCAAGGCATTTGGCTAGTATATGTGAGGTCCTGAGTTTGATCTCTCTCTCTCTCTCTCTCTCTCTCTCTCTCTGTCTCTCTCTCTCCTCCCCGCCCACCCCCTCTCTCACTCTCACACCCCCCACCTTACCAAGCCCCAAGGGGAAAAGCAAAGTTTCTTCCTCAGGGGCCCAGAGATGACCAGACAAAGCCCTTTCCCACAGTAAATGGGGAAACCTGTGCTCAGAGCAGGGGAAGCGATCACCCAGATTACCCAGAAGCGGAGTCAGGCACTTCCAAAGCACGAAGTCCTGGCTCCACAGTCGGAAGAAGCAAGCTTTCAGCGTTGAGCGTTTTGCCCTGGGACCCTCTGCCATGCCTCTAGGAGCCAAGATTTCCTTATCTGGCCTCGGCAGGTCGTTTGTGGAAATGGTGATTTTCTTTGGCCTGGTCAGGTGACTTGTGGGAAATGTTCATTTACTTTGAGGCCTCTCGGAGAAAATGGGCAAATCACAAGGGAAGCCGAGCCATGCAGACTGCCCACCCTCCACACAGCTGCCGCAGGGTACGTGGAGGAGGGCGATGTGGCCAGCCAGAGCAGGCTCTCAGCATAGCAGCATGCCAGCATGCCAGCTGGCTTTCTCCAGAAAGTACTGGAAAGAGCACAAGAAGGGGAGTGAAGGGAAGTGGACTCTCACTTTCACTTAGACTGGCTTGCCGGCCCCCGGGCAGCGCCTGAGGTCCCTTTAAACAGTGGCTCTGCCACAAATCCTGCACACCCTGCACTTTGCAGCCCGGCCACAAAGCAAGCTGCCACACCCAGGGTTGGGTTTGGAGCCGTTCCAGGTCACACCCTGGTAAAATGAGTAAGCAGGGGACCCAGGCCTGCCCACAGGGCTGGGGACATAGACATCTGGGGGCTGACAGGAGAGAAAAAAAGAAGGCTCAGGTCTGGTAAGCTTTTCGGGTCATCTGATACAAGGAGACCACCCCACCTCAGGTCTTGGCCTACGTCTTGGAAAGATGACTTTCTGTCACTGCTCAGCTTCCTCATCGGATAGCCTGAGGTCTCATCCCTGACACCCTGACCAAGATGACAAATGAAAAGACTGCCAAGCAGTGCCCGGCACAAGAGAAGCAAGAATCCCAAAGAAAGCCATTCTTGCTAAGATCACTGAGCCCCGCAGGGTGAAGGGACAAACAGTAGCACTGGGCTCACTGGGGAGGGAAGCAGTTAAAAACCACAGCTGTTACGGAGACTCTGCCTGAGTGCCTGACAGCAGCTGGCCAGAGGAGAGCCTGCAACCCCCCCCACCACCACACTGAGCTCCTTCTGGGGACTTTCAGCTCCCAAGTTAGGCTGCACCGGGGCAAAGTTAAGGCTTCAGTGAAGAGACTGGCGGAGCTGAGATTCGTGATCGCTTGCATTGGGGGTCATGCCTACATCCTCCTGTATGATACTGAACAGACCGCACATCCCTTCTCTGAGCCTGTTTCCTCTGCAACAAAAAGCTACTATGGCCACCTACTGCACAAGTTGAAAAACAGAACAAAACAAAAACCCTTTGGGCTGCAGAATGCTGAAGCCAGCCCCACTTATCCTTAGCTGCTCGACCCGTGAAATGGGAAGCCGATTCCTGCTCCCTTCCTGCTCCTTGGAAAACACTGTGCAGTAAGGGGAATGCCCTGAGCGTGGCAAAGCAGAATCCCAGTAGCAGAGAGTAGGGGCTCTGTCAGGGGGCTATGCCAGCTGACGGACACAGGCCTCTACAGTGCTCTACAGCTTCTCCAGGTCCTGAAGTTACACAGAGCTCACACTTAAACAGACTCACAACACCCCATCTCCCTCCAGACAGTGCTTGCAAAACCCACCGGATAAACAAGGAGGAGAGCTGAGCTGCATGACCACACCCACTCCCCCCCCCACCCAACACACACACCTTTGCAGAAGGAAACCAAAGGCCCAAAGCCCCCTCACACCAAACAGAACAAAGACTTGTCCAAGGACACACAATGAATCAGCAGCAATCAAAACCCCAAACCAGGCTCCCCAGCCTCGGCCCACCCCACCCCTCCAGGGCCTTTCCCACTCCACCCCCACCCTATGGCTGTTTCAGTTTTTACCGGCTCCAAGAATTCCGCTCCCACAAAACACACCCTGTGCAGTGCCACCACACTCCGGGCCCTCCCTGGCAACAGGCCTGGGGGTTTGAGGAGGAACAATCTGAACAAGAAGCCCAGGGGCTGCCCTGACTTGCACCTGCTGCTGGCTGTCTGGGAGGGGACTACTGAGGGGGAAACCGAGGGCAGATTTTTGCGGAGGAGTGGATGGGATGGAAAATTTGGAGTAGGTCCCAAGCAAACTGTACCTGAGAGACAACCCCCACCACCACCCTTTAAAGTCCACACTGTAATCCTATGCCAAGCCCCTGGGCTGGGACAATAGCTGGAGTCCAGTGCTGGCTTCTGGGCCAAACAATGAATGAAAGAATGAATGAAGCAACCTCGGTTCCCGGTCCCGGGAATTCTCCAAGGTCGCGCGGTGCACTGAGGGGGACGGGGGATGGGGGGGGGTGGTAAATGGACTAGATCGCCACACGCCACACTCCCCACTGAGTGCCCCACCCCGAATGGATAAGCTGATTTCCATCCCAAGTCTAAACCAGAAAAGCTCTGCAACTCAGATATTGGTGCGGGGGGAGGGGGGATGGAATGTTGCTAGGAGTTCGCCTTCTCCATCCCCAAACCCGTCTCTCGGGAAGACCCAGACGCCCCTCCCTCCTTTCCCACGCCCGGGTCAGCAGGAGGAGCAGCGGTCGGGCGCGGGCCGGGGGGTCCGAGGAGCAGGGGTCCCCAGCATTACCGGTAGCCGGCCAGCGGGCACGCAGCGCACAGCCTGGCCGTCGGGGCCGTGCGGGGTGGCGTCGAGGCAGGTGCCCGGCGCGGCGGCGGGAGGCACGGTCTGCGGGTACAGCGGCGTGTAGTAGGCGGTGGCCTGGCAGAGCTGCGGGCTGCTGAGGCCCGGCGGCCACAGCTCCGAGGGGCTCAGCGCGGCCATCGCTTTCTGGGGCGGTCCGGCGGCGGGAGCCACGGCCGCGGGTCCTCGGAGCATGGCGAGAGCAGCGCCCCCTGCCCCCGCGGGTCGGGCACCTGCGGGCTCTCCGGGCCGCCGCCGGACCCTCCCCTGCTGCCCCGCCCCGCGCCCAGCAGGAAGGCCCCCGCTCCGGGCGAGGGTGGCGGCCGTGCCCGCGCGCGCTCGGGCCGCACCGGGAGCCGCGGGCACACGGATCCCTCGCACGCGCTCCCCAGCTCCGAGCCTTTCTCGCACTCTTTCTTTTTTGCCCCTCTGGGTTGTGTTGGTGTTTTCCTTTCTTTCTTTCTTTTTTTTTTTAGCGCCAAAGTGCGTGCCGCGAAATTCAGATCTCCCGCGGAAAACGCCGCGCTCCGATTGGCCGCCGCACCCAGCGCCAGCGCCGCCCCCCGGAAAGGAGCGGTCCCCGCCGCGGCGCCGGCCGCCGACGCCTCCCCGCTTAAAGGGGCCGCTGCACCTGCCGGCGCCCGCAGCCCGCGGCCAGGCCCGCGGCGTGGCTCCCCCACCGCGCCCACGGGAAGGCCAGTCACCCTGGGGTTGGGGAGGAGGCGGTTTGATGGACTCCACATCTGAGTCCCTGCAGTCCCTTTCCTAGGCCTCTCACCCTTTGGAAGTGCCCACAGCTGCCTCGCTAGCATATATATGCCTGCATAATGCTATATAGAGATAAAGATAGAGATATCCCCCTTCTGAACCCAGCCCCTCGAACCCAGCTAAAAGGAAAGCCAGAAATCTGCTCTCTTTCTTGAAGGAGGGGGTTAGCAGAGCCTATTACATCTTTTGAGCACCTTCATATACCAAACACTCTGATACTGTGCTGCATGTTTTTGTTTGGGGAACCACACCGATGGATCAGTGCTCCGGGCTTACTCCTGGCTCTGTGTTCAAGGATCACTCCTGGCTGGGACTGTATGCGATGCCAGGGATCAAACTGGGGCCAGTCAGGTGGAAGGCAAGCCTCTTAGGGCCTGTTATCTTCTCTCAGCACTTGTATTGTTTTGTTTGTTTTGTTTTGGGGTCACACCAGCGGTACTCAGGGCTTACTCCTGGAGAGGCTTGGGATACCAGATGGGATGCCCTGGATTGAATCTGAGTCAGTGCAAGGCAAGTGCCTGTACTATCACTTTGGCCCTGTATTGTTTATTTTAACCCATAACCATAGGAATAGGAATAATCTTTTGCTTATTTATGTTGGATTTGGGGGGAGGGGTTGGTGCACAAGGGCTACGCCCAACTTTGTTAGGTTTTGCTTCTGGTGCTCTGAACCCATCCCTGCCAGTATCTAACCCAAACCTGCATGCAGAGCAAGCGTTGCATGCCCTCAGTCCGCTGAGCTATCTCTCTGGCCCCAAGAGGAAAAAGTTTTTGGTTGTCTATTTTGTTTGTTTTGATTGTTTGGTTTGGTTTGGTTTTGGGAACACTCCCGGCTGTGCTCTGGGATTACTCCTGGTTAAGTGCTCAGGGATCACTCCTGGTGATAGAGCCAGGGACGGAACAGGAGTCTATTGTATGCAAGGCAAGCACTATCTCTCTAGCCCAAGAGAAGTGGTCTTCATGGAAAAAAATGGACATTTTTTGGGCAAAGTCACTTGCCCAAAGTCACAGAGACTAGCAGACCTGAGAACTGGCCACCAGTGTGGCAAGGCCAGTTGTTTGCTACCATGAAAGTACCTCCTCATTCTCTTATTTGTTACAGGAAAGTTTAAAAGACCCTTGTTTGTTCCTGTAAAAGTTTTCCCTCCAGTCTCCCAAGCTGTGCCCTGCTTGGGTTGGAAGTGAGGAGTAGGGGGGTCCAGAACACAGAGCTCTCTCTTGTTCAGTCTGTTCCTAGAACCCCAACCAGTAAATATTTGTGTATCTCCAGTTTTCTCCTAAATAACATTTTTGTCGTAAGAGTCTCCCTCTCCCATTCAAAATCTTCATTACTTGGGTGGAGAGGTAGTACAGCGGGTAGGGTGCTTGCCTTGAACTTGGCCAACCCAGGTTCAACCCTGGCCTCCCATATGGTTCCTCAGCGCTGCCAGAAAGGATCCCCGAGCACAGAGTCAGGAGTAAGACTTGAGCACAGCAGGGTGTGACCCCAAAAAAACAAGAAAAAAAATTCACTGCTGACAAGTCACTTACACTTCTTATCTCTCCGGTTTAAAGATGCCAGGTTTGACTTATAAGTGGCAGAGCTGCTAGAAACTGCTGCTAAATTCCAGGCCTGCTGATTCCTGCCTAGTGCTGTGTGATTTTACATAAGTCTGAGTGTGGAATTCACAGCCTTTCAGAGTTGGTGCCCAGCTTAACGCCTGATCCTCATCTCAGATGGGGAGGATGAAGTAGGAATAATGCAATGACTAAAAATCCAGGCTTTACAGTCAACAGACTTCTTTCAAAGCCAGGCTCTGCCACTTCACTGTGTGACTCCAGACAATGTCTGTAAACTCTCTGAGCCTCCAGGTCCTCATTCCTAATAATAACCATTTCATAGGATTGTAGAAAAATCTTAGGAGATAAGGGATGTAAAGGTCTCGAAAGAGTTTGTTTCAAGAGGAACGTGCAGGGGCTGGAGCAATAGCACAGTGACTAGGGCATTTGCCTTGCACGCAGCCCACCCAGGTTTGATTCCCAGGTCTTTCTTTTCTTTCTTTCTTTCTTTCTTTCTTTCTTTCTTTCTTTCTTTCTTTCTTTCTTTCTTTCTTTCTTTCTTTCTTTCTTTCTTTCTTTCTTTCTTTCTTTCTTTCTTTCTTTCTCTCTCTCTCTCTCTCTCTCTCTCTCTCTTTCTTATTTCTGTCTCTGTGCTCAGGATGACCCCTGGCAGTTCTCAGGAGACCATGCATGGTGCCAGGGAATGGAATAAGAGTCAACCACATTCAAGGCAAGAGACTTAACCCCTGTACTATCTCTGTGACTCCCTCAGGTGGGCTGGGGCGATAGTACAGCATATAGGGTGTTTGCCTTGCAAGAAGATGAACCAAGTTTGAATCCCAGCATCTCATAGGGTCCCATAAATACCACCAGAAATAATTCCTGAGTTCAGAGCCAGGAGTAACCCCTGAGCATCACCAGGTGTGACTCAAAAAGCAAAAAGTAAATAAATAAACTCCTTCAGCTGTCCAGGAATTGATCTCTCTCTCTCTCTCTCTCTCTCTCTCTCTCTCTCTCTCTCTCTCTCTCTCTCTCTCTCTCTCTCTCTCTCTCTTCTCTCAGTGCTCTCTCAGAATGTTCTGTTTCTGATGCTCCTCAACATCTAGGTCTTGGCCTGATATGCAGAAGGTGAGTCACAAATATTGATTTTGTATTGATTTTGTGGTTCACTTCTCTTCCCAACAAAGAGTGGCCCTGAAATCAGATGGCCAGGAAGCCACAGTTCACGTGCTACCATCCACCTGCTGCCTGAACAGCTCTAGACAGGCTTTTTTTTTTTTTTTTTTTTTTTGCTTTTTGGGTCACACCCAGCGATGCTCAGGGGGTTACTCCTGGCTTTGCACTCAGGAACTACTCCTGGCGGTGCTTGGGGGACCATATGGGATGCCGGGGATCGAACCCGGGTCGGCCGCGTGCAAGGCAAACGCCCTACCCGCTGTGCTATCGCTCCGGCCCCTCTAGACAGGCTTTTGCTCCTCTGTTCCCCCTGGTTCCTCCACCATTGAAGGTTGGAGGAAACACAAACATTGCTCCCACGGGACTGATCTCACAGGACTTCAGACATTATTAGAATCATGGTGGCAGGGATGATGCCAGTAGTCTGAGAACCTGCTACACGCCGCTCCTGAGCCCTTGGACATCTCCTCTGATCCTCACCACACACGCCCTTCTGAGACAAGCTCTGTTATTATCCCCATTTTACAGATGAGGGAATCTGGAAGGAATTGTGGCAGAGCAGGTTTGAGGAAGGAGCCGGGCCCTGGGGCCAGGAAGAGTAATGGGGGTGGCAGGGTGGGGCTGAGACCAAAGAAGGAGCCAGCAAGGGGGCCGAGAGCCAGCTCTCTGCGGGAGTTTCGGGCAGCTGGGCTGGCTTTAGAGTTTCACTGCCTGGGAACTGACTAATTCCTGAGAGAGGTGTCCCTGAACTTGAAGCCTAGCTTCATCTCTTTCTGGCATCGTGCTTAGGTCTGTAGATCACTGTGAACCTTCATTTTCTCACCTTTGAAATGGAAAAGGCAAACGTGACCTTTCTATTCCCTGAGGAGTCAACAAGTGTTGGCTTTAATATCCCCCAACGGTTGGAATGTAGCCACTTAATATATCTCAGCTAGGGCTGGAGTGATAGCACAGCGGGTAGGGCGTTTGCCTTGCACGCGGCCAACCTGGGTTCGAATCCCGGCATCCCATATGGTCCCCTGAGCACCGCCAGGAGTAATTCCTGAGTGCAGAGCCAGGAGTAACCCCTGTGCATTGCCAGGTGTGACCCAAAAACCAAATATATATATATATATATATATATATATATATAAGCTATATATTTTCCTTCCCTGGCTCCAAATTCACAAGGTCTTCCTTCCCTCCATAACTTTATGTTCACATCTGAACCATTTTTAAGGTGCAACTCAAATGATGGTGTGACGTGAGCAAAGAGAGGGCCAGAGAGACAGCACAGTGGGCAGGGTACTTGCCTTGCACGTGGCCAAGCCAGGTTCAATTCCTGGCACCCTATATGGTACCTTGAGCATCACCACGAGTCATCCCTGAGCCCTGAACCAAGAATAAGCTCAAGGCACTGCCAGATGTGGCAGAGAGAGAGAGAGAGAGACTTAAATCAGACATGTAAATAAAGTTCAGACTTTGGGAAGGGGACCTGTGATTTGTCCTCAACTTTGTGCTCTTCCCCCACCCTCAAAGAGTTTCAGGCACTCTCAGTGGGCCATGGCAAATGATGATGGGAATAACCGTGCCACCCTCTCAGTGTAGAACACCCAGCTATGCCTTTCACACACGCGATTAGACTGAAACCTCCCAACTCCCCCACAACACAGGTACATAATTTGGACAGATGAGAAAACAAGCTAAAACATGTAAAGGGACTTGACCAAGGGCTGGTTAAAGATGAAATCAATATCTGAACTCAGATCTCTGTCTCCTAAGGCACTGACCTGGCTAATTTGTAGTTTGAACAAAGATCTCAGACCCAGAGCCTCCTAGCAAAGAGCAAACATTCTGCAAATGAACCAGAGGTTGTAGCGCTGCAGACACTGTAGGGAGTGGATAGAGTGTTCCCTGCTACTAGGCAAGTTAAGGTTGTGTGGGCTCAAAGGTTTGGATCCCATGCTTGGCTTGCATGAAGCCCAGGTTCAATCCCTGACACCACATGTTCCCCTGAGCACTAAGCTGGGAGTAACCCCTGAGAACTGCCAGATATAGACAGGACAGATTCCCAAGTTATCCAACCCCCCAAAAAAGGAAAAGCTGAGGATGCTTAGTCCCATTTTACACATGAAGAAATTGAGGCCTAAGGGACATTAAATGATTTGCCTGAGACTCTAAAGAAGCAATTTCAGGGGCTGGAGATATAGCACAGCGGGGAGGGCGTTTGTCTTGCATTTGGCCAACCCGGGTTCGATTCCCAACATCCCATATGGTCCCCTGAGCACCGCCAGGAGTTAATTCCTGAGTGTGCATGAACCAGGAGTAACCCCTGTGCATCGCCGGGTGTGATCCAAAAAGCCAAAAAAAAAAAAAAAAAAAAAAAAAAGAAGCGATTTCTTGTTTTGGCCAAGCTCAAAAGCCCTGACAAAGGTCTCAAAGCAAACTACCTGTTCCAGCTGGCAGATCTCACCCCTGGTGTATCTTCTGTAATAGCCTCAGATTCTCTGTTTACTCAAAGTCCGAGCTATCAAACTACAGACTATTTCATGGAAACTGCCTAAAGGCATCAGCCTCCAATTCTGGAGCTTGCCAGTATGCTATCTGATCCGTGAATCCCAGATCTGATGGAAACCAAGTTGGAGTTGTGAAAATGAAGGGAGACAGCCTTGGCTCCATCTTCTTGGTGTTTCTCTGTGGAAATTGTTCTGTTTCCCCAACATTCTACAGTGAGCATGCATGCCTTTGGTAATTGGAAAGAAAATTACTTTTTTTTTTTGTTTCCTTTTTGGGTTGTGGTGTCTCCCCTGCCAGATAAGCACAGCCAGTAGGGCATTTGCCTTGCACACGGCCCACCAGAGTTCAATTCCTCCGTCCCTCTAGGAGTGCCCGGCAAGCTACCGAGAGTATCCTGCCCACACAGCAGAGCCTGGCAAGCTACCCGTGGCGTATTCAATATGCCAAAAACAGTAACAACAAATCTCACAATGGAGACGTTACTGGTGCCCGCTCAAGCAAATCGATGAGCAACAGGACGATAGTGTGACAATGCTACAGTGCTTGCTTTTTAAGGGTCACACCTGGCGATTCACAGGGGTTATTCCTGGCTCATGCACTCAGGAATTACTCCTGGCGGTGCTTGGGGAACCATATAGGATGCTGGGAATCGAACTCGGGTTGGCCGCATGCAAGGCAAATGCCCTACCCACTGTACTATTGCTTCAGCCCCGAAAATTACTTTTTTAGAAAAGTAAGTAAACTCTGGCTTAAGGGATGTCCTGCTAGTGATAACAAACATGTTTATATTAGCACCTTTTGGAATGTGCCACTCATGAGTTCCCTGGACAAACACATAAGAATATTTATTAAATGCCCCAAAATTTAGGTCCTGGTATTTCTAAAATTGTATGTTCTTTAGCATATCATTGAACTACTCAGGACCTCAGTTCCTTCACCTGAGAAATGGAGCTTATCATGGTTGCCTCCTATTGTAGTATCATATTGCAATAGTTAAATATTACTTATAGGGGCTGGAGCAATAGTACAGCGGGTAGGGTGTTTGCCTTGTTGCAAGCAGCGTCCCGGGTTCGATTCCCAGCATCCCATATGGTCCCCTGAGCACCGACAGGAGTGATTCCTGAGTGCAGTGCCAGGAGTCAGCCCTGAGCACCACCAGGTGTGACCCCAAAAGCTAAAAAATATATATATTACTTATATTGAAGCATCATATCACAATAATTGTATTTGGAATAGAATGTAAATGTGCTGCATGTGAATGATAGTACTGCTGAAATGTATTGAGAAGGTCTAGTATTAAATGGACAATTCTCCACAGAAGAGAAACCAGAAGAAGTACATAAAAAGTTGCTCAATTTTATTAGTTATTAGGGCAAGGGAAATCAAGATTATAAAGAGATTCACGCCCACTGAGATGGCTATAATCAAAGAGACTGACAATAACAAACGTTGTCCATGCATGATGTGGAGAAATTTGAACCTTCAGACCTTGCTGGTGGAAATGTAATTGGTGCAGCCACTTTGAAAAACAATTTGGCAGATCTTCAAAAAGTCATATAAAAAAATTAATGAGGCTGTAGCAATAGCACAGTGGGTAGGGTGTTTGCCTTGCACGCGGCCAACCCAGGTTCGATTCCCAGCATCCCATATGGTCCCCAGAGCACCGCCGGGAGTAATTCCTTAGTGCATGAGCCAGGAGTCACCCCTGTGCATCACCGGGTGTGACCCAAAAAGCAAAATAATAATAATAATAATAATAATAATAATAATTCTCGAAGCTGGAGCGATAGCACAGCGGGTAGAGCATTGCCTTGCATGTGGCCAATCCAGGTTTGATTCCCAGCATCCCGTGTGGTCCCCTGAGCACCGCCAGGAGTGATTCCTGAATGCAGAGCCAGGAGTAACCCCTGGGCATCGCTGGGTGTGACCCCCCAAAAAACAAATCATTCTCTGGGGGGTAAGAGTGATAGCACAATGGATAGAGCATTTAAACGCCTTGCAGGCAGCCGACCCAGGTTCAATTTCCACCGTCCTATATGGTCCCCTGAGCTCCACAAGGAGCAATTCCTCAGTGAAGAAGCAGCAGTATTGCCTGAGTTACCAACCCCCCAAAAAAGTCACTATGTTGGGGCTCGAGTGATAGCATAGCGGGTAGGGCGTTTGCCCTGCACGCGGCCGACCGGGGTTCAAATCCCAGCATCCCATATGGTCCCCTGAGCACCGCCAGGAGTAATTCCTGAGTGCACAGCCAGGAGTAACCCCTGTGCATCGCCAGGTGTGACCCAAAAACCAAAAAAAAAAAAAAAAGTCACTATGTTACCCAGAAATTTTGCCCCTATACCCTAGAGAACTGAAAACAAATATTCATACACATGACTTTCTATAGCAGCATTATACATAATCAACAAAAAGAAAAAATAGCCCAAATGTGCATCCACTGATAAATGCACTGTAGCACTGTCATCCCCATTAATCATCGGTTTACTCCAGAGGGTGCCAGTAGCATCTCCATTCGTCCCAGCCCCAAGATTTTAGCATAGTAAACTTTATGCCCTCTCTCCGTGGATGCGGCACGCGCCAGCTGGATGTCCTTGGGCATGATGGTGACGCGCTTGGCGTGGATGGTGCAAAAGTTGGTGTCCTCGAAGAGCCCCACCAGATCGTCCTCGCGCGTCTCCTGCGGCCGAGGTCTGGGAGCGCAGGTCGGTCTTGAAGCACCAGCCGCTGGACCGGCAGCTTGCGGATGGGATGAACAGCTCGGTGGACCCCTGGTAGCGACTGATCTCGCTCAGCGCCCCGGTGCCGGTGCCGGTGCCGGTGTCGGTGAGGCTTCTTCACTCTTGCGGGCCGCCCTGGTGGCCAGCTGCTTGCGGGGCGCCTTCCTGCCCGTGGACTTGCGCCCGCTGCTGAGCCCTCTCGTTCTTCCCAACTCAGCTGGAGACTCCTTCAGGTTTAGGGAAATGAGACCCATTTTTGCTACTGTTGTTGGCGTATACTGTTAATAGAAAAAGCAAAATATCGTTACAACGGGATATGATTCAGTCATAACAATGAAATTTGGCACACGCCTGGATAAACTTGAAAACATGCTAAGTGAAAGAAACCGAACAAAAAAGGTCATAGCATTGTTCCATTTCCTTGTGGTAAGAGAAACAGACGCTCAGAGAAGCTGAGTTCCTCTGGGCCCACCTATCCAGGTAACTTTTGGCCGGTGACTTCACCTTTCGGAGGCTTGATTTCTCTAATTATGAAGTAGAGGTTGTGATGTGCAATCATCTAACGGGTGGTTAATGCTCAAGTTTGTTTCACTTCGCTCTGGCGCTGGCGCGAAGCTGCTGAGGGTTTAAGGATTAAGACTGCCATCTAGCGGTGAACTCCAGCACCTGCCCGAAACCAGCCCTGCTGCCGAGTCCGCACGTGGGCTTGGGAAGTCCCTGTGGACTTGGGAAGGAGTACAAACGGAGTGCAGGTAGCAGCCCCGTTGGGGACGCCGGGGCTACCGGATTGGCCAGAGTCTTTCCAGATGTTTCCAAACCCTGAAAATGTTTTCCACAGATGCTGAGTCCTGTGGAAGAGTCTCTACGACCTCTACAGAGGTGCCCCCAGGTGGACCCTAAGAAGCACCGCCTACAACGTTTGTGTGATTCTCCATCACCACCGTTTTCTGCAGTAACTATTTTGTTGTTGTTGATTTGGTTTGGGGTCAAACCCCGCCGTGCTCAGAGCTCAGGCATCACTCCTGGTGGGGTTTGGGGAACCAAATGGAGGTCTGGGGTTGGAACCCAAGTCAGCTGTCTCCCCCTTTAGTTCAAGGACATTAGTCTCTGATTGAACACACCGTTTTTCTGAAACCACCTTGGGCCACACCTGTTGGTGGTGTCCGGAGCTGACTCCTTGCTCTGCACTCAGGGTTGACTCCTGGCAGGTTCAGGGGCCTATATGGGGTGCTGGGGATTGAACCTAGGCCATCTGCGTGCAGGGCAAGTGCCTGTGCTATGGCTGCAGCCCCTTCTCACTCCCCTCTTGATCTCCTACCTCTCTGCTCTCTGTATTTTTTCTCCTATTCTCTCTACCAGAGGTGCTTTTCTCCTCTTCCCCTGGGAAACGAAGGACCTGCTGTCAGACACAGTTTTTCAGATACGTAGGTCCTTGGAAATGCTGCATACCTTACAGACACATGGGATTGCAAATAGCACTCAACTGAAATTATTATAATTTCTCTAGAAGCCATCCCCAGCCATGCGGTTGGGGGCCAGAGTCAGTCCCTGTGATGCTCTGGAGCCACCCAGGCCACTGCAGGAGTGTTCGAGGGCTCCTAGGGCTGCACAAGATAGTTCTTGGGGGGCAATTGTGGTTACCTGGGATTAAACTCAGGGCCTTGCACGTGTTCCACATGTGCTCCACCACTTGAACTTTCTCCTCAGCCCCAAATTAGTGCATTGTAACACTTCAGACTAAAGGAATTGAAATTGCTAAGGCAGAAGAATCAAAACTCTCTATACGGGGGCTGGAGCGATAGTACAGTAGGTAAGGTGTTTGCCTTGCATGCGCCCAACCCGAGTTCAATTCCCAGCATCCCATATGGTCTCCCAGCACCACCAGGAGTAATTCCCTTTTTTTGGGAGGGGGTCACAACTGGTGATGCACAGGGGTTACTCCTGGCTCTGCACTCAGGATTTACCCCTGGTGATGCTCAGGGGACCATACGGGATGCTGGGAATCATACTTGGGTCGGCCACATGCAAGGCAAACACCCTACCCACTGTACTATTGCTCCAGCCCCCGCCAGGAGTAATTCCTGAGTGCAAAGCCAGGAGTAACCCCTGAGCATCGCCGGGTGTGACCCCCCCCAAAAAAAAAGAAAAGACTCTCAATACATTGCTGGCATTTAAAAATGATACTCGGGAGCTGAGATAGAGTGCAGCGTGTAGGGCACTTGCCTTGAATGCACACAATCTGGGCTTAAAACCCAGTACCCCATATGGTCCCTCAAGCACTACCCAGAGTGATGGATGATCCCTGAGTGCAGAGCCAGGAATAAGCCCTGAGTACTTCTGAGTATGGCCCCAAAACAAACACATGAAAAATAAATAAATAAAATAAGACTCAGAGTCTTTTCAAAATAAGCGAGACACTGAGTCTTTGGAGTCCGGCACTTTGGCACACCGTCTGTGTGAGCTGGGATGCTGCTCACCCTTCCTTTCAGAAGCTGAGCCTGCTCCCACCTCCTCTTGGGAAATTCAATTCCTCCTCCTTTGACATTGAAATGGTAGTTGTTTTTCTTTTTCTTTCTTTCTTTCTTTCTTTCTTTCTTTCTTTCTTTCTTTCTTTCTTTCTTTCTTTCTTTCTTTCTTTCTTTCTTTCTTTCTTTCTTTCTTTCTTTCTTTCTTTCTTTCATTTTTGTGGCAGGGATATGGGGGGCAGGAAGGGGAGCAATTTGAGTCACACCTGGCAACACTCAGGGCTTACTCCTGCCTCTGAACTCAGGAGTTACTCCTGCAGAGAACCATATGGGATGCTGAGAATAGAACCCAGGTCAGCTGTGTGCAAGGCAAACAATACCCTACCGGTTGTACTATTGCTCTGGCCTGGGAATTGGCGTTTTGTTTGTTTGTTTGGGCTTTTTTTTTTTTTTGGCTTTTTGGGTCACACCTGACAATGCTCAGGGGTTACTCCTGGCTCTGCACTCAGCAGTTACTCCTTACAGTGCTTGGAGGCCATATGGGATGCTAGGGGTCTAACCGGGGTCAGCTGTGTGCAAGGCAGCCAATTACCCTATCCACTGTGCTATCGCTCCAGCCCCTGGTAGTTGTTTTTCTATTCTGTCCTCTCTGCTTGGGCTGGAGCGATAGCACAGTGGGTAGGGCGTTTGCCTTGCACATGGCTGACCCGGGTTTGAGTCCTCCATCCTGCTCGGAGAGCCCAGCAAGCTATCAAGAGTATCCTGCCTCAATGGCAGAGCCTGGCAAGCTCCCCATGGCATATTCAATATGCCAAAAAACAGTAGCAACAAGTCTCACAATGGAGATGTTACTGGTGCCTGCTCAAGGAAGTCTATGAGCAACAGGACAACAGTGCTACAGTCCTCTCTGCTGGAATTACGCTGCTCCTTATCTTCTTTGTCAGTGCACTGTAATATCAACCTAATTTCCTTTGTAGATGGGAAACTACAAGAATTCTATTGAACTGAATTCAGATGAAAGCTTTTTTTTCTTTTCTGGGCCATACCTGGCTATGCTCAGAACTTACTGCTGGGATCAGGCATCACTTTTGGGGGGCTTAGGGAACCACGTGAGGTGCCAGGGACCAAATTGTCAGGTCAGCCTCAACATGGGTCAGCACCCACCTCAAGCAAAGCAAGTACCCTACTCAGTATACTATCTCTCCAGTCCCCAGTGAAAGAATTTTTTTAAATACTTAAAAGATGACTCCCATTCCCTTCCTAGGAAAATTTCTGATCACTTCAGAATATCTTTCTGATTTTCTGATTCTGCATGGGGGGAGTTAGGGGACTGAAGAGATTATGGCAATTAGAACTTTCATATACCACCTTCTCTTGGCCTTCAGAGATAGGCCAAAAGAAGATGGTATAAATTTTCACTTTCTAGCTTCACCCATCCTTTGCCCCACTATCATTTTTCTCCATCAAAGACAAAGAAACTGGGGCTTGTGCAACAGCACAGCGGGTAGGGTGTTTGCCTTGCACACAGCTGACCCAGGTTCAATTCCCAGCATCCCATATGGTCTCCTGAGCACTTCCAGGAGTAATTCCTGAGTGCAGAGCCAGGAGTAACCCCTGTGCATTGCCAGGTGTGACCCAAGAAGAAAAAAAAAAGACAAAGAAACTATGGTACATCTACACAATAGAATATTATTCAGATTTTAGGAAAAATGAAGTCATGAAATTGCTTATAAATGGATAGACATGGAGAGTATCATGCTGAGTGAAATGAGTCAGAGAGGGACAGATATAGAATTAATGCATTAATGCACTCATTTGTGGAATTTTAAAAAAATACTATGAGACTAATATCCAAGACCCGGGTACACAGGGCCAGAAGGACTGGTCAATGGTTGAAAGCATGCCACAAGTGTGTGGGGGGCAAAGGGCAGTTAGAATAGAGAAGAGACCAGTATGACAATACTAGTTAGAAATGATCACTCCAGGGGGCCGGAGCGATAGCACAGTGGGTAGGGCGTTTGCCTTGCACGCGGCCCACCCGGGTTCGATCCCCGGCATCCCATATGGTCCCCCAAGCACCCCCAGGAGTAATTCCTGAGTGCAAAGCCAGGAGTAACCCCTGAGCATCGCTGGGTGTGACCCAAAAAGCAAAAAAAAAAAAAAAAAAATGATCACTCCAGGGCTGGAGTGATAGCACAGTGGGTAGGGCGTTTGCCTTGCATGCGGCCAACCTGGGTTTGATTCCAGCATCCCATATGGTCCCCCAAGCACCGCCAGGAGTTATTCCTGAGTGCATAAGCCAGGAGTAACCCCTGTGCATCGCCAGGTGTGACCCAAAAAGAAAAAAAAATGATCACTCTGGACAAGAACTGAGTGTTGAAAGTAGGTAAAGGGATATACATGATAATTCTTCAGTATATATACTGCAAACCATAATTCCATAATTTCCAAAGGAGAGAGGGAAAGAGAGATAGAGAGATAGAGAAAGAGAGAGAGAGAGAGAGAGAGAGAGAGAGAGAAGAGAAGTACCTGCCTTAGAGGTAGCAGGATAGGGAGCTGGGGACATTGGTTGTGGAAATATGTACACTGGTGAAGAGAGAAGAGTTGACTGACACCCAATCATGAACAACTCTGTAACTGTGTATCTCACTGTGATTTAATTTTTTTAAGGCAGATATTGCAGACTGGAAGATGCTTCATTGGCACCTGCCTTACAGGCTTGGGGCCCTGAATTCATTGCCCAGTGCTCATCCCTATTGGACCAATCACAGTCCTGGCAGTTATCTGTGCTGACAGTTCTGCTGCCTGTGAATCCTGACCCATAAGACATTTCTCCCTGCACTGCAGCCAGGGGAGGGGGAGCACCACAACTCATAGGTGCAACCCCCAGCAAGCACTTGCAACTTATAAGAACACCACAGCCAGGTGTGTGACCCTCAATGAAAACTACAACCAGAACGTGCTCAGTGCCACCACTAACGGGTTTGACCCCACGCAAGCACATGTGCAAACCCTTCAATGAAAAAGAGTATGGGGGTTGCGAGATAGAATCATGGGCAGGCGTTTGCCTGGCAAGCAGCCAGCCAGGGTTTGATCTCTGGCAGCCCATATAATCCCCTAAGCCCACCAGGTGTGATCCCTGAGTGCAGAGTCAGGAGTAAGCCCTGAGCATCCACCAGCATCAAAAAAAAATTTTTTAAAGGAGTATGAACCCTAGAAAGCACCCCAACCAAATGTGTGTAAGCTCCATGACCACGTATGTGTGGAGACCTTTGTCATTGCAACAACTTTAATAGAGGAAGTTGGAAGGGTGGAAATAATGTTAACAGTAGCCTTGCGCTCACCTTCACCCCCCCCCCAATCTGCATCAATGAGCACAAAAGCCCCCCAGGAAGCCATGAGGGTTTTCTACTTTTATCTCAGAAAGACTGAGGCCATGAGGTTGAGTAGTCTGAATTCATGTCAGAGGTGTGAAAAAATATTTTCACCTACTGAGCAGGGGTGGGAACCCAATGCGAATCCTGGTGATACTCAGCCCAGCTATGTGCATCTGACAGTTTGGTGCTGGGCCCTGCTACATGGTACTGCTAAGGTCCAGTGGTCCTGGGGAATCCCAAGAGTCACTCATGGTTCTTGGGGGCCACCAGATCTATATCTGGTAGTGCTAGAAGGAGGTATCAGGCACCAGGAAACGAATTCAGGGTCTCACGCATGCAAGGCATAAGTTCTAGTCCTTTGGGTTCTCTCCCCAACTCCAGGGCTGAGCGATTTTGGGTTTTGTCCTGTTTTTGTTTTGGGGGGACCACAACTAGTAGTTCTCAGGGCTTACTCCTGGCTCTGAGCTCAGGGATCACTCCTGGCTGGGCTCAGGGAACCCTATATGGTGCTGGGGATCAAACCCAAGTTGGCCACTTGCCAGGAAAGCCCCCCCCATTACACTCTCCCTCCAGCCCAGAGCTGAGCATTTTCAGTTGAGTAGATGTCAGTCATATAAATTCTTCATAACTTCTCTACGAAGTATATATTCACTCCAACGCTACAGATGCAGAAACTGAGACTCATAATTTAGACAATTTGCCAAAGTTTGGGGATAGGGATGTTGGAGCAGGTTTTAAGCCCATGCAGCCTGGGCTCACCCTATCAACCATTTTGCAGTATATCCTTCCTTCTTGGGCTGGAGCGATAGCACAGTGGGTAGGGCGTTTGCCTTGCACGCGGGTTCGATTCCTCCGTCCCTCTCGGAGAGCCCGGCAAGCTACCCAGAGCATCCTGCCTGCATGGCAGAGCCTGGCAAGTTTCTTGTCGCATATTCAATATACCAAAAACGGTAACAAGTCTCACAATGGAGATGTTACTGGTGCCCACTCGAGTAAAATCGATGAACAACAGTGCTACAGTGCTATCTTTCCTTCCTGATAGCGAGTCAGTGCCCTGCCTTCAGCATTGTTAGGAGGATAAAAACACACACCACAGAGTGATTGCAAGTCCAGGCAGAAGAAATCATCATTTTTGTTCCCTTTCAGAGCTGCAACGAACAATTGCAACAACTGGCCACGAGGGGGCAGCCACACACCAAAGACCTAAACCCTTCTCTGGCGGCCCTGGTTCTCTGGTTTATTTAGGATTCTGCAGAGCCTCTTTCTCCAAGGTGCCCAAGCCTGGGATCAAGGACAAAATCACACTAGTGCAGAACCTGAGGAGGTGACCTTGCAAAAGAAGAAAAGCTTGTGCCTTAAAAGCAGGCAAGATCCCTTTGCCTACATTAATTCTGGGATTGGAGAGGCTGGGAGGATGTTCGTGGAGGGGGACCCAGCTGTGTCCCAGTTGGTGGTGGGGGTGAAGCACTTATGAAATGCCCCTTCTGCTGGAGGCTGGGTTCCTGCAGCCACAGCTGCAGGGTGGAGGGGGGGTGCTTTGGAATTGTCTCCCTAGAGGTTTCCATGGTTACAGATTGTTTCAAGCAGCCCACTAGGCTGGGTCCTTTATCTGTATTGTCTCCTGGGGAGACAATGGGCTTTGGGGATGAGGAGGGGGGCACTCCTTGCAGACCATTGCTCAAGCCTGCTCTGTGCATCCTCTGAGCCGGTCTGCCAGGGCTGGGAGTAGCGGGTCAGCCTAAGGAATCTCTTCTTGCTTTGGGGGCAGGGGTGGGGGGGCAGAGAATCTCTTAAGATCCAGAACTGCAAAGCAGGGGCCTCAGGGAATGAAATGGAGTCCACAGTTTGGCCCTGAAGGATGATTTGGTCACACAGTGATTCTGGCCTTTATCACTGCCTTATTTGAGTAAGTGGTTCTTGTCCCGGGCCTTCTATTTTCTCCTCTGGGAAATAGGGGCAACACCTCCTTCGTAAAATCCACTGTGAGGAGACACCAAGCACCTGGTGTCAAGCACAGGAACACCAAAGCTCAGAGGAGACTGTGACAGCACTTGGACCAGAGAACTGGACCGGTCACTCTGTGCCTTCCCTCTGGCTCTTACGGTCTCATTTGTGATCTGGGGACTCTGAAAGGATCATAAGGACTTCACAATGTGCTCAGGGTAACAAAAGAAAAAAACAGAAAGCAAAACTCTAACACACAACCTACCTGCTAGGACTGCATCAGGCCGTCCCCACAATCCACACGAGGAGCCCTGTGTGGTAGCAGTGGTGGCAGATAAGAGGCAGGGACCCTGCTCTCTGCCAACAGCCCTGTTTAATCATCTGGTCTTGTTACTACCCTCTTCCCTCAGGGAAGGGTGTGGGGGGAGCAAAGGAAGGAGTAAGGGAAAGCTATTGTCATTTATGGGACGCTTTTATGAGGCAAGTTGATCATTAGCCCTATTTTATAGAGAAGGAAACTAAGGATTGCTATTTTGCTATCCAACTGCCTTAGTCCAAGAATAAAATTAATTTGTCTGCAGCCCAGAAGACAGAACTAGCCCAGGGAGAAGTGAAGTCATCCTGTCCCCTTGAAGTAGTGGGCAGAGGGAATGTAAAGCTTTTTAATGTCCGACCTTTCTTCCGTGATGCTGCCTTAGCCCACAGCATTTCACACGGTGTTTAAGAAATGGAGGTTCTTATCACCGTTGCAGATGTTATTAAGTTTATTGCAGCACATTCACTAATGGGCATATAAAGGTAGATAAACTCGCTCCTGGCTTTGAGGACTTCAATGTAGTAAGAAGGGAGTGGAAAAGGATGCAAAATTATATATATACACATATATATTGGAACCATAAAGATAGCACAGGGATTAAAGCATTTGCTTCCTTTCTTTTCTTTTTCTCTTATTTTCTTCTTCCTATTTTTGGCTTATGGATCACACACAATGATGTTCAAGGGTTACTCCTGGTTTTGCACTCAAGGACCACCCCTGGCGGTGCCTGGGGGACCATATGAGATGCCAGGGATCAAATCCAAGTTAGCCATATGCAAGGCAAGCTCTTCACCCCCACTACTATCGCTCCAGCCTATACACAGCTGACCTCAATTCGAATTCCCAGCACTACATACTGTTCTCCAAGTACTACCAGGAGTGATCCCTGAGCACAGAGTCAGAAGTAAGCCTGGAGAACCACTGGATAAAAATATTCTCATACTTCCTCAACTTCATTATTTATGAAGCACTTTACATATACCTTCTCATTGAATTCTCACAAGCTGTGAGGGTTGTTGTTTTTTTTCCCATTTTATTTTATTTATTTTTTTTTTTTTTTGCTTTTTGGGTCACACCTGGCAATGCACAGGTGTTACTCCTGGCTCTGCACTCAGGAATTACTCCTGGCGGTGCTCAGGGGACCATATGGGATGCTGGGAATCGAACCCGGGTCGGCCGCGTGCAAAGCAAACGCCCTACCCGCTGTGCTATCTCTCCAGCCCCTTTTTTCCCATTTTAGAGACAAGAAAACTGAAACTCCATGGGCTTTAACTGCCCAGGCATTGTGAAAATACAAACAAAACATGAAACCATAATTTTAGGAGGAAAATCAACCTTATGGATTAATAAATGTTTTTTTTTCTTTTTGGGTCACACCTGGAGATGAACAGTGGCTACTCCTGGCTCTGCACTCAGAAATTACTCCTGGTGGTGCTCAGGGGACCAGATGGGATGCTAGGAATCGAACCCGGGTCGGACACCCGGGTTGCAAGGCAAATGTCCTACCCGCTGTGCTATCACTCCAGCCCTGGATTAACAAATTTTTTAAAAGCAATAATGCACTTAATTATATAAAGCACACCCACCATAGCCCATTTTATTAAAGAATCTAAAAAAGGAAGCTTTTATATATTCATTTAAAAAAAAAAAGAAAACATAGCTAGACCTTTAAGAACTTTCATTTAATGAGTAATGACTATGTGCCAAGCACTTTTTAAAAATACATTTAAAAAAAACCGCATTTTTCTAGTCCTCATGACAACATTAAAAGGTAGAAATGATCAGCCCCCTTTCATAGATAAGGCTCAGTGAGGTCAAGTCCCAGACCCAAGGTCACACAGCTAGAACAGGATGGAGCCAGGATGAAGAGTACTCCATTGCCACTGCCACACATGCCCAAGCTGTAGCCAGAACTTCCTCTCAGGCTAGTGCTGCCAAGGAAATGCTACTGTGGAAAGCGACCATCTGCAGAGCATGATGGTAGCAACAAGAGCATCAGTGAAGGGGCTGGAGCAATAGCACAGCGGGTAGGGCATTTGCCTTGCATGCGGCCGTCGGGGTTCAATTCCCAGCATCCCATATGGTCCCCTGAGCACCGCCAGGGGTAATTCCTGAGTGCAGAGCCAGGAGTAATCCCTGTGCATCACCAGGTGTGATCCAAAAAAAAAAGGCAGCAGTGAAAGAGGGCTTGTCCTAGGCCATTAGGGAAGCAGCACCATGTAGCTCAAAGTGAGCCTACATTCCCTGTCCCTAAGGGTGGAAAAGTCGGTGAGGTACCGGGTCTCACATAGCTGTGGGATAAAATCGAGTGTATCTTCCTGAAATGTTCCTTTTACTTTTAAAAACTGAGACACTGGGGAACCGGCGTGATAGCACCGTGAATAGGGCACTTGCCTTGCACACAGTTGACCTGGGTTTGATCCCATATCATCTCCCAAGCTGACTGGAGCGATAGCACAGAGGGTAAAGCATTTGCCTTGCACATGGCTGACCCGGGTTCGATTCCTCCGCCCCTCTCGGAGAGCCCGGTAAGCTACCTAGAGTATCGCGCCCGCACGGCAGAGCCGGGCAAGCTCCCCGTGGCGTATTGCATATGCCAAAAACAGTAACAAGTCTCACAATGGAGGCGTTACTGGTGCCTGCTCGAGCAAATCGGTGAACAACGGGACAACAGTGCTACAATGCTACATCTCCGAAGCACCACCAGGAGTAATCCCTGAACACAGAGGAGTAAGCCCTGAGCCTCAGGTGTGGGTGCCCTCCCCCAGAAAGGAGACATTAAGATCTTTCTATTAAAGCACAGTCAGCTAGAGAATGTATGCAAAAACAAACTTCACATGCCGTGGTGAAGGCAATAAAGAACTACTAGCATGGGGAGTACTACTTATGCATGGAGTACTACTTGAAGGTTTCTATGTGTTAATTCATTTAATCCTCCTAACAACTCTCCAGGGTGCGGCCATTTATTAACCTCATTTTCTAGAGATAGAACCTGAGGACAAAAGAAGTAACCAGTCCTAATCCTCGCAGTTAGGAAGTGGAGGAGAAAAGGCACATGCAGGCATTTCAATAGCCCAGTATTAGAACATCCTATTAGCTATTGTCTGTTCTATAGAAAGCTTACTGTAAGGTTTGCCATTGAGGATAATGATGAAGAAGCAGTTGGTTCCCTTCTGACTTCCTCTTAATGGAATTATAAAGGCCACCAACTGTGAAGGGCTCACCTGTGCCAGGTACTCTTGTTCTCTTATTTAATTCCTGCCACGTTGGTGCAAATGCAGAACTATTGGAGGGTTTTGCACACGGAAGACATTCACTCAGCTGATGACATGGCAAAAAGGAGGAAGAAACAGGATTTGCAGTAGGCAGTTCTGTCCGATCACAAGCTGCTGCTCACACCTGTCATTACACGCCCCGGACTCCCACCCTCACCCCCACCCCTGTTCCCCACCCCCACCTCTAGGTCCTCTGGCTTCTGGGCCATGCGCTCCCTTCCCTGCCTCCCTTCAATGCCTGTTCAACATGAACGAGCTGGCACTGGATCAGGATGCAACTGGAAGACTCTCGGGATCTAAAGGACTCTTCTTGCAGGGGCAAGAAACACATTTATCATAAAACAAACATGAGGGGCCAGAACGACAGGACAGCAGGTAGAATGTTTGCCTTGTATGCAGCCAACCTGGGTTCAATCTCCAGCATCCCATATGGTCCCCCCAAGCACTGCCAGAAGTAATTCCTGAGTGCAGAGCCAGGAGTAACCCCTGAGCATCTCCAGCTGTGACCTAAAAAGCCAAAATTTAAAAAGAACATGAATTCTAATCATGAGAAAGCAGTAGTTAGGCATTGACCGGGAATGTGATGATCTGACTACTTTTGGGGAGAGGGGAGAGTGGTCATACCCAACAGGGCTCAGAAGCTACCAAGGGATGGTTCCCGAAGTGGTGAGAGGGACCACGATGTGGTAAAAATCAAACCTGGGACTCCTGCATGCAAAGCATGTGCTTCAGCCCCTTTGAGCTATCTCCCTGGCTCTAAGGTCTAAATTCTAACCCCCACATTTGTGAAATCTTTGCACATGACATGGGTTGAACTGCCTGTTCTACTCCGGGACTCAGTTTTTCCATCTGTAAAATAGGAAGAGTAATGCTCCCTGTGACTTGCTGAAAGCCTGCCAGGGCACCAGGCATCTGACCCTCAGCTCCTCCCTAATCCTCCCCTATGTCCACAGACAGGGTGCAGACTCTGACAGTATAACAGGTAGAAGACTGAGGCTTAGAAAGGTAAAGAAGGGACTAGAGGAATAGCACAGAGAGTAGGGCATTTGCCTTGCACGTGGCCAACCCTGGTTTGATTTCCAGCATCCCATATGGTCCCCTGAGCACCGCCAGGAGTAATTCCTGAGTGTACAGCCAGGAGTAACCCCTGTGCATTTCTGGGTGTGACCCAAAAAAGTTAAAAAAAAAAAAAAAGGTGAAGAAGCTAGCCACACAGAGTCTAGGTGTGGGGGTGCTAGGCTGGAGTCCAGTTCTCAATCCTGTACCAGACTGTCCTGCTGACTAAGGTTCTGGGTGCGAGTGACAAGACTAAGCCATGCACAAATGCTGTGCACCAGTCCCACAACCATGCCCAGCAAGCTCCGGAGTTGGGAGGGTCGCTTGGCTCCGAGCTTCAGGCACTTTACATAGGTCACTTAATGGAATCATCACAGCAGTCACGAGAGAATAAATGGCACAGCTGAAACATGACAAAGCTAGAATTTCAAGCTGCCTCTCTGATTGCCAGGTCCTTGCTGCTGTTCCTTTCAACTCTATTTTGTTAGAACAATGTGTGATAAAAGCAATTGCCCTGCCAACCTTGAACAAAGGAATGTGGAGGACAGGCCTGCTCTCCTTCTGTGTCGTGTGTCTAGATTCACTGAGAACTGCCCCACAATGTGAGGAGGGCCGTGGAGGCTGGGGGAGACTAACCCAGTCTCACCCACTGCTTTGCACACAATATTTTTGGGTGCTGAAAAGGGAGGGGGGCATACCTGGAGATGTTCAGGGCTTACTTCTGAATCTGCACTCAGAAATTACTCCTGGCAGCTTTTGGAGTACCACATAGGGTGCTAGGGATTGAACCCAGCTCGGCCACATGCAAGGCGAGTGCCTTACTCTCTGTACTATTGCTCTAGCCCCTGCACACCATTTAAAAAGAGTTGCAGACATTAAAACTACTGGATGGGGGGGGGGGGGGGCGGTGCTGGAGCGATAGTACAGTGGGTAGGGCATTTGCCTTGCACATGGCCAACCCAGGTTGATCCCTGGCATCCCATGTGGTCTCCCAAGCACCACCAGGAGTAACTCCTGAGTGCAGAGCAAGGAGTAAACCCTGAGCATCACTGGGTGTGACCCAAAAAAGACAACAACAGCAACAAAAAATACTGGATATAAACTGGAGAGATGGTTCCAAAGGCTGGAGCACATGTTTTGTATGCAGAAACCCTGGATTCAAGCCCTGCCACTTCATGAATGCAGTACAGCCAGGAATATCCCCAACTCCATATTGGAAGTAGCCCTTCCTCTCAGTTTAGTATGGAAGAAAGAAAGAAAGAAAGAAAGAAAGAAAGAAAGAAAGAAAGAAAGAAAGAAAGAAAGAAAGAAAGAAAGAAAGAAAGAAAGAAAGAAAGAAAGGGAAGGAAGAAGGAAAGAAAGAGAGAGAGAGAAAGAAAGAAAGAAAGAAAGAAAGAAAGAAAGAAAGAAAGAAAGAAAGAAAGAAAGAAAGAAAGAAAGAAAGAAAGAAAGAAAGAAAGAAAGAAAGAAAGAAAGAAAGGGAAGGAAAAAAACGGAACGGAGAGGCTGTCTTTGAGATCTGAGTTCTGACAATTATCCCAAAGGTAAATGCCAAAGGATAACTTTGGCAAGTCCCCTAATATCTGTGATTTGTATTGGGGTGCATTGGATGCAGCACCCCCAGCCCGGTTCCCCACACTCCAAAAATTGGTCTCTAATTTTTAAAAAGATAATTTTCACATACATCTTTTATTCCTAATGTGTGAGCATTTGTTGGCACATTGCTTTGCTCTAGGCAGGAACTCTTTTTGTCTTTGTTTTGGGGCCTCACCTGACTATGTTCAGGGGTTACTCCTGGCTCTGTGCTCAGGGATCACTTCTGGTGAAGCTCAGGAGACCATATGGGGGTGCCAGAGATCAAACCCAGGTTGGCTGTGTGCAGGGCCAGCACCTTCCCTGCTGTAATTATCACTCAGGCCCTGATTGGCCTCTTTTAATGTGTTCTTGCTGTTCTCTTTGCACACGGAGTCCAATGTGCATGGAGAGCATGAACTTCCAGGAGACTGTACCCTCATCTAAATCTCGGGTCCCACCTGAATGAACCTCGAATGGAAGCGAGGACCACCCCCCTTCACATGTCTGCACCCCCTGCCAAGGATCCTGGTGAGGGAGGGACCTAGGTGAATCGTGATTGTGGTCATCTATCTTTTTTTTTTTTTTGCATTTTGGGTCACACCCAGCGTTGCACAGGGGTTACTCCTAGCTCATGCACTCAGGAATTACTCCTAGCGGTGCTCAGAGGACCATATGGGATGCTGGGAATCGAACCCGGGTTGGCCGCGTGCAAGCAAACGCCCTACCTGCTGTGCTATGGCTCCAGCCCCTGTGGTCATCTATCTTCATGGTCCCCAAAGCCACATTTCTTCCACACAAAACCCACAGTGGCTCAGCACCATAGTCATTGTGTCTTGAAAGATCCCTTTTACATAGAAACGATATTGGCAGAAAAAGCCTGGATCAGTGAGTAAGGGGCTGGGGGGGTTGGTGAAGGGAGTGGGGATTTGCTCTGTGACCTACATGGCAGGCAGTGGATTGCACACTGGGCACCCTCACAGCCTCACAGTCACATAACTGCACTTTTAGCCCGAAACCTACCAACTGCCAGCTGGCCAGCGACCACTCAACTTAGAATAATGAGTCCCATATGTCCGCATAAGAACTCAGCTAAGCTTTTCCCCAGCAGTTTTCTTTTCTTTCAGTTTTTGGGCCACACCCGATAGTGCTCAGGTCTGACTCCTGGCCCTGTGCTCAAGGATCACTCCTGAAGGGGCTCCGGGGACCTGTATATTAAAGCTCCAACCCAGGTCTGCTGAATGCAAGGCAAGTGCCTTACCCTTATACTTTTTTCTCCCCTCTGTTTCGCCTTAGGACTATACCCAGACATGCTCAGGGCTTACTCTCTGAGCTCAGGGATCACTCCTGGAGGGGTTAGGGGGGACCATTTGGGGTGCCTGGAGTTGGTCATGTGTGAAGTAAGTGCCTTACCCACTGTACTATCTCTCCAGCCCCTGTGCTATCTCTCTGGCCCAGCAGTTCTTCAAGTGAGTTCTCGCCCCTCCCTGGCCTCCAACTCAGGCCACCCCTGTTTCATTTGCTCCTAATAAGGGCAGCATGGAGGGTGCTGGGAGGCAGTGGAAAAGGACAGCGCTTTAGGAATTCACCACTCGCCAACTTCACACTTCCCATCACAGGGTCCCCATATGAGGGCTCTGGGTGAGACTCACCCTCCCAGGGGCTTGCTGCCTCATCTCTTCAGCGGAACTAGGCGGGGTATCCACAGAGCCTCAGACAGGAAGTTAGGGGGTTGGGGTTTGAGGGGGTCCAGGGAGGAGTTCTGGAGGACTAAGGTGCCCCTGCCATGGCCAGTGTGATTGGCAGACCCTTTGACCACCTTCTGGCCCAGAGAGGTTATCTACCTCCTGCCTCTAGCCTGAAGCAGAAGCAGAGTGGTACTGGGGAGAAGATCGAGATCCCCAGATGGAAGATGAGGTCCAACACTTGGGTGTCTGAGGAGGGCAGTGGCTTACCCCACCGCGGAGGGAAGCCAATTTTTAGCTTGTCAAAAGCAGCCCAAATCCTGGAGTCAGGATTTGGTGTCTTAGGACCCTTCCCCAGACTGCTCACCCATCTACCCAACCACTGGGTTCTGGCCTTGACAACTAACACTCCCAGGGACCCTGCCAGGGTGTGGCTGAAACCCAACTCTGACCACACCCTGGCCCGCACCCAAGTTTCAGATTGACCCCCCGATGGTTTCCGTGTAAAAGCTACCGCTTGACCTTGCCACTGACCCCAAACAGCAGAAACCATCAGTGAACAATTTAATGCCAAACTCTGGAGTGAAACAGGGCATCAGAGAGGACACGAGGAGGCGGGGAGTGGGGTGATCGGGGCGAAGGACAGAGGCTTCCCAGAGTATCCCGGGGGACCGGGGGCTGGGGGGGGGCCCACTCGAAGGTCGGACGGGCCTGGTGCGGGGCACGTCACAGGCGCTCGCGGAATGCAAGTGGCCTGAAAGAATGAAGGAAGGAAGGAACGGGGTGCGATCCAGCGTGGCCGGCCGGCCGGGCAATGCTGCCGAGGCAGGAAGCGGGGCGGGGGCGCACCGAAGCTGCAGCGGTGCAAACGCAGCTGGGGGCAGCGGGAGAGCAGTGGGGTCAGTGACTCCGCTGGGTGGAGGGGCCCCCCAGGCGGGGCGGCTGGGAACCGGGAGGCCGCGCTGCTGGCAGGGCGGCGGGGGCGCCGCGAGGCTCCGGATGGGCTGGTAGCCCCGCCCGCAGGCTGCGGAGGGAGCCGGAGCCAGAGCGGAGCCAGAGCTCAGACATCCGGGCGCCAGCGAACACCTGCGAGCGGCCCCCAGGGCCCGCGGGGGGAGCGCGGGGCGCCGGGCCGGGGGCGGGGCCGGGGCGGGGCGCGCTTGACTCCGCCCCGCCGGGCGCCGGGCCACGTGGGCCGCGCCGCAGCCTTTGCCCCGCCGAGAGAAGCTAGTTGCTGGGGCAGAGCCGCTCTCCTGGGAGACTCGGGAGTTGGGCGAGGGAACCCTAACTTGGAGGCAGCTGTGCGAGAAAGCTAGAGAGGCAAGAGTTTTTAAGGGCGTAGCCTGGGGAATGGGAAAGAGGGGGGGGCATGAAAACTGGCCAGGAAAACAGAAAATTAAAGACTGTCATCGGCTCTTGCGAGAGTACAGCGGACAGAGTGTTTGTCTTGCACGTGGCCAGCCCAGGTTCGGCCCCCAGCACCCCATATTGTCCCCGAGCACTGCAAGGAGTGCCTGAGTGCAGCGCCAGGGGTAAGCCCTGAACATCGCAGAGAGTGGCCCAAGGAAGTTCTAAGTAGTCGTCTGGAAAGGATTCCTCAGTCTCTGGGGTCACAGACTTGACTCAGGATCTCTGCTTTATTTCCTAGGAGCTACGGGCAGGGAACTTCTCTTGTTTGGGGGCTGTTTGTTCATGCACAAAGCACAAATCTCTAAGAGAGCCAACGCAATTCCCCAGATAGAAAATCTTGTCTTTGGGAGAGTCTGGGAGATTTGGGCTGTTATTATTATTATTATTTTTTATTTGAACTACAGACCTGCAGGAGAAGTGCAATCATCCACGTTTCACACACACTGGGGAGACCTGGAATAGCTTATTTAACTCCATCAGGGACGGAGTATGTTCCAGGGGAGAGAGGTGGACGGGGAAAAGACTTGCTCTGGAGTGAAGGGCATTGAAGCTAGATGGAGCCTGGCTTACTATTCCTTGCTATGTGACCTGGATCAAATTTTCCAGCCTCTAAATCTGTTTTCTTTTGCAAAGGGGGAATAATTATACCCACTTTGCTGAGTTGTGCTGAGGAATAGGGGAGAAAATTAAGATAAAACAGAGCCTGGCACTTGGTAGGTACTCAATAGGTGATTATGACAGCAGACGCCATCCTCTCCCTCACACAGCTTTCAGACCTAGGGCCAAATTGCTTTCACTCTCTAATGACTAATGAATTGGCGTGCTGGTTTGAGCCTTTGTCCCAGCCACCTGAACAGTTCAGTCTCAGCGGACCTGACAGGCAATTTCCTCGGAATTAGCTTAATAATACCTTGTAGGTGTGTGATGCATTTCAAAGAACTTTCCCACCATTATCTTCTGTTCAGAGAGCTGCAGTACTAGAACCACCAGCTGCTGGGCAAGGAAGAGAGTCACTTGGAGAGGTGAAATGGTTTGCTCCAGGTCACATGGCAGATGAGCAATTCAGTTTTCTTTAGCCTTCCATGGACCCACAACCTCAGAGGGAGCCGGAAGTAACATGCTGTAGCAGCAAGGGTAAAGGACATTGAGTTGAGCGTGGGCCCCACTGCTATTGGAATGTTTTAAGATCTCTTTTGCAGATGTGGAAACTGAGGCTCAAGAGGCACTGTCTTGGGGCTGGAGTGATAGCACAGCGGGTAGGGCGTTTGCCTTACACGCAGCTGACCCGGGTTCAATTCCCAGCATCCCACATGGTCCCCTGAGCATTGCCAGGAGTAATTCCTGAGTGCAAAGCCAGGAGTAACCCCTGTGCATCGCCGGGTCTTGCACCCTGTATATCTCTAGAGGCAGAGCAAACAAAAAAGTAATCCAAGGTAGACTTAGCCTGAGTCTTGCACTTACTTGATTTGCAAGAAGTCCTCCTCACAAATTTGGAGGGCTTCCTGGAGGATTGGAGATATGCCATTGCTCTGTACAATTGTTTGGTGTATGTACAGCAAAGACAGTATTTATAACTTACATCAGAAGATGATCAGAGGTAGCAAAAAAAAAAAATGGGGCTGGAGCAATAGCACAGCAGATAGGGCGTTTGCCTTGCACATGGCCGACCCAGGTTTGATTCCCAGCATCCCATATGGTCCTCCAAGCACCATCAGGAGTAATTCCTGAGTACAGAGACAGGAACAACCCTGTGCATCGCTGGATGTGACCCAAATAGAAAAAAAAAAAAAAAAAAAAGATGATCGGAGGCAATCGGGAAACAGGCTAGGAGTAAGGTTGAATGGGAGGATGATTGGCAAAGACAGGAGTTGCTTCCCCACCATATGCCCCTGTTCACCCCTAAAAGCTCACCAGGGTTGAGGTGTGAAGGGTGATGATGTGACCTGTTTGTTATGAAATATTGAAGTAATTTATGCCAGGGGCCAACACACAGATGAGATCATATCATAAACAGGAATCTAGTGAGGCCAGACACCTGGTGGAGCCCACCTGGGGAGCTGTCAGAGGCAGGCTACATGGAGGGTCTGGCCTGTCCCACCTTCAGAACTGACCCCAATTAAATGCTCAGTCTCAGGCCCTGTTTCTGTCGCTCTTCCCTCCCCTCTCCCCTGCCATCAGTCACTGTAGTTAAGGTTAAAATTCCATCTTAGAAATAAAAAGAAATTAAATTCCATCTTTTTCTCTCAATGGGTCTATGAGAAGCTTGTTCAGACCCATTATTCACTGAGCCTCAGTTTCTCCATTTCTGAAGTAGGAATAAGAATGCTTTCAGAGTTGGCTCAGTGGAGATGCAATGGGAAGGAAATGCCAGAGTGAAGGCTATAGGGATCTTATAAAATTAACTGGTGCAAATAAGTGTCCAGAGAGACAGTACAGTGTGTAGGGCACTTGTCTTCCACATGGCTAACCCAGGTTTGATCCCCAGCACCCCATATGGTCCCTTAAGCCTCCAGGAGTGATCCCTGACCTCAAAGCCAGGATTAAGTCCTGAGCATCCCTAGGTATGGCCCCCACAATAAAAAAATAAATGAATACTTAAAAAAAAAAAATCCTTAGTCATCTCTGAAATGGGTCTGCCTATCACCCCCAGGGGAGATTCCACTCTTCACCACACTTGCCAGGAAAACTCACAAATAATAGCATTGAGAGGACAGCCATCTGCCAGTGTTGTAAAATAGCTCTCAAGGGACCTAAGAAATCAGGAGACTGATTTCTCTCCTCAGCCCCCAACACGTGGGGTGAGCTTGTGCCAGCCGCTCCCGCTCGCCGGTTTTCCCTTATCTGTAAAATAAGGGGACAGCACCTGGAACTTCTCTGCACTCAATCCTGTCTGTGGGTGTGGGGCTGCCATAATGAGCCCTTTCCAGTCCTCCCTCCACCCAGGCTTGGCTGGGCATTTTCCCATCTCCCTTTTAAGGAAATAAGCACATTTGTTTTCCCCAAGCCCCAAGAAGGACATTTTATTTCCCCTAAAGATCAGCCTTGAGAAAAAGCGTTAGCACGTAAGAAATCAAATCATATACACAAGTGTTTAAAAACGGTTTATTATGCAAAATGTTAACTTTTATAAAAAGTTTAATATACATCGCATGGTTACAGAAAGTCACCTTCCTGCAAAAAAGGTACAAAAGCTATATACTCTATTATAGAGTTCATAATCAGGGCAACGGAGCCTTTCTCCAAGGAGACCCGAAGACCAGCTCTACCGCTGCCGTGGCAGAGTCAGGAGAGCAGCCACAAGCCCCCCCACACCTCCACACTCTGACAAGACAGTCTCTAAAACTTGGGCGTGGGGAGATGGAGCATAGGATGGGGGCTGGGTGACGTTGCCCAGCTGGTGCCCAGAGCTTGCTCTGGTTCTTTAGGCCACCCAAGTTCACAGTCCTTCGCTCCCGGGCGCCAGGTCCAGCCTTGAGACAGGGGCTTGGGGAAGTCAAGTGGGCAGGGCGAGGTTGGGGCCCATCCATGCCCTCGGGCTTCCGGCCGTAGAGGGTCCCGGGGTCCCAAGCGGAACGCGCGCCAGCACCTGCATTCTGGGCGGGGGAGGAAAGAAGACCAGGGAGCCGTCAGTTTCCGCTGAGCGCGCCGAGGCGGGGGCCGTCCGCAGACTGGCCGGCGCCTGGGAGGAAACTTGGTCTCTACCTCCAGCTGATAACTCCGCGCCCCACGCCGCCCCCACCCAGTTGGCGCCAAAGGACCACAGGCGGAGCTTGCACTAAGCCTCCCTCTTGGACCTGACACTAGTTGGGAGGGGGCTGCTGCAGGCTCCCTTTACGACCCCGGAACAGACGACTATTCCATCGGGTGGGCCCATCTTTTTTTTTTTTCTCCGGGTCTTGCCGCTGGGAAGAGCAAGGGTATTGTGCATTTGGGGTTGAAAAAGCACCTAAGATGGGAGACGGTTCCTTCATTCATCCGATGTGACCCTGGGCAAGTCCCTGGCCCCCTCTGACCTAGGCTTCCCTAAACCCGGAGGCGGGGGTGTACTAGGTAATCGCTTAAAGGGCTTCACTGCCATCTCCGGGATTTGGCTTGTCGTTTAAGACCCACTCCGCCCTCCCGAAGGCAGGTATATTTATTTATTCACCTGAAGGCGCCTGGACAGCCAGGTCAGTGGCAGAAGCTCCTCTTGTCGTTGGAGATCACAAGTTCTGGAGCGAGGTCCGCTGTCTGAAAGGAGGAAAAAGAGAAGGGTTACGCACGGCATTTAGGCGTCGCAGGGGTCCAGCAGCATCCTTGCCTTGGAGCTCAGCACCGCCCCACTCCCGCGCTCGCCCACGCGCACCTGGATGGGAAGATGCGGACCGTCTGGGGGTCCGGGGGCCGGCTCGGCCAGGACCACCTGCAGATCGAGTATGTAGTCGATGACTCGCTGCAGGATTTCCACCTGGCTAAGCTGAGTGCCTCGCGGAACTCCGGGTACCAGTTCCCGCAGACGCGAGTAGCAGTGGTTCATGTCGTCGAGTAGGCTCAGTGGCTCTTCTGCAGCCGGGCCCTTGCCTCGACCCCGCGCGATGGCCAGGCTGCGTTCCGACAGGCAGCACACCGCCTCGTAGCAACCGCGAACCGGGCTCAGCGCCTTCATACTGAGGAACAAGGCTGGAGGTGCGCCACAGACCGAAAAAAAGCCGTAAGCCCCTAGAGCCGCTGGCTGTGCGCTCCCGCTGGTGGCTGCAGACTCTTATAGGGCCCGCCTCGAAGACACGCCCCCATATGCAGAGTAACGGCTCCGGCCCCGCCCCCGCCGACCCTGGGCGTTCACAGCTTGGTTAAATTGCAAACAGGCATCCTCCGGCTGGTCTGCCGCTGAATACCGCGGAGCCGCGGATTCAAAGAATGAGGAAGCACTGATACCGGGGAGAGGCCGGCCTCTGCCAGCAAGGATTTAAAAAAATCACTTAAAACCATTAACTTTAAGAATTTGCCTTTTCCTGGCAGCGACCCAGATCTTTGAGCTCCCTCTGCCCCCTGCCAGTCCACCCACAGCCCAACGCTAGTTCGAACCCACAGCTCCTCCGAGGTCATAAATCCCTGAACAGCAAAGACGCCTTTTTTTTTTTTTCCCTAAGCAAAAGATTTTTCAAGGGAAACTTGTAAGGAATTAGTGCCGCCTTGTTCCCCAATTTGCTGTTCGTCTGACCTCCAGACTCACTGGCGTCAGGAATTATCTTGTGACCAGAGGGGGAAAAAAATTAATTGCGGTGAAGCTGAGGTTACAATGAAGAAAACAGATTTCTAGGCGCTGAGATTGCAGAAGGAGGAGGGGAATGGGGTTTGTGCAAAGAACACTATTTATTTGAGCAACAGGGGAAAAGGGGGGGAGAAAGAAATCAGCCTGAATCTGTGCTTTATGCACGGGGAAGGAAAAGAGCTCCCACTCTCTGGCTCCATGCACTTCATAAGGAGCCAAATATATGCCCAGTGTGTTTTGGAAGTGAGTTTGGTTAAATTCTAGACAGGGTTTTTAGGAGGGAAGGGGGAAGGGGTAAAGAAGGAGGGAGGGTTCTATATAACCTTTTTAGGACACCCCATTGGGTCAGGAAATCTTAACTTTATTTCCCCCTCTCCCTCCATTCCACATACCTCTATGCAGGAAACAATAGTTTGGTAGTTTCATCTCTGTCTCTCTGTCCCTTTCTGCTATGAAAAGGCAGGCCACCTGGACTTGATTATTCTTAGCCTTGCTGAAATAGCTCCAGCTCTATCTGAGAGCCTAAGAAAGGGGGAGAAGAGAGTCTCACTAAGCCCTGGCAAAGGGACATTGCACACAGTATTCTTTGCTTGTCTTCTTGTCACTTCCCAGAACTTTTGAGAATTTGCAACCTGAAAAGGTTTCCCCAATGGCTACTTCCTTAATCAATTAGTTGGTAAATATTTATGGAGTCACTTCACATAAAACAGTAGCTCCTGCTCTCAAGAATCTCACAATTTGGGGAGACAAGATTAACACAGGAAGCAATTAAGTGTTCAATAGTTTGTGGCACTGATTAACAGGACAATGGGTGCTCAGAGCAAGGAGAGTCTCAAAATAGTCATATAAAAAAAAAAAAAAGGACACTAGAGAGGGAATCAGGAATCCTGGGTTCAATACCCTAGACCTGCCAAAAATTTGTCAGGGACTCTTGCACAAGCCCAGGTACCAAGGCCTTAGTTGTTTTGTAAATAAATAGGAGATATTAGGGGGCCAGAGCCAGAGTACACTGGGTAGTAGGTGCTTGTTTTATAGGCAACTGAACCAGGTTCAATCCCAGCACCCTAGATGGTCCCCTGAGCACCGCCAGAAATGAGCTCTGAATCAGAATCAAAAGTAAATCTGAGGGGCTGGAGTGATAGTACAGTGGGTAGGGCGTTTGCCTTGCATGCGGCCAACCCGGGTTCAATTCCCAGCATCCCATATGGTCCCCTTAACACTGCCAGAGTAATTCCTGAGTGCAAAGCCAGGAGTAACCCCTATGCATCACTGGGTGTGACCCAAAGAGAAAAAAAAAAGGTAAATCTAAGCACTGCTTGGTGTGACCCAAAATTCAAAAACTAAAATAAAAACTAAAAGGAAACATTAGATTATCACTAGGTGATAATTAAGAACTCTTTTTACCTCTAGAAGTCAAAGCCTTTATGAAATCTGGACAGGCAGGTATGGGATGGTCAAGGATCCAAATGGGGTATGAAACACGTCCAATACCACACCACAAGTAATGGCAGAGGCAGCCTTAAAACCTCCTTCTTTGCCAACAAACTACAGGGCTCTGTGTCCCAAAAAGGGCTCTTTGAATGTTTTCTTCCTGAAATGTTAATGTTTATAAGGAAAACCTCTTTAGTGTAAGAAGAAGGAAAATAAATTTGAAAGGACAAATCCTCTATATATACAGCAAATACCAAGTGAGAAATGTGCCAGTTACTTGATTATGGACAGAAAATGGTGGCTATGTGGACTCCTGAGTGAGCAAAAGAGGGCTCATTTCTGTTTTATCATTCAAATTCTTTTTTTTTTTTTTTTGGTTTTTGGGTCACACCCGACGATACACAGGGGTTATTCCTGGCTCTTCACTCAGGAATTACCCCTGGCGGTGCTCAGGGGACCATATGGGATGCTGGGATTAGAACCCGGGTCGGCCGCATGCAAGGCAAACACCCTACCCGCTGTGCTATCACTCCAGCCCCCTATCATTCAAATTCTGTTACTGTGAAAAATGGTCAAACCTAGGAGGTTCGAGAAAATTCACGGCTTTCAGGGGTTGGAGTGACAGTATAGTGGGTAAGGTGTTTTTACTTTACATGCAGCTGACCAGAGTATGACTATTCCCTATGGTACCCTGAACATCCTATATGGTACCCTGAGCACCGCCAGGAATAATTCCTGATTGCATAGTCAGGAGTAAGCCCTGAACATCGCCAAGTTTGACATTCCACCACCCACCCAAAAAAAAAAAAGAAATTTATGGCTTTCAAGCCCAGGCAGATTTATGTTTGTATCCCCACTCTCTTGTATTTTTTTTCTTTTTTGGGGGGGCCACACCTGGCGATGCACAAGGGTTACTCCTGGCTCTGCACTCAAGAATTACCCCTAGTGGTACTCAGGGGACCATATGGGATGCTGGGGATCGAACATGGCTCAATCAAGACAAATGCGTGCAAGACAAATGCCCTACCCGCTGTGCTATTGCTCCAGCCCCCCTTCTATTTTTTTTAGGCCACACCTGGTTGTACTTGGAAGCTGTTCCCAACTCAGTGCTCAGGGGTCACTCCCCATGGTACCAGGGATTGAACCTGGGTCTCCTACGTGTGCTTAACATGTGAAGCTCTCCCTCTAGTCCCCATCTTTTTCTTTCTCTCTCCCCCCACCGCGCAACTCCCCCACTCCCTTTCTTGGGGTGACACCTGACTGTGCTCAGGACTTACTTCTGGCTCTGTGTTCCGGGATCACTCCAAGCAGACTCAGGGGACTGTATATGATGCAGGGGATCAAACCTAGGCTAACAGTGTGCAAGGCAAGCACCTCAGTTTCTGTACTACATCCCCAGTCTCCACTCTTCTTTCTCACAATGTAGGTCAACTCTCCGCCTTGATGTCTCCATTTATAAAATCTACCACATTCACCAAAAAATTATTGAATGCCCCTTCTCTGAAAGGTGCCTGGCATATTCTTTCCATCAGTTCTATTAGTCTCCTTGGTACATGGATACCCAACATGGGGCCAGGTGTGGATGGGGAAGGTGCTAGTTCTACCAGTTACTTAGTTCTGCACACTCCTTTGCCCTCCTCCATTACTATTTCTGATACTTTTCAAGGCCTGTAGAGATCTTTCCAAAGCCCCTTTAGATTTATTATTTCCCCAAATGCTTTCAGGTTGAAATGCCCACGGGCAAGAGAGCAATGCAGCAGAATTGCCAAATAGAATTCAGTCCAGGCCATACCAATAAGTTTCAGCGTTGTCTGGGATGCAAATCCTTTCTTCCAAGACCTCTTTTTTTGGTAAAATTAAGGGGGAAGGTGAGAGCAAATGACCTTGAAAGTTCCTCTCCATTTTAAGATTCCAACTCTGAAAGAATCGAGTTATGCTTGAGAACACTGAATCAAGTTTGAACCCAGAGGTTTCTTTTTCCCAGCAGCGGACTGGAAGGCTAGCTCAGGCCTTCTGCAACTTGTTTAGTGGTGGTGGGGCCCCAGCCTCTTATTCCAAATGTCTCTGAACTTTCTGTTCCCAGTTCTGCTCCTTTTACCAGCTTTTCCCCCCTCTTGCATTTTTTATTTTTATGAAAGGATGTCATTAAGGCTTTTGTCTGCGCTGTTTTTGTTTCAGAACTTTTCTCACAATCCTATTTTTTGTTGAGGAATCCGCTCCTTTGCCCAGCTGTGGGTCCCGGTCCCACAGCTGTGTTGATCTAAGACTCAGCCCCAGACAGCCTGGCGCCAGGGTGGGACGTCATGCGTTCACACAGGGATGCGTGTCCCAGGCAACCTTTCCTCGGGCAGTCACCGGCCGGCGACTGCCGCCCCCACCAATGAGCGCCCGACACCCGAGAAAGGGGCGGGGTCAGCGCCGCCCAGACCCGCGAGCGGCTTGTGAATTGCAGATGCTGAGAACTTGATAACGTTCCTTGAATTGGGGCCCTTTAAAGTCCCCCTGCCGGCCCCCCCGCCCCCCGCATCCCCCTCGCTTTTAGTTCTTTCTTTTCTTTCTTTTATTTGTTCTCTTTCTTTCCGCCGTCTTCCTTTATCTACAATGTATATGGTTTTTCTTCATCGTCTTCTTCCTTTTTAACTATCTCCTCCCAGTGTCAGGAATAATTTTGTAAGCATTTCCAGGAACTGAATCTTCCTTTGCCAATTTTTTTTTAAGAAAGAAAAAAATTAGTGTTGTGCTCTCTGGTTTTTTAAAAACTTGGCAAAACGATTAAGTTATATTGTTTTGTCTTTAGATTTTTTTTAAGTGGTGGGGGGTCTCTGAGCTGTTGATTTCAAAGCCCAAGTAATGATGATGAGAATTGCAGATGTCTTTTTGCCTAAACTGATCTTCTATCTATCTACATATCTATTTTCCCCAGTTTTGTTGTATTGTGGGGGAGTCAAGGGAACCTCAGAAACTAGCCCCAGATTACTTGGGATGTAAACTGCTGCACTGTGGCTAGAACTGACATCCCGGGTAAGTTGGCTTCCTGTCCACTCTGCCCCGGAAGTCTTATTAACATTAGCACTGGAGTGGTCTTCTGTGGTCTCATCCCCAGGGGCTGCATTTCCTATTATATACCTATTTACTCACCAGTAAAAGCGTGCTGAGGATCTCCCAGCTTGTAAACATAGATGGAATCTCTTCTCCCTTCAGAAAGGACAGTCAGTCCTCTGGGTACTGCTAGAGAGTCCCATAATACAAGGAAAGCCCAGGGAATTCTGAATGAAGACTGGGCTCAAATCTCCGTACAGATCTTACCCATTGCCTCAGATGTCTCTCTCCTCTGTAAAATGGGAGGAAAATACTATTCACTTATAAGTGAAAATATTATTCACCAAGCCCAGGGAGTGGTCCCAGCTTGCGAACCCTCGGCGCTGTGTTCCTTGTATGAGTGAGTTTTGGTTTGTGTGAATAAAACTTTGAAAAATCTGTCCTGTCTGTGTGTCTCAGTCGGCAGCTGAGCTCAAGCTTGTGGCCACTTAACAGTATCCACTTGTAAATGGTAGGAAAAATACTATTTCTCTGTAAATGGGAGGCTCATGGGACAAGGAAAGGAAACGTGTGATGGGAATCAAACAGTTATTTGTATGTGCATGAAGTGATGTAGACTTGGGTGAGTGGATAGATAGTGCCAGGTGAGTATAAAGACTTTTGCTGAGCCCATACTTAGAAATGTGGGCAATACTGAGAAAGGGGGGTCTGGGAGGCATCTGGATCTGAGGCATGGATCCTGAGAGCGGTGGGGATTACAGGAAACTCCGAGATGGTCTAAGTGACAGTTCAGAAGAATGAGATGCCCACATCATGGTCCTTCTTTGGATCCTTTCTGCCTTTCAGGGTCCATCTGCCTTTTTAATTTTTTTTCTTTTTGGGTCACACCTGGCGATACTCAGGAGTTACTCCTGGCTCTGCACCCAGTAATTACTCCTGTGGTGCTTGTGTGACCATATGGGATGCCGGGAGGGAACCCGGGTTGGCTGCATGCAAGGCAAATGTCCTATCTGCTGTATGTACTATCACTCCAGCCGGGTCTATCTGCCTTTTACTCATGCTCTCATTGGCCTATTTGGAGACTGAGGCTCACAGAAGTTAATGTGTTTGGCAGAGCCAAGATTTGTACCAGGTCTACCTGCCTCTCTGGTATTCTCTGTGCTTTTTCTACTGTCCTTTCAAAGGTTATCTTGAAAAAGGTAGCTGGACCTAAGAAGATTTTGTCATAGAGAACAGCAAGGGAGATGGATTAAGTCTAAGACAGACAAATATATTTGGGGCATTAGGGAGAGACATTGTTTTCTAGCCAAAGAGACAGAGAGCACTGAACATTTCTTGGAAATCTGAAACTTCCCCCCTTTACCTCCTAAAGATCCCTTCCTGTCCATGCTTTAAGGGCTGTTTATTCTCAAACAAAGTACAGAATGACTACTTCTGTTTCTAGGAGTTAGCTTTGGAACCCTCTCTCTCTCTCTCTCTCTCTCTCTGTTTCTCTTTCCTTCTTCTAACCCAAAGCCAGCTTAGCTTAGTCCAGCCATGCCACCCTGAAGTTTATTAAGCTTTTACTGCAGAATGTTCAAGAGTTGGTTTGCCACCTGGGGAAGAGGAGAGGATGTTGGTTGTGAAGCAGAAGCAGAGTTTATTTTCTGAGAAACTTTCCTGTGTTAGCTGTCTTATATAAATTCTATCCTGTAGAACCTGTTCTAGATGATGTATTAAGATAGGTATTATTGTGGCAAAAATATGGGATTTCTGGGCCAGAGAGATAGGAGAGGGGAAAAGATTCTTGCCTTGTATGCAGCTGCCTCAGTTTGATCTCCATTACCTCATGAGATCCCTCAGGCAGAGAGCTGGGAGAAGGCTCTAAGCACCACTGGGTGTATTCTAACCCTACCAAAGACTGAAGTTCTAACAGATTTGTCTATACAAATCTCTTGGTACACAATTAAGATTTGAACACATCTGTATTCAAATTGTGGCCCAAATGTGTCTCTTAATCTGTGACCCAAATACTTACATACAAAGACAGAGATAAACGTGCAGTGTGCAAACACAGATGCCAGTCAATTCACACTAACATTTCTAGGCGAATGAGAACAGACAGGGACAACCCATTTACTGTTAAGGGAAAAGTTGTTAATCATTTATTTTGTCGTTTGGGGCCACACCCAGCAGTATTCAGGGCTTACTCCTGACTCTGTGCTTAGAGATCAACCTTGGCAGTGCTTAGGAGACCATCCGTGGTGCTGGGATTCAGCTGGAGTTGGCCACCTGCAAAGCAAGGACCTTTCCACTGGATCATGTCTCTGGTTCAAGGGAAAAGTTTTGGAGAGTGTTGATAGGTTATTGGGAGTTTATCACAGGCTAAACAAATAATCAAAGGGAATGTATATATACTTGAGGTTATCTTGTTTCCAAAGCATTCTCATTCACAGGTTCATCAAACACTCCAAAACTCAGCATATATAGGGGTTACAATGATAGTATGACGGATAGGGCACTTGCCTCTACGTGGCTCACCTGACTTCCCATATGGTCCCCTGAGTAACTTCTGAGCCAGGAGTAATTTCTGAGTACAGAGCCAGGAATAGCCCCTGAGCATCACTGGATGTGCCCGCCCCCCCAAAACACACACACACAAATAAATTTTGGCATATGCAGAATACTGCTTAGTGATAATAAAGAAGTGAACTAGGGATTGATACAATACTTGAATGGGCCTCAAAAATATTTATGTGAAAGGAGCAAGACACAAAGGATCACTTATGGTATAATTTCATGAATGTGAAATTTCCAGGAGAGGTAAATGGGGCACATAGGTCACCTGCTTTGTGATCAAATCACTTCTGTCTGTCTGGCCTCGGTATCCCTCACTGCCTCACACAGAAGGAACACTTTCCAAAGATATACTGAATTAAGCTTCATCCCAGTAATCATTTTGAGGAGACTACTTTGAGCTGAATTTAAGCCTCAAATGCATATTGAGCTGACCCTATGGCACCAAAGTACAGTGCTCTTTGCTGTAGATAGATGCTTAGATTGGGGTTCACATTAATAGGGTTCAGAAAAAGTGGTTGGAAGATGATGGAGTGAGTGTAGAGCAAGGAAAAACAAAAACAAAAACAAAACAATTCTCAAAAAGCAAACATTGTGGGCCAGAGAGATAGTATGGTGGGTAGGGCACTTGTCTTGCACAAGGTCTACCTGGGTTCAATTCCTGGGGTCCCATATGGCCCCTTGAGTACCATTAGGAGTGATTCCTGGGTGCAGAGCCAGCAGTAACCCCTGAGCATTGCCAGATGTGCCCCACCACCAAAACCAAAACCAAACAAAAAAGCAAATGTCAGGGCCAGAGAGATAATACAGGGAGTAGAAGGTTTGCCTTGCATGCGGACAACCTGGGTTTCATCGCAGGCACTCCATTTGTCTCCCAGCCCAACAGAGTACAGACACAGGAGTAATCCCTGAGCACCGCTGGGTTTGACCAAAACCAAAATAAAACAAAAAAGCAAATGCTCACCCGGTGTCTTGGGTTGACTAATGAGCCAGCTACAGTCTGCCAGGGAAGTTGGGAAGGTTAACAGTGGAAGGATCCAGCTTAGGGAGAGACTTAACCCTGCCAGAGACAGGAAAGGGCTCCCCCACCCCACAGCAAGGCCAAGTTTCCTCAGTGAGCTGGAAGGATAGGGGTTCCGGAAAGCAGTGGTGGCAGCTCAGACCTCATTCCTGCGGCAAAGTTTCTGAGAATCATTGCAAAGCTACAGAAGCATTGGGTGGCCTCTAAAGGGTCACTAGCCAACAGTGACTTGGGCATCTTCCATATAAATTATTTCCCTCAGTCTTCACTCTTTGAGCAAAGCTCAGAGAGGGAGTTGACTTGCCCAAGGTCACACAGTGGGTTGGGAAGCTGCCTGAGTCCAGATCTTAGCTAGGCTTGAAGGAGGCTCCAGCCGCTGGAGGAAGAAAGGAAGCCAATGCTGGAAAAAGGGCTCTACAGGAGAAATCGGGGGATGAAAGAGGGAAGTTCATATTCGAAACCCACTTTCTTCTGCAGACCCTCAGGGGCCAGTCAGGCGGGGCATGTGGGACTCTGGATATGTGTCTTCCTTCCTGAGGATGCTGAAGGCCCTGCTTTGGGCCCCGTTTGAGTGTAGTGCCTCTGGGGCCTTGGAGAAAGTGGTGGTGGGAGGCGGGGGGGGGGGGGGGGGAGGAGGAGAGAGAGAGAGAGAGAGCGCGCACATGCGCGAGGTGTGTGTGTGTGTGTGTGTGTGTGTGTGTGTGTGTGTGTGTGTGTGTGTGTCTGTCTGTCTGTCTGTCTGTCGGAGCCCACTGCGATGTGTGAAGTGTCTCCCAGTGACCGTCTCCTTGCGTTCGCGTCAGTCCTAGTGCCGCTCTTTCCCAAACTCCCGGCCAGGTGCAGAAAAGGCCGAGAGGACAATGGGCTTGCGCGGCCGGACGCCCTTTCCCTCCACTCCTCGCCCGCCGCGACCCTCCCCGCCCTCCCCCGCGCCCTGGCTGCCCCCACTCCGGCCCTGCCCGACCTTCCCTGGCCCTCCCCGCCAGCGCCCCGCGCCCCAGCAGCCCCCCACCCCTGGCGGCCCCAGGCGCGCAGCTGCGGGACACACAATCGCGGGCGCCCCCTCCCCGCCCCCCCGCGCAGCCCCTTGCCCAACAAAAGCCGCTTTCTTTGCCCACAACAGATTAAAGACCAGGAGGGGGTGAAAAATAGCTTCACCAGGCCTGGCGGGGGAGGGGCGCGGGAAAAGCTGGGGCTTTGGGGACTCTTTGATGGCGAGTGTGTGGGAAACCCGAAGGAATGTGGCTGCTGGGACCGCGGCGGCGGGACAAGGCGCCGGGAGGAGGATCCGCCCCCTGGGGACCCCGGCGGCCCCCACGCCCCCAAGCCCGCGGCCGCCGGCGCCCCAGCCCTGCGCGCCTCGCCCGGCGCGCGCCCGGGCTGCGTCTCGCTCTCCCGCGCGGCGCCCCTGAGCTGTCTGTCTCCTCCAGTCGGGTCCCCAAACCCCGATTTCCCTCTCTGCTTCCTTCTTCCCCGACGTCCCTTTCCGCGAGTCCCCCTTCCGCACCCCTTTCCCCCTTTCTCCTTTTCTTGGTTTTATTCTCTTTGTCTCTCGACCCGCGTCTTTGCCTGGATCTAAATATTCATCCTCGCTCGCTTCTCTTTGTCTCCCACGCTCCCTCCGTGCCTCTTTGTGCCCGTGTCGCTCTCTATTTCTCGGTGGCTCCTTGGCGGGGCCCCTGGCTAGCGTGCTCCAGGAATGCTCTGGCCGGGGCTCGGGCGCCGTTTCTCCGGCTCGTGCGGAGGGTGGGAGAGGGAATGTGTGTGCAGACTGTGGGTTCAAGTACCCTTTCCCAGGGCGCACCGGAGGCCAGACCCGGAGCGGCAGCGGAGTCGGAGGGCAGACCTGGGAGGCCTGGCCAGCTCGACCCGGGTGGGGCTTTTGCAGGCCTCCAAGGGTGTGGAATTATTTTCGGCTCAGTTTAATTCAGTCTCTGAAAGGAATTCCTGGCCAGGACCGGATGGTGGCCTTGGGACCCTGATGGGAAATGGGTGGGGTCTCCCGGCCCCCTCCTCGCTAGTCCTCAAACCGCCTTGGGGGAGGGGGAGGACCGATCGAACACAGAAGCTTCCAGGTGGCTGGGGGCAGGGATCATCCCATTAAAGGTGAAGTACCTGGGGGCCTGGGAACCCAACTTTTTTTTTTTTTTTTAATGCATATGACTCTTGCCCACATTGCCAGGGAAATCCTTTTCCTTCTTTGGGCATCGGTGTCCCCACCTGCCAAATGAGATATTTATCTAGATCAGAAGGTTATGGGCTTTATATTCCATCCACGGATCCCCAGATCTGATTTCTTCCAAATGCGTTGCTTCTATTAATTGATGTGCTTTCTCATTTGTGCTTATGAAAGACAAGCATTCAGTGAGAGTTTCTGATTAGCATGACTCATTATCATGCAGAGCTGTTCTAATTCCAGCCAAAGGCACCCCAGGGAGACCCCCAAAGCTCTTGGTGCTTTTGGTAGTCTGTGCAACAACATCCCGTGAAAGACTTTGGAGTCTGACTGCTTGAGTTTGATTTCTGAATCTGCCAGTGTTCAGCTGTGTGACCTTGGGGAGGTCACACCCTCCCTCTACATCCTTATCTGTAAAAAGAGAGAGAGATTCAAACTATCTGACCCACAGGAATGTGCTGTGCATTACATCAGATAGCAGATTAAGAAGTAGAAGAAGTGTTCAATACTGTTCGGTGATTGCTTCTCTATGCCAATGTTGTATGGTAGACAATAATGGAGCCATAATGTTGAGCCACATAGATGAATACAATTTTTCTAGCAGACATGTGCTATTTTTAATTTTTTTTTCTTTTCGGGTCACACCCGGCTAATGCTCAGGGGTTACTCCTTGCTTTTCACTCAGGAATTACTCCTGGCAGTGCTCAGGGGACCGTATGAGATGCCAGGGATGGAACCCCAGTCAGCTGCATGCAAGGCAAACGCCCTACTCGCTGTACTATCACTCTAGCCCTACATTTGCTATTTTTAAAAAGCATGAGCAAGTAAAGTTAATTTCAATAATGTGTTACAGAAATCCAATAGACCCAAAACATCATTTGAACATGTAATTCATACAAAATTAGCTTTAAAGGGACCAGAGCAAGAGTATAGTGTATAGGATGCTTGCCTTGCATGTGGCTGACACAGGTCCGATTCCTTGTTGGGTGTGGCTTCCAAAACTTAAAAAAAATATATATATATATATTTAATATATATTTAATGGCCTAGTTCTCCCTCTTGGAGAACTTGACAAGCTACCCAGAGTCTATTGCCCGCTCGGGAGAGTCTGGCAAGCTCCCCATGGTGCATTTATATCCCAAATACAGTAACAGATATATACATACCTCTCGGACAGCGCAGCAAGCTACTAAGAGTATCCCGCCCGCATGGCAGAGCCTGGCAAGCTATCTGTGGTGTATTCGATATGCCAGAAACAGTAACGATAGGTCTCATTCCCCTGACCCTGAAAGAGCCTCCAATCCTTGGGAAAGACAAATAAGGAGAGGCTGCTAAAATCTCAGGGCTGAGTGTAATAAAGATGTTACTGGTGCCCGCTCAAGTAAATCGATGAACAACGGGATGACAGTGGTACAGTAAGATATATATATATACACACACACACACAGGCTAAAAACACCTTCAATTTTTACATTATTTTTCATATTAAGTTATCTTAATCTGGGGTGTATTTTGTTGTTGTTGTTCCTGTACCACACCCAGAGATGCTCAGAGCTTACTCCTGTCTCTGCACTCAGGAATCCCTCCTGTAGTGCTCCAAACCACAGAGGATGCTGTAGATCAAGGTATGTTCCCTACTTGCTGTACTACTTGCTGAGATACTTACTGTATCTCTCCAGCCCCTAAGTGTGTTATGTATGTCCGCATATCTCAGTTTGAATTAAATTACTTTTCAGGGGCTCAGGACGCATACAGAGCTAGTGGCAACTGATTGAACAGTGCCAATTTAGTTAGTTAGGAGGATAAGATGAGGGTCTTGGTTAGAGATAGAAATAATATGGCAGGTAGGATGCTTAACTTGTAGCAGGTTCAATCCTGACACTTTATATAGTCCCCTGAGCATTGCTAGGAGTGATCCCTGAGCACAGAGCTAGGAGTAAGCACTGAACGAACATTGCTGGCTGTGTTCCCCCCTCCCCCCTCCACCAAGTGGGGAAAAAAGGAGAAAGAAAGACAAGATAGTTTTTGGAGAAGAAAGGACACTCTAATCCTTGAAGGTCAGATGGGACTTGAGGACAAGGCAGAAGGCTAACAGGAGTGAGAAGGCAGAGACCGGGCTGAGCGGAGACTTGCAGATGGGAAGCACTGGGTGTTAACCAAGACTGAGTAAGTAAATGCAGGTGGGGTGCCATGAGAGCCAGGCTAAGAGCATAAAAGATGTGAAAGTTTTATATTTGTTTTGTTTGGGGGCTATACCCAACTGAATTCAGGGCTTTTTCCTGTGATCGCTCCAGGCAGTACTGGGGGAGACATATGTAATGCCAGGGTTTGAACCAGGGTAAGCCTTATGCAAGGCATACATACACTTTACCCACTGTACTATCTCTTCAGCCTCAAGGCAATAGTAACTACTGTCTGAACATTTATTATGACCTGGCATTAGACTAAACAATCCTGCACCTTCTCCTTCTTTCCCTTCTTCACCATCAAGTTCTTTTTTTGAAGTTTGACCTCAGGGATCACTCCTGGCAGGGCTCTGGGGAGCATCTGAGATGCTGAGGATTGTATCTGGATTGGCCATGTGCAAGACAAACAAGCACCTTATCTGTTATACTATCTCTCTGGTCCCTCTTCTTCTTTGTAATTTTTCTATCAAACCCAGCAGTAAGGTGTACTAGAGGGTGGGGGCTACTCCTGATTTGATGCTCAGAGGTCATGTGGGGGACCACGCAATGTTGGAGACAAGATAGCTCCACATGCAAAATCTGTGTTCCAGCCCTTGGAGCTGTCTCCTTGTCCCAGTTTGGCAGTTTGTTAAAAAGTTTAATATAAATTGACCATCTTACTCAGCATTTTTTTCTAGATGTCTACAAGAAATATTATCATAGACTTATACAGGACTGGAGTGATAGCACAGTGGTAGGGCGTTTGCTTGCATGTGGCTGACCTGGGTTCGATTCCTCCATCCTTCTCGGAGAGCCCAGCAAGCTACCGAGAGTATCCTGCCCACACGGCAGAGCCTGGCAAGCTACCCGTGGTATATTTGATATGCCAAAAATAGTAACAACAAGTCTCACAAAGGAGACATTACTGGTGCCCGCTCGAACAAAATCGATGAACAACGGGAGGACAGTGCTACAGTGCAGCACAGGGATATTCCTATAATCATTGTTTATTAGAACACTAAAGTGGATACAACCCAAATATTTTTCAGTTGATGAAGGAATAAACAAAATGTGGCATATTCACACAATGGAATATTACTCAATTATAATTTAGAAAAGGAAGTAGTAATATATATGGATTTTTTTTTCTTTTTGGGTCACACCCAGCGATGCACAGGGGTTACTCCTGGCTCTTCACTCAGGAATTACTACTGGCGGTGCTCAGGGGACCATATGGGATGCTGGGATTTGAACCCGGGTCGGCCGCATGCAAGGCAAATGCCCTACCTGTAGTGCTATCGCTCCAGCCCCTTGGATGGATCTTAATAATGTTACATTATGTGAATAGAGCAAGACACAAAGGACCACATATGGTAAGATTCCATTTTGTGAAAATTTTCAGGAAAGACAAAATCTGTAGAGACAGAAAGTGGATTCGTGGTTGCTTAAGCCTGGAAGAAAGAGGGGGCTGGAGCGATAGCACAATGGGTAGGGCATTTGCCTTGCACTCGGCTGACCCGGGTTAGAATCCCAGCATCCCATATGGTCCCCTGAGCACCGCCAGGAGTAATTCTGAGTGTAGAACCAGGAGTAACCCCTGTGCATCGCCGGGTATGACCCAAAAAGCAAAAAAAAAAAAAAAAAAAAGCCAGTGAATGCTAAAGCATACAGCATTGGAGGCTTGTGGGGGGTGGTTGGGGATGAAGGTGACAAAAACATTTTAAAGCTGATATGGTAATGGTTGTACAGTTTTGTAAATAAGCTAAAAGTCATTGAATTGCATACTTAAAATGGGTAAATTTTATGGCATGTAAATTATACCTCAATAAAGTTTTGAAAAAGAAAAAGAAAAACTGGAGCTGGAGTGATAGCAGGTATGGTATGCAACTTGTATGCTTCTAATCCAGGTTTGATCCCTGGCATCCCATATGGTCCCTTGAGTACCATCAGGAGTGATTCCTGAGTGCAGAACCAGGAGTCAGCCCTGAGCACCTCCAGATGTGACCCAAAGACCAAAAAAAGAAAAATTTCTCCCAGCATCTCTTGTGATATATACTATTACTATCCTACGTCACAGTTGCAGAAGCCCCAGAAAGATGAAGGCCAAGATTGTTTAGATAGAAAGTGAAAAATCTGGGTTGTATTTCTTTATTTGGAGTAATTGGGGCCACACTAGTTGTACTCTGGGGCAACTCCTGAATCTGGGCTCAAGGGTTGCTTCTGGTGGTGCTTGATGCTCAGGGGAGCATGTGGCACCAGTAATCAAACCAAGGTCAACAGCATGCAAGGTGAACACCTTAACCTCTGTATTCTCATTTCCCCCACCCAGGATGTGAGTATTAAAACTGTGGAAAAATTATTTGTCTTAATTTATTATTTTATTGTTATTATTGTTATTAGCTGCACTTTGCTGTGCTCAGGTCTTACTCTTCTGTGCTCAGGGTCCACACTTTGTAGGGCTCAGGGAACATATATGATGCCAGAGACTGAACCTGGGTCAGTTGTATGCAAGGCAAATATCCAACCCACTGTACTATCCTCTCCTGCCCCTAGATGTGGGTATTCAGTGTAGTGCCCTCCATTATGAGGTGCTCACTAGTTTGGTGTCAGACAAGTTTTAAAAGCTGCAACTGGCCCACGAACTCCGCTCCCAAATGGCCATGATCCCAGAGGCACATAAACCAATCTCGGAACACAGTGGCTGCTGGCAGAAATGCTGCTGGACTGTGTACTAAGTTACGGTGCTGTGCTGTCCCAGGAGGGGAAGGGTTTTTTTCCCTTGACCTTTTCCCCTTTGCGGCAGCATGGTGACCACCACCTTACAGAGCCTATCAAATAGAGAGGTAGGAGCTTGCAGTGACGGGGCACACGGGAAATCTTGCTATGGGGGGATGGAACCGGCCCTGCTCCCCGCCCAGAGGAGACTCCGGAGCGGCTGCCCACGAATGGCTCCTCCGCTCCCAAATGGCCATGATCCTAGAAGCACACAAACCAATCTTGGAACCCAGTGGCTTCTGGCAGAAGTCCCTCTGGACTTAATTACTCAAATACCAGAATTCCAAAACTGGGCAACTGCTGTTGCGGCCGTGCGACATCATATGCTCTTCATTATCAGCAATAGAAAACAAATTATCTAATGATGATTTTTCAGCAGGTCTGATTGTTGGGGGGAAATTCCAAATAATAATAGTGGGTCTTCTGTCAAAAAATTGAATGTAATCAAAGTAAAGAGAGAGTAAAGTGAAAATCATCTGCCACACAGGCAGGGTGGGGGGTGGATGGGGGGTATACTGGGGTTCTTGGTGGTGGAACATGTGCACTGATGAAGGGATGGGTGTTTGATCATTGTATGACTGAGACTTAAACCTGAAAGCTCTGTAACTGTTCTCACAGTGATTCAATTAAAAAAAATTAAACAAACAAACAAACAAACAAAAGCTGCAACCACTGCCTCTCAGATGACAAGGGCCAGGGAAGGCAGCAGAGGGCCTGGGTAGACTGGGGACACTGGGAGAACCTCCTTCGTGAGAAAACTCAGGCAACAGCTGGACCAAGGTCATAGCAACAACCCCCACGCAATGACACCCCCTAGCCCTGTGTCTCTCCCAAGGGAGAAAAGACTCGGCCCCAAAGCTGAGTCCAGACTATGAGCCAGAGACCTGACCTGACCCCCACCTCGGAACTGACTGGCTCTGGAGCCATGAAGAGGAAGCGACTGTTTTCACATCACACTCACGAACAGAAAACCATCTGCCGCATGCAGCCCTGCTCCCTTAGAACCATCCCATAGGCTCGACGAGGTAAAAGTCCTGGGCTCTGGAATCCTGAAAATAACAATGCATGTCCCTCTTTTCTCTAGCTCCAAATGCAGTGCTCTTGAGCTATTCTTATCCCTCCTCCAAATTTTAGCTTCCTTATTCATGACATGGACACAATGATTCTCTGCTCAAAGAATGGTTGCAAGAAATTAGGGGACCAGAGTTAAACTCTCAGAGCTCCAACATTGCATGTCTTTGTTGTTATAGCTTTAATAATTCTTTTACTCAAGAGAAACAAAGAAAACAGTAAAAAGAGTTACTAGTTCACTGTATCACTGTATCACTGTCATCCTGTTGCTCATTGATTTGCTCAAGCGGGCACTAGTAATGTCTTCATTGTGAGACTTGTTGTACTGTTTTTGGCATATCGAATACGCCATGGGTAGTTTGCCAGGCTCTGCGGTGTGGGTGAGTTACTATCGGTAGCTTGCCAGGCTCTCCGCTAGGGGCGAAGGAATCGAACCCGGGTCAGCCTTGTGCAAGGCAAATGCCCTACCTACTGTACTATTGCTCCAGTCCTTAGAATCAGCATTTATGGACAATTATTTTGTGCTCCTTTAAGTGCTTCACATGCGCTGACTATATATTCATAATAGGGGTCATAGAGATAGTACAGCGGGTAGGGCAATTGCCTTGCACAAGGCTGATTCAAGTTCAATCCCTGGCATCCCATATGGCCCCCTGAGCACCACCAAGAGTAATATCTGTGCAAAGCCAGGAGTAACTCCTGAATATTGCTGGGTGTGATCCCAAAACAAACATAATAATAATAATATTCATAAAAACCCATGAAGTTCCAGGGCCTTGCCTTACACATAAATGACCTGGGTTTGATCCCTCATACCTCAAATGGTCCCACAAGCCTCTTCAGGGTGTTCCCTGAGGACAGAACCAGGAACTAGCCCTAATCACAGCCAGGTGTGGAGCTCTCCCACAAAAAACAACCCATAACGTTGATATTACTATTCTTCCTATTTTACAGGTGACAAAACTGAAACTCAGAGAGGTTAAGTGTGTGGGTTAAGGTAACCTAGCATGGAAGAGGCAGCTGCCTGACTCCATACAGATCCTGAGTTTCAGCCATTCAGGATGGCACCTGCCTGGCTTACTCAACTCCTGATTGTGTGAGAATAAGGAAAAGCAAAGGTCAGTTAATATCCTGGATCCAGAGTAACTGGCAAAATTTATTAACATGTCACCATCCCTTTTTTGTTTTGTTTTGTGTTTGTGTTTTGAGGCCACACCCAATGGTGCTCAGGGATTTTGTCCAGCTCTGTGCTTAGAGATTCCTCCTGGCAATGTTTCTCTGGCCCCAATTCTTTTTTCATCCCCTCACTTTCACTCATTGTTGTTGTTGCTGTTGTTGATGTACCAACTCTCACACACACACCTGCCTGTGGCATTTGCTGGGAGTCACACTGGAAGCTGCAGAGCCCGAGCCTGGGTGCTCACTGAGCTTTTACTCCTTTGGCCGTGGTGCTGGCACACAGGTTCACCAAGGGCCACACTTCTTTTTATTTTGGTGGGGTAGGGGGGAGGTCACTACCAGTCAGTCTCAGGGCTTATTCCTGGCTCTGAACTCAGGGATCACTCCTGGTGAATTCAGAGGACCATACGATGCTGGGGATTGAACCTGGCTCAGCCACAAGCAAGGAAGGCTCCTTACCTGCTGTACTATTGCTCTGGCCTAGAGAATCACACTCTTAGTTGAGGCATAGATTATAGTTGTGATGCTCACCAGGGTCCATCTTTCTAGTTGCAGTGCTCACTGTGGATAACTCATCCCCGCCCTTTTTTTAAATTTGCTTTTGGGCCACACCATCAGTGCTTAGGGGTTATTCCTGGTTTTGCACTCAGGAATCACTTCTGGCCACGCTCAGGGGACCATATGGGATCAAACTCGGGTCAACCACATGAAGGCAAACATCCTACCTGCCGTACTATCGCTCTGGCCCTTTGCTCCCATTCTGGAGTTCTTACATACACCTGATTGTGGTGCAACTGAAAATTACTTGATACAAAGATCACATACAAAAGAACTGCCAGAGTCTAACAGAGGACGTTCTCAGATGACGCTGGGTACAGTTACACCTCAGAGATATAAACTTGTCATCACACGCTTGCAAGTCAGGTACTCTAAAGGCCCTGTGCTCTCCCTCCACGCCCACGCTTCATGTCTCTAAGCCACCCTGCAACAGGGTCACACATGCCGTCTTCATGGAAGGGCAGTAGCATCAGCATAATGAATTGCATTCATAGTTTTACTTTCAACATCAACTACTGCAATATCTTTCTAAATGAACAAAAGGATCTCAATTTAATATTTTCCCTGGTTTCACCTGGTGCAAAGCTCAAATAGCCTAAGGTGAATTGTCTCCTCGCCCATCCTTGCTCTCCCCTGCCTGCACAGTCCTCACAGCTAAGCAATCTCACTAGCTTTTTCAGGAGGAAGAACTGATCCGGTTTGAAACGAGAAAGGATGTGCTTAATTTGCTTCAAAGCCACAAGGCATAAAGCTTACCTTCCACTGGTTGATTTCGTCAGGTCGGTGCTGTCTGATTTCCTGTACCCTTTCACGGGCTACTGCTTTGTGCAGGTGATGGTTGGTCCCTTAGGGAAATGGTTGGTCCCTTCTCCCTCCAAGCTTCCCCCTGAGGCACCGTCTGCAGAACCTGCTATTCTCCAGACCCCATTCCCTCCCATTCCACGCTCAGCTCCCCAGCTTTCCCAGCCCCCAGAACCCGCAGAACCTATAAATTCCAAAGGATATCCCATCTTTTCATGTAGCTGGTGAAATGGAAGTGGATCTCAGATGGCCTGTGTGACCTCAGGCCAAATCTAGTTGTAAGAAATTGTTCTGGAAGATGGAGTGATAGTACAGAAGGGAGGGTACATGCTTGCACACAGCAGACCAAGATTTGATCCCCTGCACCCCATTTGGTCCCCCTCCCCATCCCCCTAGAGTGATCCCTGAGCGCAGAGCCACAGGTAAACCCTGAGAACAGCCATAAGTAGCCAAAACAAACAAACAAACAAACAAACAAAAAGAATTTGTTTTGCTCTGCCCAGTAATTTCAGTATTGATAAACTTCACCTGATCTGGCCCTGCTGAACCTGTATTCCTGAGCCATGAAAATCAGCTGAGTTCAAGAAGCAATTGCTCCTTGAGAAAGAGGAGCACTCTGGGCTCTGGATTGTCGTGGCCACTCCCGCTGCCTGTAGAGGATGTGGTCAGCACATTAACAATCCCCTCAAAGAGGTTCATTTCCTAATCCTTGGAGCCATGAGTATGTTTTTTTTTTTTTTTTCTCTTTTTGGGTCACACCTGGTGATGCACAGGGGTTACTCCTGGCTCTGCACTCAGGAATTATTCCTGGCGGTGCTCAGGGGACCATATGGAATGCTGGGGATCGAACCCAGGTCGGCTGCGTGCAAGGCAAACCGCCCTACCCGATGTGCTATGGCTCCAACCCCGCCATGAGTATGTTAAATGCTAAGTAGGAACTGAGGTGGCAAATGTCATTCAGGTTGCTAATCTACTCAAGTTGAAATAGGAAGATTATCCTGGGTCATCTTGTTGGTTCAATATAATCAAAAGGGTCCTTAAGAAGGAAGAAGGAAGCAAGTTAGAGAAAGAGATAGAACAGTGGGAAGAAGAGCCAGATGCCAAGTTATTGGCTTGGAAAATTGAAAAAGGGTTGGTCCATCAGCCAAGGAATACAGGTATTTCCTGGAGCCGAAAAGCAAGAGGCCCCTCTTGAGCTTCCAGAAAGAAATACAGCCCTGCCAACGCCTTGCTTTTAGCCCATTGAGATTAGGGTTACAGGAGTGGAACACAGTTGATGAGTAGCTACTTAACTTAAAGCCCTCCAGAATTGGTTCCCACCGGCATAAGGAAGAATTAAGCTTGTAAGGTGGCAGCCAAGAGGAGAAACTAGGTAATGCTTGCTTTAACTTTTCCTCCCTCCTGGACCTTCTGCCCCGTTTCCTTCCATAAGGTGAGTGTTGGCGAGGGTGCTGGGCTTTGGGGTGCCCTGCAGCTGTACCTGGTATCACTTAGTTGGCAGATGAGCCTCGCTGGTGAAGGAAGCCCCTTCCTGAGCCCGAAGTTAGAGGGTCAACATGGAAAAGCAGGGACTAGGTCCCAGGTCGGTCCTTAGGGCTGCAGGTGGGAGACTCCAAAGAAGATTCTGAAGTGGGATGCAAAGTGGGACAGGACAAGGGCTAGAGCCAGCCTGGGAGCCTGCTGTAGGTGGTACTGGCTGGTGTGGGCATGGCTGCTGGCCTAGAATTACTGAGAGGGACAGCAAATCTGCCAGCACCACCCTCCACCTGCCGCTGAACACCAGAGAAACTGCCAACCTCACACTCAAACTCCGTTCCCAATATAACCTACAGTGGGCTGCTGACTGGTAGAGAGCAGAGCAACCCATTTATCCTGAGCAATTAGCAATGACAGATTGTGGTGTCCTGTGTCAGGCCTGTCAAGAATATGCATGTTTAACAGGGCATATCACTTTAGCATATAAAGAAACGCAGCTGTGTGGAAGCTAGCAGTAACGGAGAAGGAGAGCTCCTCAGGAGAGGCCTGGAGGCTGCTAGCCTGAGACAACCACACGCCTCACCTGGCCACAGGGTCCACTGCCCCTGTGGTTCTCTTGGATTCCAGCTCCTGTGCTCTTAAATGACCCTGGGATTTCACAATAGTTCTTTTACTTATTTTCTGTGTATTCAGGGCAAGTTTGTATTTTTTGGGGTTTTTTTTTTTTGGTAGCAAGCATTCACACAAGACTTGGTGTGTGCCAGGTACTGTTCTAAATAATTTGCAAATGTTTATTTATGGATCAGGGTTATGGCACAGAGGTAGAGCACTGGCTTTGCTTGTGTGAAGTCCTGGGTTCAATTCCTGGCACCAGCCAAAGCAGCAACCACCATCAACATTATTTGTCAGAGCACCCACAGGCAGCAGTCTTGTTGCTGTTTATAGATAAGGAAACCAAGGCAAAGAGAGCCTAAGTAACTTGCTAGAGAGAGGCTCTACCTTCTGAGCCTTCCTTTCCTTAGATGCTAAACTGAAATATATTTAAGTGTTCCCTACAGAGCAGGGCTTCTCAGCCCTAGCACCAAGTGGGACTAGATTCTTATTGTGGGTGCTTTCACAGGAGGTTTAATTATATCACAGGAGGCCGGGGAGCATCCATGGCCTCTACTAATGAGATATGTGTGGTACCTGTAGTACCCCCACACCTCAAATTGTGACAAGCACACATCTCCACCCAATGCTAAATGTCCCCTGGGGGCAGAGTCAACCCTGATTGAGAAACTGTGTCTGTTTTAATTGGATCTGGGAGGCTCAGATGAATGAATGCATGTGAAACAGTTCAATTCTTTTCCTTCCCATCCCTTCAAGACCCACACTTAGGGAGTTCTGATTCCTTAGGCATAGCTGCAGGCTGGACCCATGACTTCTACACATTTTGTGTGGCCTGGCTGATCTCCTTTCCCTCCTCAAAAACCTCAATTTCCCCATGCATGCAATGAGGGGGTTGACCTAAAACCTTTCCAAAAGCTCTCTGCTGCAGAAATCAGCAAGACTGGGTGATTCATACCAAATACAAATTCCCCTCACAAAGTCCAAATTCTTCCAGAGACTTAGTCATTCCAAAGTTTGAACTTTCTCGCAAAAACCATTTGAAAAATTCCTTCAGCTTAAAAAAAAAAAAAAAAGAAGCTATTAAAAGAAAGTAAAAGTTTCAAAACCAATTCCTAAGCAAGAAACTCTGAAAACAATAAATACACAGGCAAGCCCGTAGCACCCAAGGTAACTCCGAGAACAGGATATGAAACCTTACAGGCCCAATGCTAAGAAATGATTCACAGTCTTTCGAGATGCTTCTATTTCAAGACCTGGTCCGCCCACTAGATCTGGTGGCTCCAAAAACAAAATAAACTTTAAAGAAACTGCTGTTTCTTATCTCAACACAGTTAGCTTTACTAGCATCCTCAGGTCTCAAGGGCTCCAGCCAGCAGAAGGCGAGGCTGAGTCCTTGAATTTCCTTTTTGCTCTATTTCAAGTCGAAAGCTGCTGGCTTGTTTAGAGAAAGTCTTTGCACCCACCTTTAGTTGGCTGACCCGAGTTTAAAGCAATATAGTCTAATGGGTTTACAACATAGCCCATGAGTTAGTAAGTTCAGCTTAGCAAGGTCTCTGACTTTGTCCTACTAGGTTTTGGGCTGTTTAGACGATTGTCTCCAACTAAATAAGCCTGCCTGACTATATTGATATAATATGATATAATATAAATATTATATTTGCCTCTGGTTAGGAAACATACTTTCTATTTATTTTTTTTTTGCTTTTTGGGTCACACCCAGCGATGCTCAGGGGTTAGTCCTGGCTTTGCACTCAGGAATTGCTCCTGGCAGTGCTTGGGGGACCATATGGGATGCCGGGGATCGAACCTGGGTTGGCCACGTGCAAGGCAAACGCCCTACCCACTGTGCTATTGCTCCAGCCCCGGAAACATACATTTTAGTACATCAAACAAATTTTCCTTTTTTTAATCCCCCAGTGGGAGAAGGGATGGGGTCATTCCTAGCAGTGGTAAGAGACCAGCAGGACCATATCTGGTGGTCGTTTTTTGTTTTGTTCTTTTCATCTGGTGGTTTTTTTTTTTTTTTGCTTTTTTTTTGGTCACACCCAGCAGTGTACAGGGGTTACTCCTGGCTCTGCACTCAGGAATTACTCCTGGCGGTGCTGGGAGACCATATGGGATGCTGGGAATCGAATCTGGGTCTGCTGCATGCAAGGCAAATGCCCTACCCTCTGTGCTATCGCTCCAGCCCCTCATCTGGTGGTGTTTTAAGAGACCATTGTGGTGCTGGGAATGGAACGCAGGGCCTTCTTACATATTAAAAAGAACAAAAATGGGGCTAGAGTGACAGTGCAGTGGGTTGGGCATTTGCCTTGTATACAGCTAACCCAGAGTTTGATCTTTGGCATCCCATATGGGCCCTCGAGTACCACCAGGAGTAATTCCTGAGTGCAGAGCAAGAGTAAACCCCTGAGTGTGGCTGGGTATCACCCCAAAACAAAAACCCAACAAAACAAAATAAAAAGAACAAAATAACCAGTGTTGGCATGGATACAGGGATATAGAGAACTCACTTACTGCTGGTGGGAATGTCAACTGGCTGAGCCTTTTTTCAAAGACAAGATGGACATTCCTCAAAACAGTAGAAATTGAGCTTCCATGTGACCCAGCAGTTCCGTTCTTGGGAAAATACTCCAAGGGTTCAAAAGCACAATGCAGGAAAGTCATCTGCACTCCTATGTTCATTGAAGCACTGTTCACAATAACCAAAATCTGGAAACAACCCAAGTGCCCAAGAACAGATGAGTGAATAAAGAAACTATGATACATATACACAACAGAATACTATTAAACTGTAAAAAAAGATGAACTCAAATAATTTGCTGATACAGCTAGATCTGGAGAGTATCTAGTATACTGAGTGAAATGAGTCAGAGGAAGAGAGGCAGATACAGAAGGATCTCACTCATATGCAGGATATAAAGAAACATAATAGGTGCATAAATAATACCCAAAGGCAATAGAAATGAAAACAGGAGAACTGGTCCATAGTAAGAAGTTTGACATTGGGAGAGGCCAGGGGATAGGCCAGGGAAGGGACCACTACGTCAATGATAGAGGAACATGGTCTCTCTCTCTCTCTCTTTTTTTTTTTTTGCCTTTTTTTGGTCACTCCTGGCTCTGCACTCAGGAATCACTCCTGGCGGTGCTCAGGGGACCATATGGGATTCTGGGAATCGAACCCGGGTCGGCCGCGTGCAAGGCAAACGCCCTACCCGCTGTGCTATTGCTCCAGCCCCGGTCTCTGTTTTTTTATCTTTTTGGGTCACACCTGGTGATGCACAAGGGTTACTCCTGGCTCTGCACTCAGGAATTACTCCTGGCAGGGCTTGGGGACCATATGGGATGCTGGGACTCAAACCCAGGTCAGCCATGTGCAAGGCAAACGACCTCCCGGCTGTGCTATCCCTCCATCCCCGACATGGTCCCTCTTGATGAAGACTAGGTGCTGAAAGGAAGTAAAGGGATACACTTGATATTCTAATAGTAACAGTGTTGCAAATCACTGTGCCTGATAGGAAAAAGAAAAAGAAAAAAGTGCTTGTCCTAGAGGCAGGCTGGGGAGTGAGAGGGAAGCAAAAGACATTGTTAGAAGGAAGTGAACACTAGGGAGGAGAACACTGGCTAAGTGGTTGATATTCTGACATTCGATCATGAATAACTTGTAGTTATTTATTTATTTTTTTAAAAAGGCATGGGGGTTGGGAGGGTAATGCAGGGACCAGAAAGGAAGGAAAGAAAGATAGTACAGAGGAGGTTAAAGCCTTGTACACAGCTGATCTGGGTTTGATCTCTGGTTATCTCTGGCACCCCATATGGTCACCTGAGCCCTGCTAGGAGTGATCCCTGAGCAGAGAGCCAGGAGTAAGTCCTGAGCACCACTGAGTTGCCCTCCCCATATAAATATACACACACATATATACACATACATGTGTATACATACATATATGTGTATACATATATACATATACATGTATATGTGTGTATATACACAAACATATATATCATATATATGTATGTATATAAAGTACTGAGCCAGGGGTATAGCTCAAAGGGCTAGAGCACATGTTTCGCATGTAGGAGAACTGGGTTCAATCCCCCAGTTCTGTATGGTCCCCAAAGCACTGGTGAAACTACTCCAGAGTAACCCCCAAGCACTGCCAGGGATGGCCCTCAAATAAACAAACAAAAAAGTGATACTGAAATTGGAGCAAAAGTTTCGTAATATGGTTAAGTATATTCAGATTTGGTCTTATGCTTCATTTATTTTTTACAAGCTGTTTTTAGGTTTTTCTTTTTTTTCTTTTTGGGTCACACCTGGCGATGCACAGGGGTTACTCCTGGCTTTGCACTCAGGAATTACTCCTGGCGGTGCTCAGGGGACCATATGGGATGCTGGGGATCAAACCTGGGTCAGCCGCGTGCAAGGCAAACACCCTACCCGCTGTGCTATCACTCCAGCCCCCTAGTTTTTGTTTTTTTCCTGAGCACCCACCAGTACTCAGGGCTTACTCTTGCCTCTGTGCTCAGGGAATCACACCTGTTGGGGAGCCAAAGACTATATGTGGTGCGATGGAGCTAACCTGGGTCAGCTATATGCAAAAGGTGAGTGTCTTACCTGCTGTCCTATCTCTCTGACTCTGCTTGTTTTGGGGACACATCCAGCAGTGTTTGGGCCCTGCACCTGGCTCTGTGCTTGAAGGGAATCAATCGCTCCTGGTGGTGTTCAGGACCGGTGTGATGCCAGGTGTGCTGAGACAAAGCAGGCACTCAGTTCATTAAACCATCTCTTGGTCCCCCTGCATATTTTGTTATGACTTAAAAAACTTTATTTATTTATTTATTTATTTTTGGCTGGAGCAATAGCACAGCGTTTGGGCATTCGCGTTTCATGCGGCCGACCCGAGTTTGATTCCTCCTCCCCTCTTGGAGAGCCTGGCAAGCTACCGAGAGTATTGAGACTGAGAGGCAGAGCCTGGCAAACTACCCATGCATATTGGATATTCCAAAAACAGTAACAATAAGTCTCTCAATGAGAGACGTTACTGGTGCCCGCTTGAACAAATCGATGAGCAACGGGATGACAGTGATTTATTTATTTTGCTTTTGGAATCACACTTGACAATGCTCAGGAGTTACTCCTGGCTCCACACTCAGGAATTACTACTGGCAGTGGTCGGGGGACTATATGGAATGCCAGGGATTGAAGCGGGGTTGGTCACGTGCAAGGCAAACTTTCACTGATGTTTTGGTTACACCCAGAATCCTGGGGAAAGGTTCACCATTTAGCCCAAACTACTTTTTTTTTTTTAATTAAAAAAAAATTTTTTTTTTGCTTTTTGGGTCACACCCAGCGATGCTCAGGGGTTACTCCTGGCTTTGCACTCAGGAATTACTCCTGGCAGTGCTTGGGGGACCATGTGGGATGCCGGGGATCGAACCCGGGTCGGCCGCGTGCAAGGCAAACGCCCTACCCGCTGTGCTATTGCTCCGGCCCCCAAACTACTTTTTTTTACCATGTAATTTCTTCACCCTAATCTTGGGCGACACCACCATTGCTTTGAGGAGTATTTCCCTCTCCTGAGCTGTTCTCCTAGGCCTGAGTGAGAGGCCACAATGCTTCCGGGGGGAACTGGCCTCAGACTCAGGCCTAGGATGTCATGTCCTCGATATTCTTTAACACCCAGAACTCGTGTTCTTGACTTGGCCTTCTGCCTGTCCTGTCTTGTAACCTCAGTTGCATTTTTATCCTGAACTTTTACCTAACTTGTGAATTAGGGAAAAGATGACAAGAGCTAACACACATTAACTGCTTCCTGGGGCCAGGCATTTTACTTAGCCCTCATTTGGTGTCTGTAACATAGATAATGCTCAATAAATAAATATCTGTTGACTGAATACTTGGATGAGTTCATTTTAATCTATCAATAATTCCTCAAAGCAAGTGCTACAAATGTTTCTGTTTTACAGATGAGAAAACTTAGACAGGTTAAAGCCTGAATTTGAGGACTTTCTGTCTCCAAAGAGAGTGCTCTCTATAGCAATGGTGGTGGGGTGAGAAAATGAAATGGTAAGCAATTCGGTCCCTGTGAACTTCATTGTTCTGCTCTTCATTACTCTGTGTGTGTGTGTGTGTGTGTGTGTGTGTAACTTCCAGTACACAATCGTGCTTAATCAGTGAGACACACAAAGGCTCCCTCCTTAACCCCATCCCTGCCATTATTACTTTCTCTCTTTTGTGGGTTTATAATATTTATTTCTTTTTCTTTTTTCTTTTTGGGTCACACCCTGCAATGCTCGGGGTTACTCCTGACTCTGCACTCAGGAATTACTCCTGGCAGTGCTTGGGAGACCATATGGGATGCCGGAAATTGAACCCAGGTCGGCTGCATGCAAGGCAAACGCCCTACCCGCTGTGCTATCGCTCCAACCCCTTAATCTTTATTTCTAGCATGAAGTTGACTCTAGGAGTCAAAACCCTCCCTCAAAATTAACTACTTTAGATGGGGCTGGAAAGATAGCATAGCGGGTAGGGTGCTTGCCTTGCACATGGTCCCAGTTCCATCCCTAGCAATGCATAAGTTTCCCTGACCATTACCAGGAGTAATCTCTGAGCACAGAGGCAGGAGTAAGCCCTGAGTCTTCTCCTCACCCTCCTCATTGGTGGAAATTTGTTGCAGTCACTGTAGAAGATGAAGAGAGATATTTTTGAGGGACGGGGGCACAGAGAAGGCAACCCAGTAGTGCTCAGGGCTTACTCCTGGTTTGTATTTGTTCAGTTTGGGGACCACACCCTGTAATACTCAGGGATTACTCCTGCCTCTGAATTCAGGAATTATACTTGGCAGTGCTCAGGGGACCATATGGGATGCCAGAGATCAAACCCGGATTGGTCACATGCAGGGCAAATGGCCCACCCTTTGTGCTACCGCTCCAAGCCCCTGTTGAAGAGAGATTAATCCTGGCTAGAAAGAGGAATGGCTTCAACTTTGGGGTCTCCCTGAGCCCACTTTGGTATCTCCCTGTGCTATGTCTGGGTTCAGGGACTGGCACCTTTGAGCCTCCATTTCCTTCCTGGGCTGACTGTGAGGTGAGGAGAGTCACAGGGATAAGTGTACTCAGGTCCTTTGAGCAGCTTGTCTCTGCCTGGATAAGAAGCCTGCGGCAGCTAATTCAAAAAAGCATCTAGGAGTGACCCCTCCTGCCGCCAGTTCTGTGCATGTTGCTACTGGGCATGGTTTGCCTTTGACTCTTAATGATGAGATTCTTAAAAAGAGCATAGCCAGGGGCTGGAGTGATAGCACAGAGAGGGTAGGGTGTTTGCCTTGAACGTGACCAACCTGGGTTTGATTCCCAGCATTCCAAATGGTCTCCCGAGCACCACCAAGAGTAATTCCTGAGTGCAAAATCAGGAGTAACCCCTGAGCATCGCCGTGTGTGACCCCCCCAAAAAGCAATAAATGAATAAATAAATAAATAAATAGGAGCATAGCCAGGGTCAGACAGCCTGGTGCATGCAAATGTTGGCTCCGGCATTTAGCAGCTGGGTAAACTTGGGCAATCTCTTTTGCCCCTCTGAGCCTCACTTTCACTGTCCCTTGATGGGCATGGTGTTGGTCCTGTTTCACCCTATTAGTCTGGAAATTACAGCAAATGATATCAGGGAAGGCAGAAATGATGAGCTGAGCTGTACAGGGCAGGGCGGGTCCAACACGTAGTAGGTTGTTGGTAGCAAGAGGAAGTGTTTGCCGCAGCTGCAGAGGATGGTTGGGGGGGCGGGAGATGGGGACAATCCAGAACAGCATGCCAGTGAGAAGAGGACAGCAACAGCTGGCGACGGCTTTTCCCAGAGGAGGACTGAGGGATGGGGGGGCCTCTCGGGCAGCTGCTTCCTGGGGTTGTGATGTCACTGGCCCATCCAGGAGGCCACGGTACCAGCGCCTGTCGCTGCCTCCCAGCTGGCTGACTCCACTTCCTGTGCCCTGGACCTGCCCTTGCCTTCTTTCTCATGACCCCTGGGAGGCAGCTGGACTATAGCTCAAGGAGCAACTCAGCAAGCTGGGTGCTCTCAGCGAGCCAGGCCCCCCAGGCTCCTGCACCTTTTTTGGGGGGACCCTGATGTTCTGTAGTTTTCAAAGTGGTTTCCTCCGAGTCCTGTGATGCTGTGGAAGAACATCAGGGACCGTGAAGGATGGGGACAGGAGAATGGGGAAGGCTGGGGGGACTGAGCAGGCTGAGGTGGGGTTTGTTTTTTTTTCATTTTCTTTTGGTTTTGGGGCCATATGCGGTGATACTCAGTGGTTGCCCCGTGCTCTGCACTCAGAAATTACTCCTGGTGGTGCTCAAGGGACCATATGGGATGCCAGAAATTGAACCCAGGCGAATCCCCTACCCACTAGACTATCACTACAGCCCCCTAAGGAGACTGAGTTCTTAAGCCTTCCCCTCTTTGTTTAAGATGAGTCTCACTTTGGTCTTATTTACATGTTAGGTCTTCAGAGAAAACTGAATCTTGGAAGAAATTTCTGCAACATAGGCTGGAGAGATAGCTCGATGGCTAGAGCACATGTTTTGCATACAGGGGCCCTGGCACTGCATGGTCCTAGAAACAGTAGGAGTGACCCCCAAGCTCTGATGCCCTTACTACACCAGGTGCTACCAGCAGAGGGTGAGGCAGACAGCACCCATGGCCATGTCTGACAGCCTTCGTTCATCCCCTTCCTGTGGGCAGCACAGGTCAGCTCCAAAATGAAGCCAAGGCAGTGGCCAAAAGGGCTTGAAACTTTGTCATGGTCTCATATCTCTGAGTCTGCAAAAGGAGAAGCTGCTGCCTGAGGCCGCTACAGGAAGATGAAATTTGAGTTATCTGTTAGAGCAAATATTTTTTAAGTTCATACTTTGTGCCAGGTGTGTTTGATGCTGGGAATGAAGGAGGGGCTGGGATGTTATTCCTGACTCTCCTATAAACTTTATTTATTCGTTCTTTTTTTTCCTTTTAAGGTTTTGGGCCACACTTGCCGATGCGCAGTGGTTACTCTTAGCTCTACACTCAGGAATCACTCCTGGCAGTGCTCAGGGGACCATATGGGATGCAGGGGATTGAATCCAGGTTGTCTTCGTGCAAGGCAAGTGCCCTACCTGCTGTACTATCTCTCCAGCCCTTAAACTTCCTTTTTTTGGGGTGTGGAGCACACCCAGATGTGCTCAGGAATCACTCCTGGCAGGGTTGGGGGACCATTTGTGTTGCTGGGGATTGACTTGGGTCAGCTATGTGCAAGGCAAGAGCTTTACCTGCTGTACTATTTCTTGGGTTCTTAGCACTGTAGCACTGTCGTCCCATTGTTTATTGATTTACTCAAGCGTGCACAAGTAATGTCTCCATTGTGAGACCTGGTGTTACTATTTTTGGCATATCGAGTACGCCACAGGTAGCTTGCCAGTCTTTGCCGTGCGGGCAGGATACTCTTGGTAGCTTGCCGGGCTCTCCGAGAGGAACAGAGGAATCGAACCCGGGTCGGCCACGTGCAAGGCAAACACCCTACCTGCTGTGCTATCGCTTCAATCCTCTCGGGTCCTTAAACTTACTTTTTTTGTGGGACAGGCTGATGATAAACAATTTGCTGACAAACCAGTGGGAAGCCATCAGAAACTGACACAGCAGAGACAGCATTTCTGAAAGTTGCAGAGACTCCTCTAAAGAGGTGATCTTTGTGCTGAGACCCCCCAAGAGCCAGCCTAGCAGATGACATTCAGCATAGATGTTGCAGCAGCAGGAAGGACATGAAGAACACAGGAAGATATAATAAAGCGGGTTCCCATGCGGGTCCATCCACGTTATGATTGAACCATAAATAAACAAGTGTGACGCACACGTATCTGTGCTTCTCTCCCCACCGGCGTTTGAAGGTGGTGAGAGTAACATGTTTTCTGTGTTCTGCCCCCAGAACTGCTGTGTCCTCTTCAAAGCACTGAGATGTGTGGCTCTATTTCCTCCTCAGAGCAACTCTGCGCCGTAGGCCCTGTTATTTCCATTGCTTTACAAACAAGGAAACACGGGGCAGAGGACAAGGCCCTTGCTTTGCATGCAGTCAAACCCAGTTTGATCCCCAGCCCCACTAAAAGATGGTCCCCTAAATACTGCCAGGAGAGATTCCTGAGCATCACCAGGCGTGTCCACCCCCAAAACAAAACAAAACCACAAAACACAATAAGGACGGGGCAGAGGACAAGGCCTTTGCTTTGCATGCAGTCAAACCCAGTTTGATCCCCAGCCCCACTAAAAGATGGTCCCCTAAACACTGCCAGGAGAGATTCCTGAGCATCACCAGGCGTGTCCACCCCCAAAACAAAACAAAACCACAAAACACAATAAGGAAACAAGGAATCAAGTTCAGAGAGGTGAAAATCCAGGGTCTGTGTCTTTAAAACGTCACTGGGGATCTATGGTCTACACAGAATACTTGCTTAGCGATACTATTTGGAGTAGAGGACGCCTGTTTAGCATCTGTGGAGAGGAAGATCTGGCCAGTCATTTTGTCAGTGCAGGCCCCTGGCATGACTGCACAGAAGAGCTCACGCTCTCACCTCTCCCTCCCTCGCTCCTGTCTTCCAAAGTAAGTCCCTTAAGTCTGAGTTAGGGTGCAGGGGGCAGAGGGAAAGGGGCTATTGAAAGGCACTGGCAGAGACATGATAGTGTCCACAGTTGTCCATGTGGATTGTGAAATGGAGACACATTCTGAGCTCCTGACTCACAAACTTTACGTCATAAAGGAAATTACAGACAAGCAATAAAGAGGAGCGCTGGTTTGATGCCACATCCTTTTCTGTCACCCTCAGACCCTGACCCTAAGTTTTAGTCATGATGATCATCTGGAATACAGATGGACGCCTCACTGCTGCCTTCAAGCTCAAGGTAATCTCCTCCTGGGTCCTCTCTCATTGGGCTGATCCTAAGTTGCCCTCTTCTTGGCCTCTGTAATTTTCTAAGCTGAATGTTGTCACTGAGAAGCCTGGCAGATGTGGGTTCAAATCCTGGCTCAGGGACTAGAGAGATAGTACAGCGGGAAGGGCACTTGCCTTACACATGGCTGACTGGGTTCAATCCCAGATACCCCACAAAGTCCCCTAAGCCCCACCGGAAGTGATCCTAAGCACAGAGCCAGGAGCATTGCCAAGTGTGACCCAACAACCAAATCCTGGCTCAGCTAACTACCAGGTGAGTACCCTTGGCAACTCAATATTCCTGGGCCTCAATATTCTGACCATTCAGGCCAACAGACACTTGTCTACCAGGGCTTCAAGAAGGCCACATTCTGCTCTATTGTGCTTCTTGCTGTTTCCCCAGGGCCTCGATGGTATCTGACAAAGAGTAGACTCACAAGAAACATTTGCCAAGGGACTGACCCAGCTTCTATCCCCAGCAACAAATAAGGTCCCTAGAGTCACACCAGGAGTGATCTTTGAGCAAAGAGCCAGGGCTAAGCCCTGAGCACCACAGGTGTAGCCCCAAAAGCAACAAGAATGAATGAAAGGGGGCCGGAGCAATAGCACAGCGGGTAGGGCGTTTGCCTTGCATGCGGCCGACCCAGGTTCGATCCCCGGCATCCCATATGGTCCCCAAGCACCGCCAGGAGTAATTCCTGAGTGCAGAGCCAGGAGTAACCCCTGAGCATCGCTGGGTGTGACCCAAAAAGCAAAAAAAAAAAAAAGAAAAAAAAGAATGAAAGTTCAGTGTGGTGCTAGGCATGCGGCAGATGCTCAGTTCCTGGTGGCTGTTATCATGATCCTTGGAAAGAGTCTCCTGATCAGCTGACTTCAGAGTTGTTGCTGCTTAGTCCGGGATTAGGGAAGGTGCTGGTTTAAGGTAAATGGGTTGCACTGGATGGATTTACTACTGGGGTTGGGTCCCAAGAGCCTGGACCCTGAGCAGGGTGATTGAGTCTGAGAGGGCAAGACCCTAATCTTGCGAGTTCTGAAGGGCTTTGAAAAGCAGGAAACCCTGGGGCTGGAGCAATAGCACAGCGGGTAGGGCATTTGCCTTGCATGCAGCCGGACCCGGGTTCGATTCCCAGCATCCCATATGGTCCCCTGAGCACCGCCAGGAGTGATTCCTGAGTGCAGAGCCAGGAGTAACCCCTGTGCATCGCCAGGTGTGACCCCAAAAAGCAAAAAAAAAAAAAAAAAAAGCAGGAAACCCTGAGGGAGGTGAAGGCAGACTCTACCTGCTTGGGTTTCAGTCTGTAGGAAGTGCTACAGAAACTCCCCTTCTGGCCTCCTCCCAGCAGTCGGGCCTCACTCCCCACCTCTGGGGATCCTCTGAGATCACTCTCTCCTTGAGCATAGAATGCCTTCTTTCTTGCAGCTCCGGTGAGGGACAGACAGAACACACAGTGAGACAGAGAGAGAAAAATCTGCTCTCACATGGGGAAGGTTCCCTCCAGCAAGTAGGTGATATACCAGAAGGGGAACCAGAGAGAGTTTAGTGAAGGGCCTTCCTTGTAAAGCCTCAGGCATTCAGGGCTGGAGACTCAGGACTGGGCTTGGGAGAAGAGATTGGAGCACCCGCCTCCTGGGGAAAGATGGACAAAAGCGAACCTAGAGCTGATGGCTGCAGCTTTCTCCGTATGAAAACCACGGTCTCTTGTTCATGTTTGTTCTCTGGTGCCCCGTTCAGTGTCTCAGGGTTGTTGTTGATGTTTGTTGTCTGTTTTGTGGACTAAGGGCCTCCACTTGCAAGGGAGGCACTCTCCTGTGGAGCCACACCCAGCTGCTTGTCCCTAGGACTGAACTCAGAGGGCTGATCTATGGAGTGGCGAAAGCAACACCATTGACTGTTTATTACATAGTTTCCTAGAGGAAGACCATGCAAGGGCCTGAGGCTGAGGAGCATTCCCTGGGTTCCCTCTGGAGATACGGGTGGGGTGGGCAGGTCAGTCTGGGCAAGGTTGGCATAGATAGTTTGGTCCTGTCAGAGACCCTGGGCCTTAGGAAGGTTTTCAGCCCTGAAGCGGTTTAGGACTAGAAGAGTTCATGGAACCCAGGTGAAAGATGTGGTTAGGGATTCTGGCTTTGAACTGGTAGGTTTGCACATGAGACATTTGTTCCTCTGTTGTTTCTCTAGGAACTAGCTTACACTGGGAGGAGCAGTCTGTCCAGAATTAGCAAGGAAACCTCCAAAGTGAAAACATCATAAAATATCACTGTATTGCTGTTTCACTGTCATCCCGTTGCTCATCGATTTGCTTGAGCAGGCGCCAGTAATGTCTCCATTCGTCCCTGTCACGTTCAGGGTCAAGGGAATGAGGCCCATTATTGTTACTGTTTTTGGCATATCAAATATGCCATGGGGAGCTTGCCAGGCTCTGCTGTGCGAGATTCTGCATCACTCTCTTCTGGGAGATTTGTTTTACAGTCTCTGGATCTTGGCTGTTGATGAGATTACATGGTGCCAGGGGCAGTTTGTGCATGTGACTGCCAAGCTACTGGAAAATGGGGGATCTGGGTGAAGGAGGCCCAGTCCTGATCGGAGCAGGCTTGGAGATCTCAGCCACATGTCTCACATACCTGGGTTCCTCTATTGGTCCCTTCACGCTTGAGGCTTGTCCAAGCGTGTGGAGGGTGGCCTTGAGCATGGCTACGGCTGGGTTCTGGAGTTTTTTGGCTGTCAGGGCTCTGCTTGGGATGGGGAGGGAAACTCAACCTACCCCCCTCCAAGGGGGCCCTGGTGAAGACAGCCTGGCATGTGGATAGGAGGTTCTGTATCCACACAGGTTTCTATATCATAAAATATAGAAAAATTAAAATGTGATTAATGGGCTGGAAAGATAGTACAGCTGGTAGGGTGTTTGCCAAGCATATGGCCAACCTAGGTCGATTCCTGGTACTGCATATGGTTCTCAGATCACCAGGAATGATCCCTGTGCTCAGAACTAGAAGTAAGCTTTTTTTTTTTTTTTTTTTCTTTTTGGGTCACACCTGGCAATGCTCAGGGCTGACTCCTAGCTTTGCACTCAGGAATCACTCCTGGCGGTGCTGGGGAACCATATGGGATGCTGGGAATCGAACCCAGGTCAGCCGCGTGCAAGGCAAACACCCTACCTGCTGTACTATCGCTCTAGCTCCTAGAAGTAAACTTTGAGCCTTGCTGGGTATGGAACAAACACACTTCTAAAAAGTTCATATCATATACTCCAGAATTATTGCTGTGTGAGGTGATAGATAAATATACAGTGGAGATCATTTTTAATATGTCCATGTATCAAATTATTATTTGAGGGGCCAGAATGATAGCATAGCATGTAGTACCTTTGTCTTGCAGGCCAATTCAGGCCAATCCAGGTTCAATCCCCAGCTTTCCATATGGTCTCTCAAGCACCGCCAGAAGTAGTTGCTGAGTATAAAGCCAGAAACAACCCTTGAGCATTGCCGGGTGTGAACCAAAAACCTGAAAAAAAAAAATTGTGTGGTATACCTTAAACAGGACTGGAGCACAGCAGTAGGGCGTTTGCCTTGCATGCGGCCGGCCCGGGTTTGATTCCTCCATCCCTCTCAGAGAGCCCGGCAAGCTACCCAGAGTATCCCACCCGCAGGGCAGAGCCTGGCAAGCTCCCCGTGGCATATTTGATATGCCAAAAACAGTAACAAGTCTCACAATGGAGAAGTTACTGGTGCCTGCTTGAGCAAATCGATGAGCAACGAGACGACAGTGCTATAGTGCTATACCTTAAACAGATAAATGCCATATGCCTATTATATCCCAGTAAAACTGGAAGTAAATAAAAATAAAGGCCAAGGGCTGGAGCAATAGTACAGCAAGTAGGGCATTTGCCTTGCATGTGGCCAACCTGGGTTTGATCCTTGGCATCCCATAAGACTCCCCCAGCACCGTCAGGAGTAACTCCTGAATGCAGAGTGAGGAGTAACCCCTGAGCGTTGCCAGTGTGACCCAAAAAGTTAAATAAATAAAACAAAAGAAAAACCAATCCTCCTTTTATCAGATAATGTCAGGCCTCAGTGATGATCATGAGAATGGGGAAGCAGAGTGAAGTCCCTCCCTGTGGCCAGGCATGAAGGAGGGCTTCCTAAAGAAGGAGGGCCCTGAGTGAGGTTTTGAAGGCTGGGTGACAGTCAGGTAAGACAGTGGAACAAGGGTATTTTAGACAGAGGAAACAGCATGTTGGGTTGTATGGGTGAAGAGTTTTATTTGGAGTATAGTTTGTTTGTTTGTTTTCTTTTGGTTTGGTTTTGTTTGGGGACCACACCTGATGATGCTCAGGGCTTACACCTGGCTCTGCACCCAGGGATCACTGCTGGTGGTCCTCGGGGAGCCAAATGGGATGCTGGGGATTGAACCCGGGTTGGGTCTGAGCAAGACAAAGGGCCCTACCTGCTGTAGCTTCTCTCTGGCCTCAAGGAGCATAAGGTTTGAGAGGAAGATGAGGGACTTGTCTGGAGGCCCAGAGGGAGCAGATGTTAAGGGACCTCATACCTGACGAGTTTTCATGACCCCTGAGGGTAATAAGGGAGACTTAAAAGGTTTTTCAGCTTTGCCTAGAGGAGGCCAGGTGACAAGGCAGTGAGTGGGACAAGATAAAGGGTCAGTGCTAACCCCACTTCCTGTCACTACACTCAGCCATCTGGTTTTCTTCCAGAACTTAATTCTGTGACTCAGAGTCAAAGGTGCAGCACAACTGGAGAGCCTGTTAAAAACTCAACTTGCTGGGTTCCACCTCTGGAAGTTTCTAATGGGTCTATGGTAGAGCTAGAGGGTTTACATATCTAAGTTGTGCCCGGGTGGAGCTGCTGTTGCTGGTTGGGGTACCCCACTTGATGGACCCCTACCCTAGTACATCTTCCATTCCTTTGTGCTTGCTGCTATCGTTCTTGGGCATCCTCTCCACCAAATCTTTGTCACCTCCTCAGAGAAGCCTTTCTTGATTACTCACTTTAAAGCAGCCACTACCTTTCAGCCCTGTTTTATTATAGCGTCAGACACCATTAAAAATACCACCTGGGTCCAGAGAGATAGTAGAGTACAGTACCTGCTATACTATCTGGCACACAGCTCTCCTGAATTGAATCCCCAGCACCCCGTATGGTCATCTGAACTTTGTCAGGAGTGAGCCCTGGATGCAGAGCCAGGATGCAACCTGGACGTAAGCTCTGAGCACTGCCGGATGTGGCCAAAACCTAAAGTATTTTGTTATTCTATTTGTTGTCTGTTTGCTACTATGAAAACATAAGCCCCAGGCATCTGCTCCTGGGGGCCCCAGACAGTGTTTGGCATAAAGATGGTCCAAGTAATTATGCATTAAACTGAGCTGTTAGAGTGGATTCCCGCAACCTGGGAAGACTTGCCGAGGCCTGGGCCCCGCTGTTGCAAGCCTGGTCGCAGGGTGGGCGAGAGCCCCGAAAGAGAACCTGAAGACGGAGCTGTTGACACAGGTCAGAGGAACTCATCCCCCATTGAGGGGGGCTGGGTGGGATGAGAAAGAGTTTAAAATAGGTGACCTTTTCGAGCAGATGTGGGAGGAAGGAAGGGCCCCCTGACATCACCACTGAGAGGCCCTGAGCTCCATTGTGGCCCAGAGGCCAGGGCCGCCAGAGCAGGGGCCCGCCTGTAAGCAGGGCAACCAAACGGGGGGGCGGCGGTGTAGTGGGGGTGAGGGCTGTAGGGTGTGGGTGTTGGTATGGTCATGAAAGGGGACACTTAGGCTCTTATTTCTTCCTTTCTTCCTCCAGCCTCCCTCTCGCTTTCATCTGTCCAGTGAGTGGTGGAGAGCTGAGTGAAGCACAGGTCCTCAGTTTCCCCATCTGGGAAATGGGTGCTGGGGAGAAAGAAATCCAGTCCAGGAGCTAGAGTGATAGCACAGCGGGTAGGGTGTTTGCCTTGCATGCGGCCAACCTGGGTTCGAATCCTAGCATCCCATATGGTCCCCTGCGCACCGCCAGGGGTAATTCCTGAGTGCAGAGCCAGGAGTAACCCCTGTGCATCGCCAGGTGTGACCCAAAAAGCAAAAAAAAAAAAAAAAAAGAAATCCAGTTCAGGATTTCCTGCTTGACCTCACCCCAGTTCTCCCACTCTCACTGCATCCACGTGGGACCCAAGACCAGAACCAGAACCAGTCCTCCCTGAGGCCTCCCCTCAAGTTCTCTATCTTTCCCCATTGCCCTCTGCAGTGCACACACAGGACCAGTCTCCATTGTCCACACTGTCCCCAGGCCTTTGTATGGGTCAGCAAAGGGTGGGCTTTGGAGGTGCCATGTCTCAGAGCCCGCTCTGCACCTGATTCCGTGGTACCTTTGCCTTTGGGTTCTCAGTTTCCCTGTCTATACAGTGGGCATGACTTTTTTCCACACTCTGGCAGAGATTAAAAAAAAAAAAAGGCACTGCTCTCAGGGCTGGAGCGATAACACAGCGGGTAGGGCATTTGCCTTGCACGTGGCCAACCCGGGTTCGAATCCCAGCATTCCATATGGCCTCCTGAGCATCACCAAGTGTAATTTCAGAGTGCAGAGCCAGGAGTAACCCCTGTGTATCACTGGGTATGACCCAAAAAGGAAAAAAAAAAAAAAGGCACTGCTCTAAGAGTTGGTTTCTATTTTTTTTTTTCTTTTTGAGTCACACCCGACGATGCACAGGGGTTACTCCTGGCTCTGCACTCAGGAATTAATTCTGGCAATGCTCGGGGGACCATATGGGATGCTGGGGATCAAACCAGGGTCGGTTGAGTGCAAAGTAAATGCCCTACCCACAGTACTATCACTCCAGCCCCGAAAAAAGTTGGTTTCTATGGCCTCCTCTATCCCCTCCATCCTTTTTAAAACGGTGGTTAAATACACACATAAAATGACACATTTACCATTTTTAAGTGGATGGTTTAGTGGTATCAAAAACATTCATAATGGGCCGCTCTCATCACCACCCCTCTCCAGAGCCCCTTTCAGCTTGGGACATGAAACTGCACCCGCTATGCAGTGATTCCCTCTCCCCTTTCCAGCCCAACTCGAATCCTGCTTTGAGTCCATGAATCTGACTACATATTTTTTTATTTACTTTGTTTTGGTTTGGGGGCCACACTGAGCAGTGTTCAGGGTTTAGTCCTGGCTCTGTGCTCAGGGATCACTCCTGGCAGTGCTCAGGGGGACTCTCTGGGGTGCTGGGATTAAACTCAGGTCGGCTGAGTGTAAGACAAATACCCTACCGGATGTACGATTGTTTTGGCCCTAACCACATAGTCTAAGCACTTCGTGTATATGGAATCATGCGGTATTTGTCTTTAAGTGAATGGCTTCCTTCACTTAGCATAAAATCTTCAAGGCTCATCTATGTTTTAATATGTAAGGTTGAATAATATGTTAGATATATATGCCATACTTTGCTTATCCATTTATCTAGCAATGAATGTTCAGGTGTCTTCCACATTTTAGCTATTGTGAGTAATGCTGCTATGAATATTGATGTCAAAGTATCTCTTTGATCCCTGATTTCAATTCATTTTGGAATATATCCAGAAGATGAATTGCTGGATTATAGAGTATCTCAGTTTTCAATCATTTTAAGAATTGCCAAATTGCTGTACTGTTTTCTACAGCAGAAACAACCATTTCGGGCTGGAGCAGTAGCAGAGCAGGCAAGATGTTTGCCTTGTACGTGGCCGACCCAGGTTCGATTCCCAGCATCCCATATGGTCCCCTAAGCACTGCCAGGAGTAATTCCTGAGTGCAGAGCCAGGAGTAACCCCTGTGCATTGCCGGGTGTGACCCCAAAAGCAAAAAAAAAAAACAAAAACAAAAAACACCAAAACAACCATTTCACCCCACAGCAGTTCTTTTTTTTTTTTTAACAGTTTTTAATCAAGTTGCATTAAGATAACTTTATTCCTGTGTCTTGGCTTTGTGCTCAAGGACCTTTTCGTGATCTTTGTCCAGTTTTAGTCTAGTGATGGTTTAGTCTAGTTAGGTCACCTTACTAGGGTGATGCCTCCCCTGGACAGCTGTGCCGTTTGCCTTCTCCCGCTGGACTCATTCAATATAGATAACATGTTTCTTGCTGTAACTCTGAACTATTTTGCCAATTTGCTGACCTTTGTAGTGGCCTCGCACCACCTGAACCTCATGGTCCTTCCGGATGGGCATGAATCACACATTGTGCTTCTGCCTCAGCTCTTTGGAAAGAGGGAAAGACAGAATCTTCCTACGCATGTGGGAAGGTGCGTTGAAATGACTTTGCTGGTTCTTGCTCTCGTCAGAAGTCATGAAACTTCATTTTGGCAGTTACCACCTCAGCGATGGCCGCAGGAGGGAGGAGCCCACAGCAGTTTTTGAGCTTTTCCCATCCATTGCCAGTTCCTTGCAATCTCAGAACCACAGGGTCCACGGGTTCCAGGACACTGATGCTGTTGCCCAGCCCACCATAAGGGCCTTGTCTCAACCTGGCTGAAAGCCAATGACCTTTCCCACCCAACAGGCTACCCCGCATCTGGCTCAGTGATTAGAGCAGGACGGGTAGGTCTTCCAAACACTGAGCTGGGCCGGGTGCCCTGTGGGGCTTCCCTGGCACCGGTTCTCATCCTTAGGCCTCCACATCCTCATTGCAGGGCAGAGGTGTTCTCATCCCCCTCCCCTCCGCCAGGAGAGCCAGCCTGCCTGCTGTTCTGATGGGTCCCCTCCAAGGGGGTGAGTGGGGAGGCCAGAGAACTAGCAAGGACACATTTTCTGCTCTGTCTCTCCAGGGCCACAGGGACATTGCAGGGTTCAGCCTTCTAAGTGGTTTTTGTTCTGTTTGGTGGACACATCTGACAGAGCACAGGTGCTACTCCCCGCTTGGTGGTCAGGGCTTGTTCTCAGCAGTGCCAGGGGACCCTGCAGTATGGTGACAGAGCCAGGTCTCGTTCATGCGGAGCATGTGCTCAACGCACTGAGTGTCTGTCACCCTGACTCACCTCCCCATAAAAGGGAGGCCTTACCTTGGCAAATAGGGAAGGTGATATGAGCAGGGCAAATGGGAGTAGAGCTGGCTTGTGGGAACTGGAAAGAGCCATTTTTGGGGGGAGGAGATTCCACCTGGCGGTGCTCAGGGGCTACTTCTGCTTTTGTGCAGATATTTTTTTTTTTTTAATTTTGTTGTTTGTTTGGAGGCCTCACCTGGTGGTGCTCAGAGCTTACTCCTGGCTCTGCACTCAGGGATCACTCCTGGTGATGCTTAGGGGACCACATGGGATTCCAAACCCAGGTTGGCCACATGCAAGGCAAATGCCCTACCCAGTAAACTATCGCACCAGCCCCTGATGAAGAGAAACTAATCCTGGCTAGAAAGAGGAATGGCTTCAACTTTGGGGTCTCACTGAGCCCACTTTGGCATCTGCCTGTGCTATGTCTGGGTTCAGGGACTGGCACCCCTGAGCCTTCATTTCCTTCCTGAGCTGACTGTGTGAGATGAGGAGAATCACAGGGATAAGCGTACTCAAGTCTTTTGTGCAGCTTTTTTCTGCCTGGATAAGAAGCCTGGGGCAGCCATTCAGAAAAGCAGCGAGGAGTGACCCCTCCTGCTGCCAGTTCTGTGCACATTGTTACCACATATTCCAGCATGTTGCTACCACATATTTAGCATAAAATCTTCAAGGCATGGTTTGCCTTTGACTCCTAGTGATGTGATCCTTTAGGAAAAGAGCAGAGCCAGCGATCAGACCTGGGTCACCCACTTGCAAGGCAAGCGTCCTACCCATTGTACTATCTCAGGGCCATTCCTGATAGTGCTCAGGGGACCATGAGGTGCTGGGAAATGAACATAGTGCTGTAGCCGGTGGATCTATGGCTGAGGCCCTGGAAAAAGTTATTTGTTCCCGGAGGGATGGGGAATTCGGGGTGGGTTCAGCTTGCCTAATACAGTGTACTCTTAGTTGCTTCTCTGAGTCTCAAGTTCCTCAGATGTAAGGGTGAATCACAGTGGAACTTCCTGGGGAGTGGGAGAGTTCAATGAGATCATGAAGACATGCAAAGAACTTCCTGGAGCCAGCGCGCCAGGCCCCCAGCTAGCGCTCCAGAGCCACCCCCGCCACCCCCCACCCCCCACTGCCCCGGGCTGTGAGAGGCATGAGCTGTCCTGGTGCTTTACACACAGTCCTCCCTGCTGGGCCCACTCTCCTGGGTGGGCTGGTCTTACCCCATGGGAGCATTCCCATGCCTGGCTGTCACCGTGCTCCCTCCACGGGACTGGCGTGTCTCTGCTTCCTGGCAGGGTGGGAGCTGCAGACTCTGGGCACACAGCAGCCCCCTCCTGCGCCCCTCCCCTGCTCCTGCTTGCTTGCTCCCCCACCCAGTTTCCTCTTTTCAGCAGCACAGCTGCCCGAGGCCAGCACAGGTGTGGGCCTGAGTCAGGGCCAGGCTGAGCAGACAAGGTCCCCCTGGGAGGGTCACCCTGGGGGTCCCTCCCTCTCTTCCTTCCTCAGTTCTATGGGCACACTGATGGAGAGGAGGAGGCTGGATAAGGAGCCCGACATATCCACCTCTCAACCACCCACCCCTGCTTCTGTTATCCACAGGACTGGCGGGGCAGGGAGGTGGACACACTCATAGGAGAGGGACGTTGGAGACAGAGGATTTGCTGTGTGTTGGGAGTTTGGGAAGACAGCCGGGTCCTGGAGGACAGGTAGCCTCAGACCCCAAGATGTGACTTGGTCTCTCTACTTCATTTGAGGCTATGGATGGGTGTCTTGTGGGGGAGTCATTGTGTGGCTGGAGGTGCCCTGTCCACCCTGGTCACATGTCATTGGGAATGATTCACGGTATGTGGTCCTCTGGGAAGCTAAGCTAGTTCCTGCCAGGTAGGTGGCACACAGGCTTGTCCCGCAGCCCATGCCCAGGCCGCTAAGGAGCTGGTGTTCCCTGGGTGTTTCATTTGTGACTGATGGAAATAGCCATGACTGGGGCTTGTGAGCTACCGTGGTGGCGACTGACATTAGCCCACAGGCTGTTCGAGGACACGTGGTCCCTCTCTGGAAGGGGAGCCAACCTTTTTTTTTTATTTTGGGGGCTGGGGGTCTTTCCAAGCAGAACCTGAGACCTCCTGGTTCAAGATTGGGTTTTGCAACAGTGCAACAGTGCCCAGTAGCATGGCACTGCTCAGGTCCAGTGGTGCTGGGGACCACCAGGTCAGTCAGTTTGTCAGGGGCCACTAGGGCTATATCCAACAGTGCTGGTGGGGGCTATGAAGTGGCTAGGGATTGAACACAGGTCCTCTTACATTCAAGGTATGTGTTTCTGACCCCTGAAATATGCCCCAGGTTCTGGTTTTTAATTTTTCTATTTTTTTTTTCTGACCACACTTGGTGATGCTCAGGGTTTACTCCTGGTAGGACTCAAGAGATCATATGTGCTCTCAGGGATAAAACCCAGGTTGGTCATGTACAAATCCATGTACAACGAAAGTGTCCTAGCCTCTACTGTCTCTCAGGCCTCATAGTTTAATGTTTATCTATTTATTTTGGTTTTTGAGCCACATGTCATCACATGTGGTGCTCAGGGGTTACTCCTGGCTCTACACTCAGGAATCACTCCTGGCGTGCTTAGGGGACCATATACGATGCCAGGGATTGAATCTGGGTTAGCTGTGTATGAGTTAAGTGCCCTATCTTCTGTACTATCTCTCTGGCCCAAGTTTAGCATTTCTTAAGCAGTTGTACATTAAAAAAAATGTATAGTTTGGGGCTGGAGCAATAGCACAGCGGGTAGGGCGTTTGCCTTTCACGCGGCCGACCCGGGTTCGATTCCCAGCATCCCATATGGTCCCCTGAGCACCGCTAGGAGTCATTCCTGAGTGCAGAGCCAGGAGTAACCCCTGTGCATCGCCAGGTGTGACCCAAAAAGCAAAAAAAAAAAAAAAAAAATGTATAGTTTGGGTTGAAGAGATAGTTCAGAGGTAGATCTATGTATGAGACCTTGGGTTTGATCTTAGCACTACAAAACAAAAAAATATTTTTTGTAGCTTATTTCCTCAATTTCACAGCAACATATAAACAGATAGTACTATTATCCTCATTTTATAAATGAGGAAACTAAGACTCAGAGATAATTAAAAAGGGGCAATAGTACAGCAGTTATGTCACTTGCCTTCTACATAGCTGGTCCAGGTCCAATCTCTGGCACCCCATAGGGTCTCCAAGCACTGCCAGAGATGATCCCTGAGCACAGAGAAAGGAGTAAGCCCTGATCGCCACTGGGTGTAGTCCCAAAAGCAAAATAAATAAGTAAATATATAAATAAAATTAAATACAACAGGGGCCACAGAAATAGTACAGAGGGTAGGACACTTGCCTTGCATCCAGCTGACCTGAGTTTGATTCTCCAGCATTCCATACGGTCCCTGGAACTCTGCCACAAGTCATTCCTGAATGCAGAGCTGGGAGTAAGCCCTGTGCACAGCCGAGTGTGACCTGACAACAACAACAACACAACAACAAAATATTAGTATGTTGACAAAATCACATACTCCTACCGGATCACACTCGATATGATTCTATCACCACAAATTGCATGCAGAGTCAACATGCTAAGTCGGTGTGTGGAAGCACCACTACTAAAGTATGCGCCCTTGGCTCGAACTAAAAGTAACACACCATTAACTCTGTCACGCACGTGTGTGACTGCTGAGCATTACAGCCAGAATGTGTGTGAGCACCCCAAAAAGTGTGAGCCCCCCCCACTGCCCCAATCTGTGTAGAAGTGTGTAACCAAGTGTGTGACCCCAGCCAGTACTGCGATCAGATGTGTGACAGCTGCTGATCACGACAGCAACAACAGAGGGAAGGGAAGTGGGGGAGATGGTGTGTCACCTGCTCATGATTCTGTGTTCACCGGGAGGTGGAGCTGAGCCCGGACGCAGGCCTGTGAGGTCACTGCTGAGCTGGATGGTCCTGATATCTCTGGGTGGGCTTTCCTTGATGGCCTGTAGAGCTCTGATGGGGACAGATCTCAGAGCTCTAAGGGCCGGTCTGTGTTGCTGAGTGGCCTATGAGGACTCTCAGGAGCGGAACTACATTTTTATCTTGGTAACTCCTAGGTCTGGCACAGAGCAGGCAATAACTGAGTTTTCTCCGTGAATGAGTGGTCTTTGACGTTTTTGTTGCCTGGGTCCCAAACTGTGGAAGTGGGCCCAGCATTTCTGGACATTGTTACAAGCCTGGCTCGCAGTAGCAGGTGCAAAAACAGGGTCAAACCCCCTCCTTATTCACCCCCCTGCCGCCCCCCAACACACACACTCCGATGCCCAAGCTAAACTGGCTTTCTAGTGATTGTCAGTTCTCTCCTCTAGCCTCCCTCACACCTCCTGAAACGCAGTTCCTCGCTGTGTGTGAGTAGCTCTCACACCAGCAGAGAAGGGACATGGTTTTGGAGTCATTTGAGTTTTCAGTCATTGCCATAACCCCAGTTCCCAGCACAGGGCCAGAAAAATAATAAAGGTCCAATATTAACTAAGTATTGGTGAAATGAACGAGCAGTCTCAGGACTCCGGGAAGCTGCAACAATCATGAGAGCTCGGCAGGTGAAGCTCTGGGCCCAGCTGTATCACCTCAGCATTTCTGGGCCTGATTTGCTGGAACCAGCCCTGTCTGTAGCAGCCTGCTAGGCACCGGCAGGCAGAGCCTCCTGTCACCACCTGCTGACACCAAGGTTTTGATGAACCTCAAAAAATTGTGATGGGGCAAGCAGAGCCCTAAAAAGGACATGCAGTCCTCTGTTGACCCAGGAACAAGCCACTTGTTGTGAGCTGGGGCTTTACAGTCCCCAGTGAGATTCCCTCTGATTCCCTTCAAGGAAGCAGACGGCACAAACATTACCGGATTCACTTGTTCATCTCTTTATCTCTTTAACTACTATTTATGGAGAACTTTCAGGTACAACAATGAATAAGAAGCCCTTTGGAGCTTACGTTCTGGTAGGGCAGATGGGGGAAAAAAAGAGAGATAATCCCTAACCTGCCATTCTAGCGCTACATGGTACCCCCAAGCATCTCTGGGTGCAGCCCTGAAACTCATGAGCACCGTCAGGAGACCCTCAGCATCCCCTTGGGTGGTCCAGGGTAGCTGTCCCGGGCATGCCAGGGCCAAGCAGCATTATATCCTCATGTCCTGAAACGCCAGCCCCTCTCCCCCTCAGCTAAGATTCACCAGTGGGACTCACGGGCCCCTGGACATTTCTTGAAACAACCCCCCATCCCCTCCAACAAATGACAGATGTTAAGTGAGATTTCTTTTGTTGTTGTTGTTGTCGTCGTCTTCTATTTCGGAGCGATGCTCAGGTGTAACTCCAGCCCTGCACTCAGGGATCACTCCTGGTGGTGCTCAGGGAACCCTATGGGATGCCAAGGATCAAACTCAGATTGATGTATTGGCTTATGTAAGGCAAGCGCCCTACTTCTGTACTACCTACTGCTCATCCCTTAAGTAATATTTCTGATGAAATGCCATGGAGGAAATCAAGAGTATTGAGTGGCAAGAGCTTAGGGAAAGGGTTACCTTAGCCAGGGAGTTAAAGTGGTTCCCAGATCTCCACTGAAGTGCTTGATTGAGCTACAGCTGGGGGTAAGAAAACGCTGACCTTCCTAAAGGTAGAGGGAAGAGCATGCTGGGTAGACAGAGTAGTAAGAGGTCTCAAGAGGGAAGAGATCAGCATGGACAATTTACAGGTTTTTTTTAAAAAACTGTATAGTGGGGGCTGGAGCCATAGCCCAGCGGGTAGGGCGTTTGCCTTGCATGCAGCCGACCCGGGTTCGATTCCCAGCATCCCATATGGTCCTCTGAGCACTGCCAGAGGTGATTCCTGAGTGCAGAGTCAGGAGTAACCCCTGAGCATCGCCAGGTGTGACCCAAAAAGCAAAAAAAAAAAAAAAAAACAAAAAAACAAAAAAAAAAACTGTATAGTGTTTAACTGTATACTGGAACAATAGTATAGTGAAGGGTGTTTGCCTTGCCTGCAGCTGACAGGCATTCCATAGGGTCCCCAAGCACTGCCAGGAGTAATTCCTGAGTGCAAAGCCAGGAGTAACCCCTGAGCATCACCAGGTAAGACCCCAAAATAAAACAAAAAATCGACATAAATGTTTAGAAATGCCAGGTTTCTTTAATTAATACCACAAACAAATGCCCACTGTATAGCTGGCCCTGTGCTAGGCCCTGGGACAAAGAGTGGTGCAGTAAAGTGACATTCTTGTCAGAGACAGCCCCAACCTAATACCCTGTGGAGAGGAGCTGGTCTGATGTTTGTGAGGCGCTGCCCAGCTTGGATCCTTGGGGAATCCAAATAAACCCTGCGGGTTCTGGCATCCCAGGCCTCCCACCACCAGCCACTCTGGGCCTCCATAGGAGGGAGCCTCCCCGCTTCCTGCCGCTCCCTCCCCCACCCACCTGGGCACAGAGGGTCTTTCATCCATTGTTACTGCTTCCTGCCCATCCATCTCCAGCTGCTGGTCTGAACTCTGCAGATTTACACTGACAAGCGGATGCTTTTACCAGGACCCTCCAGGCGGCTGGGGAGGGAGAGGGGGCAGGGAAGGCCAGAGCTTTGTGACTAGGATGAGTTTCCTGCCCTGAAGAGGTGTTAGCAGGACTGAGAGAACGGGAAGCAGGACTCTGTTCCCCAAGGCCCCCACCCTGACGGAGGGACTGATTGATGACCCCTGACCTGGCAGGCCTCCAGTCCCTCTGGACTAGGTTTGGGCTCGTGGACACTTCCCCCAACTCCAGATGGTTTCAGTGGGTTTCTGTTGTGTGGAAGGAGCACTGGGCTTGGAGTCAGAAGACCTGCATTGCATTCCATCTCCAGCCACTGCTCACTGGGTGACATAGGTCAATTTCTCAGCCTCTCTGGGCCCAGGTTTTCCCACTGACAAGAGGGTGTAATAATTCCATAGTACTGTGAAAAGGAAGGTGACCATGTAGGATAGATGGATGGCAAAATGCTAGATAGTGAGAAGTATTTCCTCCCTTTGGGCAGGAAATACTCTCGTATTCTAAGCAGGGAGGTGGCAAACTGACTCCTACTAAGTGAGGCTTGATTGAGCACCTACTGTGTGCCTGCTGCGACTGCTGCTGCTGCTGCTGGCCAGGGCTGGTGACAAGGAGCAGCCAGAACAAGGAGACAAGAACATTTTGTTCTTAAGTGGGTCACACAAGCAAGTGGACCTGTATCGTGTAACTGGTTAAGGCTTAAGTTCACAGCCACCAAGACTGGGCTTCTGGGGCCAGCCTGCCGGGGCTCCTATTCCAGCTTAGCCACTTACTGTGTACTTGTAGACAAGTCTTTCAACCTCTCTGTGCCTCAGTGTCCTGACTCTAAAATAGGAAGCAATAAAATGTTCACTTCATAAGACTATTGAGAGTATTAAATTACTTACCAGTTATAAAGCTCTCAACACAGTACTTATTACATAACAAGCCTCAACAAATAACATTTCTTTTTTTAATTTTGGGGGCCACACCTGGTGGTCAAACCTGGGGCTCCCATGTGCAAAGTGAGCCCTCTGAATCATCTCCCCAGACCCAGAACTTTTTTTTTCAGTGCCAGAAATTGAACTGAAGGCCTCACGTATGCAAGACAAATGCTCTACCACTGAGCCACATGCCTGGCCCCAGAAATTCCTCTAGGGACTACACTTTGCCCAGAAGTGCTAACCCCGAGAAGGCACCCTGATAGCCAAGACTGAAGATGGTTTGGCAGGTTATCAATGTCCATGGTTGCTTTGTCTGTCCATCTACCTGTCTGTCTTGACATTGTGGAATGGGATTGTGGATCCTGTCAAAGCTACCAGGCAGTGAGATGTATCTCCCTGTGGCTCTGGTGACTTCTTCTTGCAGGGGACCTAGTCCCCCTTACTCTGCTTCCCAGGAGCTGGTGGGACCAGTCCCCACACACAGGCCAATCAAGCATAGACTCTGCCTGTGGAGTGGAGAGAGACGCCTGAGCTGACCCAGAGGGATAGTATAGGAGCTTAGAGCTTTCTTCTTTCCCTCCCTCCCTCCCTCCTTCCTTCCTTCCCTCCTTCCTTCCTTCCATCCTTCCTTCCTCAGTTCTTCCCTCCCTGCCTCCCTCTCTCTTTCTCTCCCTTCCTTCCTTCTTTCTTTCCTTTCTTCCTCCCTCCCTCTCATTCTCCCTCCCTCCCTCCCTCCCTCTCTCTCATCCTCCCTCCCTCCCTCCCTCTTACCCTTCCTCCCTCTCACCCTCCCTCTTTCTTTCTTTCTTTCTTTCTTTCTTTCTTTCTTTCTTTCTTTCTTTCTTTCTTTCTTTCTTTCTTTCTTTCTTTCTTTCTTTCTTTCTTTCTTCTTTCTCTTCTTTCTTTCTTTCTTTCTTTCTTTCTTTCTTTCTTTCTTTCTTCTTTCTTTCTCTCTCCCTTCTCTCTTTCTCTCTCATTCTTTCTCTTTCTTTCTTTCTTTCTTTCTTTCTTTCTTTCTTTCTTTCTTTCTTTCTTTCTTTCTTTCTTTCTTTCTTTCTTTCTTTCTTTCTTTCTTTCTTTCCCTCCCTTCCCTCCCTCCCTCCTTCCCTTCTTTCTTTCTTTCTTTCTTTCTTTCTTTCTTTCTTTCTTTCTTTCTTTCTTTCTTTCTTTCTTTCTTTCTTTCTTTCTTTCTTTCTCCCTTCTCTCTTTCTCTCTTATTCTTTCTCTCTCTCATTCTTTCTCTCTTTCTCTCTTTCTTTTTCTCCCTTCCTTCCTTCCTTCCTTCCTTCCTTCCTTCCTTCCTTCCTTCCTTCCTTCCTTCCTTCCTTCCTTCCTCCCTCCCTCCCTCCCTCCCTGTCATTCTTTCTTTCTTTCTTTCTTTCTTTCTTTCTTTCTTTCTTTCTTTCTTTCTTTCTTTCTTTCTTTCTTTCTTTCTTTCTTTCTTTCTTTCTTTCTTTCTTTCTTTCTTTCTTTCATGAACCAGGCCTCAGGGCAAAGCATACTCTAAATCCATTAGCTTTCTCTCTGGACAAGCCAGTTTCTTAAATTGTAGGTTGCAACCTAGAAACTAGTTTTAAGTTTCTTGGCACATTCTCTGCTGCTCAAATATGATGTGCTCTCCCTCTCCCCCCTTCCTCACATTTTTCTAAATAAAACTAATTTTACTTCAGGAGCAAAAGAGATAGTGAAGCTGGTAGGGTGTGTTGCCTTGCATGCAGCCAACAAGAACATCACAAATGATCCCTGAGCACTGCCAGCAGTGATCCCTGAGTGCATATCAAAGAATAAGCCCTGAGTATAAGTGGATGTGATCCAAAACCCAAAATAAAATGTTTAAATTTACTTTAAAAATTAACTGAATTGGGGCTGGAGCGATAGCACAGCGGGTAGGGCGTTTGCCTTGCACGCGGCCGACCCGGGTTCGATTCCCAGAATCCCATATGGTCCCCTGAGCACCGCCAGGGAGTGATTCCTGAGTGCAGAGCCAGGAGTAACCCCTGTGCACTGCCAGGTGTGACCCAAAAAAAAGCAAAAAAAAAAATAATAACTGAATTTCTTTATGATATGTTAAAAGTAAATGTTTAATTTGCATACTCATTATATATTCCTATATTTTGAGGGCCACATAAAAATGTTTGAAGCAAATGGGGTTGCCAGGGGGAAAAGCTGAAGTCCTGATTTAGAGCACCTCCCTTGCAAGAATTTGGTTGTGAGTTCAAATGCCCAGTGTCCTTCATGTACCAAGTGTGATTCTAATGTAGCAAAAGATTCTGCCTCTAGCATAGCCGGATGTGTGTAAGCACTACAGAAAAGGGATGTGACACCCCTCCCCCCCAGCAATCATCACAACTAAAAATACATGTAGAACCATGGCCAGTGTGGTTCGGCCCTTTTGTGAGAACACCCCCAACCTGTACGCCTAAACCACAAGCATGAGTCTTGGAGAGCATGTGTGTAAGCACAACTAACGGAGCTCAGGGGCTACAGCGATAGAACACGGGGAGGGCACTTGCCTTGCATGTGGCCGGCCCCTATTTGATCCCCCGTACCTCACATGGTCCCTGAGCCTGTCAGGAGCGATCCCTGAATGTAGAGCCAGGAGTCAGCCCTGAGAACTGCTAGGTGTGACCCAAAAACAAACAAAAACAGTGTGAGCCTCGTGAGCACCTCAGTTTGGTCGGATGTACTGGAATTACTATCTGCCCTTCTGTTCTCATCCCACCCACACAGCAAGAACAAGCTCCTCAAAAGACTAGGCCCCTGGGGCTGGAACGATAGCACAGTGGGGAGGGCGTTTGCCTTGCATGTGGCCGACCTGGGTTTAATTCCCAGCTTCCCATATGGTTCCATGAGTGCCGCCAGGAGTGATTCCTGAGTGCATGAGCCAGGAGTTACCCCTGTGCAATGCCGGGTGTGACCCAAAAAGCAGGGGGAAAAAAAAAAAAAAAAGACCAGGCCCACCCTGCCATCCCATGCCAGAAACCTAGCTGCCCTCACTGCCCAGTGACCTGGAATCAAATCCGGAAGCTCAAGCAGGTTCTGGGAGCCAGCCTGGGCCTGGCCCTGTCCCCTTCAAGCCCTCCCCTACACTCTGACATCTCTTCCTTTCTGCATGGGTGATCCAATTTCCTGAAACCCAGCCTCCTTGCCACCTCTGGACTGGGACGCTCAGGGCTCCCTTACTGAAGATCCTTCTCCGCCTTCTTGATTGTGTTGGCCCCTTTTCTCTCCGGATCTGATGTGAAAGGATTCTCCTTCTAGAACATACCTAACCTATCTCGCCTGAGCATGCCTGTGTTCCGAGCAGTTACTTATCCCAATTTGCTTTTTTGTCTGTTTGGGGGCCATACTGGGGAACCATGGGCTGGAGCGATAGCACAGTGGGTAGGGCGTTTGCCTTGCATGCGGCCGACCCGGGTTCGATTCTTCTGTCCCTCTCGGAGAGCCCGGCAAGCTACCGAGAGTATCCCGCCTGCACGGCAGAGCCTGGCAAGCTCCCCGTGGCATATTCTATATGCCAAAAACAGTAACAAGTCTCGGGGGCTGGAGTGATAGCACAGCGGGTAGGGCGTTTGCCTTGCACTCGGCCGACTCGGGTTCTAATCCCAGCATCCCATATGGTCCCCTGAGCACCGTCAGGGGTAATTACTGAGTGAAGAGCCAGGAGTAACCCCTGTGCATCGCTGGGTGTGACCCAAAAACAAAACAAAACAAAAAAACAGTAACAAGTCTCATAATGGAGATGTTACTGGTGCCCGCTCGAGCAAATAGATGAACAACGGGAGCACAGTGCTACAGTGCTACTGGGGAACCATACCCTTTAACTCTCCCCCTGTCCTCTCAATTTGTATTCTATTGGTGAGCTTTCACCTGTCTCTCCCCTCCTTAGACAGGAATCTCTTGCAGGCAGATTCTGCCTTTGCCTCTTCCCTTCTATGACCACTGGCTCCCTGGATCTGACTAGCCAGTCCCCTAGAGCCAGCGTCTCCCAACGCCCTAGGTGTTCAGACAGACCTGAACTCACTCCTCTCTGCAGCCTCAGCGGAATCACTTGTGGGTTAGCTTGTCATCTATCAATCTCTAATAAACCAGAGTATTTTTAGAACAGGTGAAAGCAACGCTCTAACCTCTCGAAGAGGATTTTCCACTCCCACCTGCCTTTTGACTACATTTTGGTTTCCTGTGGTGGTTGCAGAGGTTGCCAGACCAGCAGACTCTGTTATTCTGGGTTGCAGAGAGGGGCCTAAAAAGAAAGCCAACCCCCCCTTCCCCCCAGCCCTCTTTGCTTATTTTCCCACCCTGTTTGGAAGAAGAAATGAGATGCCTAGTGCAGTGGATGTCTGGAGGAAGACGAGGGTGCCTCACTTGGAACATTGGGTTCATCTCGTTTCCTTCTCTGAGCCCCCGGGGGGGGGGGTGGTCTCTATCAGAGTAGGAGGCTGCAGATTCTTTACTGGAGACCTTTGACAGCGAAACCTTGATGAAATCATGCTGACGGGTCCTTTTCATCCCTGGACACCAGCTAGAGAACAGTCTCTGTGCTTTCTATGAATGAACTCTCTGGCACCTCTTAGAAGGCCCATGTGAATATATGCAAATGCATGAAAATACAAGCGCACCAGCAGCCCGTTCACAGGACTCTGGCCAATCTACCCAGACCTGGGGTGCTGAGAGAAACTTAGCTCGTGTTTCCCCCTTCTTAGATGTCTTCCTCACACTCTACTGTGTAGAAAGGAAACTGAGGCACAGAGAGGGAACATGAGGTGCCCCTGCTGACACAGTACCTGCAATCAAAGTGTCTCATCAAGGGCTGGAGCGATAGCATAGCGGGTAGGGCATTTGCCTTGCACGCGGCTGACCCGGGTTCGATTCCCAGCATCCCACATGGTCCCCTGAGCACCACCAGGAGTAATTCCTGAGTGTAGAGCCAGGAGTATGCCCTATGCATGGCTGGGTGTGATCCAAAAGGCAAAACACAAAAACAAAACAAAAAAATAAGTGTCTCATCAAACAGGCGTCTGCTCTGGCACTTCCCTCACCCCATCTTCCCTGCATCCAGCCTCAGACCTAGATACCTACCTGGAAGGGAGAGCTGTGTAGCCTCTTGTCAGGACAAAGGTGGACTGGAACAGGGGCCGAAGCAGTAGCACGGCAGATAGGACCTTTGCTTGCAGGGGGCTGTCCCCCACATTACACATAGTCCCCCGAGCACTGCCAGGAGAAATTCCTGAGTGCACAGCCAGGAGTGACCCCTGAGCATCGCCTGGTGTGAACCCAAAAAGCTTAAAAAAAAAAAAAAGATGGATTGGAACAAGATTTTGTATAGAGTCCAAGCAAGCAAGGGCCCGAGAGATAGTGTAGGGGTTAGGCACTGGCCTTGCACTAGCCAACCAAGGTCTGATTCCTAGCACAACATACATGTGGTTCCCCGAGAACTGCCAGGAGTGATCCCTGAGCACAGAGCCAGGAGTAAGCCTCAGTCCTTCTGGATACATGCCAGGGTAAAAGTGACCTGGGTCTGCTGCAGACTGGGCTTGGAGTGAGTCCGAGGGAAGGACAGTGGGGGACACACAGCCTACCAGAGTACTCCTGCTCTGACAACTCTAACTCACCCCTCCCACTCTGACTTCACAAACTCTACCCCCCCACACGTGTTTTTAATAGGAATTCTGGAGCTTGTGTAGGATAAAGCACATGTAGGGAAATCATGGAAAGCAAATTAGGAAAGATATTTGGAGACTAAATCTCCCAAGGCCTGAAATGACAGAGGAAGGCTCCTGGACTTAATTCTTAAAGACCACAGGGAACCATGGGAAGTTTTGCTCTTGTGTTTGGTCTTTGGCCGCACCTGGCTCAGGATGCGCCCATGGCTTACTCCTGCTCTGTGCTCAAGGTCACTCCAGGCACTGCTTTTGGGGATTATATGTGGCTCCAGGGATTGAACTGGGGTTGGCAAACGTCTTACCCTACACTGTCTCTCTGACCAACCACTGAAGGTTTTTATCACAGTGAAGACGGTTAACAAAGTCATGTCTGTGATGACTGGAGGGACTCCTGGTAGAAGGTGGGATTGTCAGGGTGAAGACTGGAGCGCTAAGCCTGAGTGGCAAAGGCAAGGGCCTGAACCAGGAAGAGGACGCACGATCAAAGCTGGATATTTGCCCGCATGGAACGTTCAGGGTGGGAGGGTTAGTATGGTGGATAGGGTATTTGCTTGCATGCAGTTGGACTCTGTTCGATCCCCAGCAACACCACGCATGGTCCCCTGAGCACTGCCAGAAGTGATCCGTGAGCGCAGAGCCAGGAATAAGCTCTGATGAGCTCCCTGACCACCCCCACTCTCTCCCCGCCCCCCCAAAAAGGAGCATTCTGAGCTCATTTGCTAGCATTCCTCACAAGGAAGGGGACTGAGAAGGGAGGGTTCTGTTTAATCCAGGAGGAAGAGAGCAGCAATTTTCTCCGTCCGTCTCAGGAAGGGCTTATTCCCTAGTTGGTGCCCAGGCAGGAGGGGAAGGAGGTGCCCAGGTCAGACTGCAGCTGCCTGCTGGGAATCCAGGCCAGAGAGCAGCTTGACTTTGTTCTCCTGGGATTTGCATTCTGTTTCTTTAACTTGTTAAGGAAGGCCTGAGGGCCCTGGGGACGCATGAGTCAAGATTTCTCAAAAGTCTCTTTAGTACCCACCAGGGCCAAGTACTAGCATGGGCGACAGAAAAGCTGAGGCCTGATTTTCTGAATCTTGGACTGGGATGTGTCATCTGCAAGAAACATTACAGATTTGAGATGTCACTATATGGCAGGGACTTCAATGGCATTTCTTGGTAGTTGAATTGTGCCCCACCCCCACCCACCAAAAAAAAAAAAAAAAGAAAGATTGTTGAAATCCTAATTCCCAACCCTTCAGAGCATAACCTTATGTGGGAGGAAGGTCACTGCAGACTGAATTAGCTCAAGGAGTCACGTGGAGGAGGGAGGCTCCTAACCACGAAGACTGGGGTGCCCAGAAAAAGAGAAGAGACACCAGGGGTGTTGGGGTGGGGGAAGAGAAGGTCTTGTGGGGGCAAAAACAGGGAGAAGTGGAGCCAATCAAAGGCCAAAGGATGGCACCCCCAGACCCCAGGAGGAAGTAGGAAGAGACTCAGAATCTCAGGCAGCAGGGTACCAGCCCCTCCCAGTCCCCCAACTTCCCCAACAGCGACTGCCTTAGACGTCGTCGCATTTCTGTTAGTTTCCTTCATTGGCTTGGCCTATCATTTGGGAACCATACCTCGTGATGCTCAGAGGCTACTCTGAACTCCATGCTTGGGGGGTCAACCCAAGATGCTCCTGGACCAGGAAGGAGCCCAGAGCTCCTGCCAACAAAGCAGTCTCCATCCTTCGTGAATCTCCGCCCCTCCCCTCCCACACACATACCCTCTGTTACAACCAGTCGGTTTATGGTGCAGGTTTTCTCCCACTATTGTGCCTGAAAGTGGAATGTGCCTGTTTGGCAGGAGTTAGTGAATTATTTTGGAGATCGGGGGATGCTTTATTTTTAAACTCTAGATGAATGGCCATCGCATTCCCAGGCCCAAGAAATAATCCCCAATGGGAATGTCATGCTTTCAGAGCACAGGGAAACCTGTCTTGGTAACAGTAGGAAACCAGTGTCACCGGGAAATGAGGTCACAGTTCACGTATGCCTCTCAGATCACCACTAAAGGAGAGGTCCTTCAGGAACAAACAGTGCTCAGGGCAACACTTTGGGGGACATCTTGCTGCTGCCCAGCCTCACCGCTCAGCACCTCGCCTCCCCTGTCTGCCCCAGCGCACGTTCTCATCCTGTGGCCCCGCCACGTCTTGCTCCAGCCCCAACACCTGCTCAATCTGTCAGGAGCAACTGCCCTTCCTAGAGTCCAGCACTGAGGCTTCAGGCAAGTTCTCAGCCTCCCTGATCTCAGTTCTTCTTCTGTGAAAAAGGAAGACCCCTGGTTCCTGTCTGTTGGGGCTGCTCAAGGCTGGCCAGGCATACAGGCCCTAGAAGGTGAAGGCCTGGAGAAGGCATGTGGAAGAGGGTTTTTTGTTGTTGTGTTTTCACACTTTTGGACCACACTCAATGTTACTGAGCCCAGGGAACACTTCTGGTGGGTTTGGGAGACCATATGAGGTGCCAGGGATTGAATCCAGGTCAGCTGCATGCAAGGCAAGCACCTTACCCGCTATACTCTCTCTCTCTCTCTCTCTCTCTCTCTCTCTCTCTCTCTCTCTCTCTCTCTCTGCTCTCCCCCTCCCCACCCAGAAGAGAAGTTGCTATCATCTCCTTCCTGCAAGCTGTGCCGTCCTCCAGAGAGCCTCCCAACTGCTTCCTCAGCCTTCACTGATGAGTCTTGTCCTGTTTCCTTCTCCACCAGAGATTCTTCGACTAGGGAAGAAGCTATCCAGCATGCCTGAGTCTGAGCACACAGTAGGTGTACAAAAATGCTCATTGAATACAGTGTTGCACAGACCACTGGCTGAGGCCAGAAGACCTGGGAGGTAGAGCTCTGGGATAACGTTCAAAGGTCCATCCTCCTGGGTGTGGAAGTCCTACTGTTGGTTCTGAGAGCAAGAAAGAGAGAGAGAAAAAGTGAGGGCCAGAGAGAAAGGGCAGTGAACAGGGTCTGGGGGCTGAACCAAATCCGCCCTAGCACCTTTGACCTTGCCCCCTTGCCCAGCACATCTTGCCCTCTGTGGTGCCCCTCCACATGTTGTCACCCACACACACCTACCCCGTCCATGGCCAGCAACTTCCTCTGACACACACTTTTAATTGCTCAGTGTGGCAGAGCAGATGACAGGTGAAAACAACTTTTTTTTTTTTGCTTTTTAGGTCACACCTGGTGATCCACAGGGGTCACTCCTGGCTCTGCACTCAGGAATTACTCCTGGTGGTGCTCAGGGAACCATATGGGATGCTGGGAATCGAACCCGGGTTGGCCGCGTGCAAGGCAATCACCCTCCCCGCTGTGCTATCACTCCAGCCCCTGAAAACAACTTCTGAGGTCTCCTTCCGAGGGTCACCCTCCCAGCTCCCAGTTCTCAGACCTGGTTTTGGTCCCTGCTGGGTGCACCTGTCCATGCTCCTGACTTCGATGGCCCAGCAAGAGTTAGGGCCACGGGTGGCTACATGAGGTCTGAGTATCCAATCAAGTACGGATGCAGTTGGGATGCCAGCATTTGAGCTGTGACTCAGTCAGATCTGTCCCCTCTCTGAACCTCCTTTCTCTCAGTAGTTCGGTTCCCTGGGGGCTTAGGAATTAGATGGAACCGTGGAGACTGCATGAATGGTTCCACTGATTGTTTTTTTGTGGGGACAGGGCAGGTCCTTATGAAAATAGGGAAGTTCTTCCTGGGGGGCCTCCACATTTGCCTCGGGCTGAGAAGCTGAAGAGTTTAACCCCAGTGTTTTGTGGGCAGAGGGAATACAACTTCCTGTGTGCCCCCAGGAGATTCCAACGGGGTCACAGAAGATAATTGTGTCAATGATGAGCCTCGGCAATGAGGGGAGGAGGCCAACCAGTAGGACAGGGGGCTGCAGGAAGGAGATGAGGTCAATAAACAATGGAGGAAGACTGGTTTAGATTATTTGAGTGTGGGGTTAGGGCCTCAACTCTAGTGAGAAAACAACGATCCAAGCACGGCCCTTAGATTGAGATCTGGGCTCTGGGACCTCCTGACTGTAACTGGCTCTAGGGCTCCATTTCTCTGATGACCTCTGATGTTCTTGGGGTCTCACAGGGGCTAGAACATCAGGCCCTGAACTGCACTCAGCAAACCAAGACCAGGTAAGTCCAGTGACGGCTTCAGGGCTACCCCCATCTGAAGCCACTCCTGACAACGGGGGTGCAACTGTCTCCAGGCCAGGCCTCTAATCCTTTCTGCCCCGCTGCTACACCAAGTTCTGTGCCTCAAGCCAGTCACATCACTGCCCAGTGCTTCAGCTCTCCTCTGGCTTCACTGGACCCTATGTTTGTCTTTTTTTTTCTCGGCTTTTTGACTTTTTGGGTTACACCCACCAATGCTCAGGGGTTACTACTTGCTTTCCTGGCTTTGCACTCAGTAATTACTCCTGGCGGTGCTTGGGAGACCAAACATATGGGATGCCGGGGATCGAACTAAGGCCCCGCTACGTCCTCTTTCAGACCAGCTCTGGGATCCTTCCTCAGAAGTCTCCTCTGACTTAGGCACCTCCTCGGAGCTCCCTCTGCACCTTTTAGAACCCTCCATCACCACACTTAACTCCCTTGCTAGACTATCTGCTTCCTCAGGTTTGAAGGGAGACATGTATCTTATTACTCTTCATGTCACTGGACCAGGCACACAGTTGAGAGTAACAGGTGGGTGGATGACAGCATTGGTGAAGATGAAAAGACGTGTGGACAAGAGAGGGAAGAATTGAAAGATGACCCCTGGCTGGGCTTATAGGAGCTCTCTGGCTGGTGTCTGGGTCCACGGGTGGAAGGAACATTTACTTTCTTGATCATCTCTGGAGTCACCAGCCACATACCTGGACTGGCCAGGGAAACCCCCCACACTCCCTTCCATCCTTCTCTAAGATCTCCCCTCAAAAACATGGATGTGAGTCTGAAAAACCACCAGGACGCTCTCGATGGGAGCTTGAGGTGTGCTGTTCATCAGAACATCTTCCCTTGATCACTCCACTTAAATTTCCCAGATAGAACCAGGAGGTAGTCTGCAGGGCCGTCACCTGTGCCCAGCATGCCCTGGTACCCAGTTTGATCCCCAGAAATGCAGAAATGGGAAGACCCTCTCCAAAAACTAAATTTCCTGAGCATTAAGATTATATTTACTGTAAATTCTATGATCCCGCAGGCTGAGCGAGAGGCGTTTTTAGACAATCCAAGGTCTAGCTAGGAAGGAGTTGTTGACATTGGCATAGGCAAAGATGTCAACACGATCTGCCAGCTACTCTTTTACAGATTTTTTGAGGTGTTGGGGGACAGAACCCAGGGCCTTTTACATCCAAGACACAGGCGGAAGCTCTGAACTTCACCTCCAGCCCTGCCTGCTACTGGCCTGGCTGCAACGGGTCCCTTCAGGGCAGCCTGTGCCTTCAACCACGGCAGCCCCCTCCTCCCCCAAGTTTTATAGCTTAACAGCAGCCCTAAATTTTCTTTTTTCTTTCTTTTTTCAGTTGTTGGCACCACATCCAGCAGTGCTCAGGGTTGACTTCTGACTCTGTACTCAGAGATCACTCCTGGTGGGGCCCAGGAGACTGTACGGGCCAGGGATCAAACCTGGGTCAACCACTTGCAAAGTAAGTGCCCTACCCGCTATACTATCGCTCCGACCCAGCTCCCCGTTTTCTGCTATCCCACCACAAGTCATCTCAGGGTCCCTAGGAGACCAGAGGTCAGAATCCAATTTGGAGGGTTCTTCCCCTCTCTTGTCTATCCCTCGGTGACCTCAGGAATGAAGCCATCATGGGATTGAGGGTCCAAGGGCTTCAGCTGGTCTGGCTTCTCAGTCCTCACTGGCTGCTTCCTTCAGGACACAGGCAAGGCAGCGGCAAGAGGAAGGCTTTGGAGGATCACAGAACCTAGTTCAAATTGTGTTCTACCAGTGAGTTACTGTACCTTTGGACTTAGACTCTTAGATTCTCCGCTTTCCCATCTGCAAAGTGGGTCGAAGAGCCACCGCCTTCCAGAGTTTCGATGAGGATCAGATGGAAGCTGCCTTGTGACATGTCACAGGTGGACCTCGGGGCTCTGAAGTGGGGTCTGCCTGAGCAAGATGTGTGTCTTCTCACTGCCTGTCACACACTGGGACCCAAAGGCTTAGAAGCAGGGGAGATCTCAAGCTTTCTGCTTGTTTGTTTTGGGGCCACACCAAGCATTGCTCAGGGGTTACTCTTGCCTCTTTCCTCAGGAATCCCTCTTGGTGGGGCTTTGGGGACTGTGGTGCCAGGGATTGAACCCAAGTTGACTGTGTGCAAAGCAAGTGCCTACCTGCTGTACTATCTCTCTGGCCCCTCAAGAATTTTTATGTAGAGTTTTGTTAATAATATTATATGTTTGGGCCAGAGCAATAGTATAGTAGGTGAAGCGCTTGCCCTGCACATGGCCGACCCAGGTTCAAGCCCCTGCATCCCATATGGTCCATCAAGCACTGCCAGGAGTGACTCCTAAGTGTAGAACCAGGGGTAACCTCTGAGCATTGCCAGATGTAGCCCCAAAACAAAACAAACAAAAAATATGTTTATAATATTTGAAATACTAGGTTGTTCCAACTCTAGGCACAGAACCTGGCAGACAGTGAAACTCAAGAACAGATAAACCAAGGACAACAGAGTGGACTTTTAGCATCCTACCATGCCTGGATCCTGGAGGGATACAATAGGGCTCATGTTCATACTAAAGCCACAACTGGGGCCCTGGCCGGAAGCAGCAGATGACTACAAAAATGGGTAATTTGAAGAGTTTTATCAGGAAAAACTCACCAAGACAGGGGCAGGATTTAGGGAAAGTTGGAGGGATGTGGCAGCAGGCAGGGTAAGGATGGGAGCTGTGAGGATTGCCCTGGGCCTGAGGCAGTGAGGGGAGGTCACCCAGACCCAGGGCCAATTGGTTTGCCTGATAAGAGCCACCTTTGGTGCATGACAGGACACCTCCAGCCGTGGCTACTCTGTAAGAAGAGGCCAGGGGTAAAGACATATCTCCATCCTCCACCTGTCCTTCCCTTCTTGCCCTATGACCTGGAAGCCAGAAGATGAAGGAGGCCACTGGGGTAGCCACAAGGGTCACTTCCCAGACCAAAGAATAGGGTGGGGCAGAGGGGATGGTGGAGGGATCCAGCACTAGAGAGAACATTAGGACTCAGGATTGTTAAAGGCCTCTGCTTCTCCTAAAGCACAAGCTCCGCCACATCCAATCATGGTCATTAAACTACGTGTCAGGTACCGACACCAGCATTTCCCAGGTTCAGAGAGTCCAAGTGAATAGGCCAGAATGACGCAGCAGGAAATGGCAGAGCCAGGCCTGGAACACATGCTGGTCCCAAAGCTCAGGTTCACTCCACCTCTTCATGACTATGCACCAGGCACTAGGTTCAGCACTTTATGTTCATTATCACTAATCCAACCAAACTCGGTACTTGTTTTTCTGACTCCGAGAAGTCTATTGAATTCTCCAGAGACACACAACTCAAGTGGGGCAGGGGCACAGGTGGGGCAGCAAAGAGGCGGAGTTGAAGGGTTTATCATTCACTGGGGCAGGTGACCAGCAGCCTGCACGCTGGCAACCTCAGGGACTTTTTTAGCCCCAGTGGGTGGATCCAGGTGCCTCCCCCAGAAACTCCCCAGCTGTACCCACAGCCCACAGGATTAAGATTTTCAGGGCTGGGCAGGGCCTTCAACATCTGGGCTGGAAAGCTAATAACAGTCATGGCAGTGACCATCACACCTTCCGCAGTATATTTATTTATGGCCTTTTTATAAGTTGTCTACATTATCACTAAATCAAACCATAACTTTCCCTTAGTATTGCATAATATTTGTTTGTTTGTTTGTTTGGTGGGGGCTGGAGCAACACCCACCAATGCTCCGGGGGTTACTCCTGGCTCTGCACTCAGGAATCACTCCTGGCTGTGCTCGGGGACCAAATGGGATGCTGGGGATCAAATCTAGGTTGGCTGAGTGCAAGGCAAGTACCTTATCTCTCCGGCCCCTGTGTAATATCTGAAGGCAAAGATTATGGGCTGCTTACCTTGCCGATCAAGAACTGAGGTGTAGAAGGCAAGTGACTGAATCTCAGTCATGCTGCAAGTCACGTTCTACTCAGCTGGACTTGAGGCAGTGTAGGCACCCCAGGGCAGTGCCTACAGCTGAGGACATTCCCTCTGGGCCCAGACAGGCTGGCTTCCTCCAGACTCAGCACCAAAGGAATGTGTGGGCCGTGGGCAAGTCCTTTGTCTTAAATTTCCTCCTCTGTAAAATGAAGAAGATGGGGCCAGAGAGATAGTACAGTGGGTACATTTGCCTTGCATGCGGCTCACCTGAGTTCAATCACCAGCACCACATATGGTCCCCTGAGACCCACCAGGAGTGATCCCTGAGCACAGAGCCAGGAGTAAGCCCTGAGCACTGCCAGGTGTGTCCCCAAAATAAAATGGCAGTTGAAACACGCCCCTCTCTGCGTCCCCTCCGCTTTCCCACCAGTCTTCCTATCACACCCTCACATCTGACCCCGACTTTCTGAGTCACCGGGCTACGGCCTTAGGTGCACGCTCACGCCACCCTCACTTTCACCCCATGCATTTTGGAGAAGAGGCACCCAAGTCCCAGAGAACAGTAGCGGCCTCGCTAGGCTCAAGACCTCAGAAATCTGAGTCAGGGAGACCACTTCCAAGTGGAGCTGGTAACCCCTCCTTTCCAGGCAGCAGGAAGCCCAGCGTATTGTGATTATTGGCATTGTCATCCGAAACAATGCTGGAGACGATGACAATCGGACAATCAGAGAGGGCACTTGTTTCCTGGGACTCCACAATCATCCTGCCGAGCATGGGGAGGGGCCCATAGCAAGAAGAAGAGACTCCTCGGGCAGGATGAACAAACAGGCAGTGAAAACTCACAGCTGGGGCCCAGGTGCTGGGAGAGAGAGTGGGGCAGGAAGCGGGCAGCCCATTTCTTTCTTTCCCCTTCATTCTTATTTGTTTGAGAAGCAACTTTACTTTCTAAATCGGTCATTGTCACCCAGCAGCCCCAGCCCCACCTGGGCCAGGAGGAAGCTCGAGGGGACAGATGGGACGGGGGTTATGACGTACGGCAGGGCGTGGGCCAGCAGGTCATGAGGAGTCTCTTTTCCAGCAGAGGATGCCTGGGTTTTCAAGAGACCAGGGTTTGCCAGACAGTGCCAGTCTGAGATGGGACCTGAGTCCTTCAGGTCTGGCTGTCAGGGGTTCCCCTACACCGTGAGGTTGTGGGGGTGGGGTGAGGGAGCTGAGATTGGCTTCCAAGCTCTGTGAACCTGTTTTTTAACCTGTAAAACAGGCGGGATGGTTGTGAAGACTGAAGGTCATCGCATGACCACGTAAAAACATTTATCACACTGATTAGCCAGATATGGATTTAAGTAGGCCAAGTTACTGGTCCTTTACCATGTACCAGCCCTTTTGTTTTTATTTATTATTTATTTATGTTGATTTGGGGACACTATCTGACTGTGCTCAGGGGTTACTCCTGGCTCTGAACTTAGTGTCACACCTGGTGGTGCTCACGGGACCACATGCATATGCAGTGCTGGGTTGATTGTTTGCAAAGCAAACTCCCTACTCACTGTGCTATCTCTCTAGCCCCTGGTACCAACACAGTTAAAGCTTCCCACACATATTTATTAATTGTTCAGCAAGTAGCATCCCACTTAATGGATGAGAAGAACGAGGCACACAGTCCTGGCTAGAAGTGCTGCACACACAGGGGCAGATCCATGTGCAGGATGTCAGTGGGTTTATACTCTGAGGGCCTCCTTTAAAATAATGCAAAACAAGGCCAAGGCCATGCAAGTGAGTCCCAAGCCTTCCCTTAAATGTCCTAAGTTCTAAACCCCCATACTAGCTACTAGCAAGTAGCAGAGCCTAGGTACCAACCCCAAAGCCACAGTTTTGTTTTTTTTTTTAAGTAATGTTTTCCAGGCCAGAGCTATAGTACAACAGGTGGAACTCTTGCCTTGCACACTTGTCCCAGCATTTCATATAGTTCCCCCAAGCAACACCAACAACACCAAGCAACACCAGGACTCCTGAGTGCAGAACCAGGAGTAACCCCTGAGCATCACCAGATGTGACCCAACAATAAAACAAAACCCAAAGAAGGGTATGACTTCCCCCTTCCCTTTGTTGTTGTAGTGATGCCAAGATCACACATGTGTTGGAGATTTTCAGACTGGTTGTGGTACTCACACAGTTATTGCAGTGCTCTGGAAATCACTGGGGAATCACAATGCAGTACTTCGGGGCTGGAATGCTCAGTCTTAGGCATAGGAAACTAGTAGCCACACCCCCAGGCCGCCATTAAAGTAGCAATCATGGTAGAGAGGGGATCCCTACTCTCTGCAAAATTCCATATGTGATGTGTGTAAATAGGCACCACTTCCATAATTCTGCCTTGTTCCTGAGACTCTTCTAAGTGAACTCTCCCACTTGTGCCAATAAGTGTGTAAGGGCTTATATCACCAGTTTACTGATGATGAAACGGGACCAGTGGTTCACTGGAAGGCACTGAGATATGAGATGTCAGCACAGGATTCAGACCCAGCACCCTATATTTCATCACTCTAGTAACTGTGTGATGTCCTGCTTCCCCTGAACTCTGGGCTTCCTCTCTCTCTCTTTCCTCCCTCTGCAGGTCCTCTTTGCTCTCAACTAACAGCAGCTGGGGTGGGGAGAAGACACTTGGCCTTCGGAGTCAGAGATGCTGACATTCTAATCTTCAGCTAGTCGGTTCCAAGCTGGAAGTCCCTAAGGCGGTCTTTCCATACTTCTGATGCTCAGTTTTCCCATCTGTAAAATAAGGTTGTGAAAAGTATAGTGTAGCCATCAAGTCTGGGTGGTTGGTTATTATTTAACATGTTCTTCAACGTGCTATCATGGATCACTTATTACAAATGTTGCACATGTATTTACCTCTGTTTCTAGAGCTCTGGTGACCCTGGATAATATTTCAAAGTGGTTTGAAAACTCAGAGACAAAGGAAGAAGAAATGAGTGCTGCAATACTAATTCAGGCACCACTGAGATTGCTATTGTGGAAAAAAGTTGAGAAGCATTTTAGAGAATGAGAAGGCACAGGATCAGTGTTGGGTGAACTGCATTTGAGATGGCCTGTCTGACCTTGAACAGGACTCACCTCCTTCATCAAACCTGTCTCCTTACTGTAAATCAGGATGGAGTAAATGGCCTTATGCCTATTGTTCGGAGGAAACTGAAGTCCCAGGCCTTATTGGAAGTCATGGTACACCACATTCCACTTTCTCTCCCCAAAGTGTGGAACTCCTGGCTCCTCTCCCCATACCAGTGTCAGGTTCCCACATCCTAGGGAGTCCAGTTCCATTGTCCTTTCTCTGTTGGTGTCCTGTCCTTCTTCTCTTCTTTACCTGGTAAACATCCAATGGGGTCAGGCCTTTGCACATCCCTGGTGCACCTCCTTATAAGCATGATGATTCTGAGCAAGCTGCCCACCCTTGCTGGACCCCCTTCTCTCATCCATGTAATGTGGACCATAGTCTTCTATCAGCTGTTTGTGTCTTCACCAGTTGTCCTTTGGACCCCCCTCAAATCTTGCCTCCTTAGGGGTACCATATGGACCAGGTTTTCACAGTTGCTTCAGTCCGGTATTTCTAGCACATATTACCTTGTATTGTAAATTTCTGCTGTCAAGTCTGTGATCCATTCTCCCTAGTCTCTTGTGTTCTAGCCCTTTCCACACCTGCTGTGTCTGGCACAAGGAATCATTCAGAGCAGATGCTCAGTTATAGATGGATGAATGAATGAATGGTTGCTCACCGCTGCTGGACTTATTAGCAAAACTTCCTGCCCTAGCAGGACAGCAGGATTCTGGGGACTGTCATTACCAATTCTTTCACCCTCATGATAAATATCACTCACTTAGTGAGCCTTCTCTTTGTACCAGGCATGGGGGGGAGGGCGGAAAGCATTTCTCAGCATCCTTGTACTCACCCCCTCCATGACCCAAAGAGAACAGTGTTCTAGTGGTATCCTCCTTTCACAAAGAAGGTGACTGGAATTCTGAGGGAGGTGTCAGGTTCTGAACAGGCCCAACCAAGATCCTTAGCTTTCTCCCTCAAGAGAGTGTGGGTGGTTGATTCCTTCAGGAGACTGTGGGTAATTGATCCCCCTCAGAGAGTGTGAATGGTTGATCCTCCTAAAGTGAGTATGGGTATTTGATCCTCCTTAGGAGGTTAATCCTATTCAGGAGAGTGGGTGACTGGAGCATGTTACCCCTTTCAGACTTTGCCTTTGACCCTAAATTTGTCTTCTCCCTAAAAGACTTTGCATCTCGGGGCTGGAGTGATAGCACAGCGGGTAGGGCGTTTGCCTTGCACTCGGCCAACCCGGATTCGAATCCCAGCATCCCATATGGTCCCCTGAGCACCGCCAGGGGTAATTCGTGAGTGCAGAGCCAGGAGTAACCCCTGTGCATTGTCAGGTGTGACCCAAAAAGCCAAAAAAAAAACAGTAAATAAATAAAAGACCTTGCATCTCTCAGAATCCCAGAAGGAGTCCTCAGTCTCCTTCTCACTTCTGTCTAACCTTGAGTGGTGGTGTTCCCAGCAATGCGCTTTAATTGTAGCTGGCACCCTGTTCCATCCTTTCTCATTTTGTGCCCGTGTGGGCAGGTGGGGTTCTAGCACACAGCTCACTTACAAGTAGATCCTGGGGATGTGGTCGGCTGGGACCATCAGGGTTCTCAGTGGGTCTGTGGTGGATCCGGTGAGACCCTTGACCTCTTCCTTCTGGTTGGGGACCCTGACATGTGAGCATCTTTCCTGGGGCTCATGCAAAAAAAACCACCATTAGGGGCTGGAGCGATAGCACAGCGGGTAGGGTGTTTGCCTTGCACGCGGCCAACCCGGGTTCGAATCCCAGCATCCCATATGGTCCCCTGAGCACTGCCAGGGGTAATTCCTGAGTGAAGAGCCAGGAGTAACCCCTGTGCATCGCCGGGTGTGACCCAAAAAGCAAAGAAAAAAAAAAAAAGGAAAAAAACAACCCACCATTAACAATACTGTAAATCATGATGCCTAACATAAAAAAAAAAAAAATTAAGGGCCTAGTTGCCCCCAGGAAACCCATAATTCAAGGAAGGCAGAATCAGGGCCAGACAGATAGTACAGCAGATTGGGCACTTACCTTGCATGTGGCTGATCCCAGCCCCCCCCAAGTGACTCACTGAGTCCACCAGGAATAATCCACAAAATTAATTTGATTTAAAAGGCAGAAACAGACATTCCACTAAAGGGCTATGGGGAACCCTGAACCCAGCAATACCTGAAGTTGTCTCACTAAAGAGGCCATCAAATTCCAATTCTCTCTGACTTTCCTTTCATTTTTTTTCTTAATCTTGTTTGAATTGTGTCACTTTCAACTGAAATGTACCTAACTCTTCCAGTACTTTCTTTCTTCTCTCTCACTTTTCCCTGGACAACTTCATGTTTTACCTATTCCCACATCTGGGTGCCCGGACAGCTCCTGAGAAACAGGTGTCTGATAGTACCTTAAAGGTGACCTCACCCTGTGCCTTTCCTGAGTCCTCCAGGATAATTCATGTTGTCATCACTTACCTCAGGCTCCAGATAACTCAGCCATCTTTTCTGCCTCTCCCTCAAACTGTTCTGCTGTAAGAGGTGCAGTTCTGTTTCAGAAAGTTCTCACCCATCTGTCCCATCTGCCAGCCCTGGCCGTTACCTTGGTTCAGACTATCACTGTGTCTTCAACCTTTAAGCTCCATTCTCCTTCCCTTCATCCTCCTTCACACTTATAACCAGGGTTTTCCTGGAACCATGCCTTACCATAACACATCCTCCTTCAGATTCCTTGCATCTCCCTTTAAACCTGGGGGACTCAGAACTCCCAAGGATGACACTGAGACCCTGACCAGCGGGTTCTCATCCCGAAGCCCTCTCCAAGTTCTCCCTTTGAGTTTAACTACGTTTCTCATGCTTTCCCTGTGTACAAATCACACTTTCATAGCCCCTGACTTTTCTGCTTAGATTTGTCTCTGCCTGGACTGTGTCCCCTGTCCCCCATGTACAATGGTTCTCTCAGTATCTGTTCAAGGCTGACCCCTCCAGGAAGTCCTCCTCTCAGGACCCTCAGTCCTGCACCCTCTCTCAGGAGTCTGCTTCTTCCCTTCTTGGTGCTCCCAGAACACCTTTGCCTCTTGGCAAAAGGCAAGGACCGTGAGCCCCCTGAGGCAGCCCCAGCCCCACCCCAGGGCCCGTGAGGCATGATGAGGTGAGCTCTTCACGGCAAGGTCAGTGCCAGGTGGCTTTTCTCACAGGTGTCCCCAAATTCACTGGCTAAATCTAGTCTGTGTTTTGTTTTTGAGCTATGCCTGGTGGTGCTCAGGGGCCACTCTGTGCTTTTGTTTGTCTGCAGTTGCTCCCAAACGGTGCCCCCAAAATGGTGAGTCGAAGCTGGTTCTCCCATATGCGAAGCACACGCCCAGCTGTTTGCGCCATGCCCTAGCCTCTAGTTTGGTGCTTGAGTAATTCCTGACCATTTAGGTCAGGGACACCCTGAAAGAATTGCTAATCACAGCGTTTTGCATGTGGACAGCATTTTAGTTTCAAAGACTCAGTCTTCACCTCTGCAGATGGGCAGGGAGTGTTTCCAATCGCAACTTACAGAAGGAAAACTTGGTTCAGGATGCTACTTCTGGTCTTGGAGAAGCACGGTGTCTCTGTTGCTCCAGCTTCTCCCAGCCAAGCCCTCCTCCTCATTTCTCAGGTGGAAGCTGATGGCCTCAGAAACTCAAGTCTGAGTCAGAGGACAGAGTGCCAGAGAATGCCAGCAACAACCAGGGGTACAATGGTGATCACTGCCCATGGCTGCCACCTGGTTCTGGGCCCTAAACCAGCCTATGGAGAAGGGCTTTTCAAAGTTTTCTTTTTTTCTTTCTTTCTTTCTTTCTTTTTTTTTTTGGAAGAACACAATCAGCAGTGTTTGGGCGACCATATGGGATCCTGGGGATTGAATGAATCTGGGTCAGATGCGTGCAAGGCAAGCCTGCTGTGCTCTCTCTCTGTCTCTGTCTCTGTCTCTGTCTCTCTGTCTCTCTGTCTCTGTCTCTGTCTCTGTCTCTGTCTCTCTCTCTCTCTCTCTCTCTCTCTCTCTCTCTGGTCCTGCTTGGTAATTGCACAAAGAAGGAAACTGAGGCACAGCAGTCAAGATACTTGCCTTTCTTTGGTCCTTCCTGACTTCTGGGTCTTAGTACAGCACTTTGGAGTTTGTAATGTTCACATGCCCTTCCCGCTGTCAGCAGCCTGACGCTGGACGAGGGCGGGGGTGGGGTGGGGGAGTTGCTCCTAAGTTGACAGGCAGCTAGCTACTGGACAGTCAACACGTTTGGGCTGGATCTGTTGTGCAGCACGCACAAGGCGCTTCCCGCGCACGCTGCTGACTCTGTTCAGTCCCAGGCTCCACATATGGTTCTCTGAGCCTGCCAGGAGTGGTCCCTGAGCACAGGGCCAAAAGTAACCCCCGATCACCGCGGTGTGTGGCCCCCAAACAAACACAAAAGAGAAAGTCAACCAGTCAATGGTGGAGCAGGGGAAGGGCGGCAGGCGCTGTGCGGGAAGCAAGTCTGCAGCCAGCGCGCGCAGCCCTGCGGGGGTGGCGTCAGCTGCAGCATCTCCCGCCTCGAGCGTGGCAGCCTCCCCGCAGCCCCAGGTGGCACCCAGGTGTGCCCGCGGCCCCATGCGGCGGCGGGCGTGGCCGCGTGGGCGCCGCCTGCTACCCCAGCGGGCGCGGCCCACGCCCATCCTCCCGCCCGCCCCTTCTCCCGTGGCTTGTGGCAGGTGAGTGGGTGTCGAGGAACCGTCAGGCAAGGCAAGGGAGAAAACAGGACGCCGCAGAAATCAGATTACTCACCTGCAGCTGTGAGTACCCAGGGCTAATAAAAGCTGCGCTTCCTGTTGTTGCTTTATTACCGCCCTCTGCCTCCCCCAGACCCTGGCGGTTCCCAGCTGCAGAGCCCTAACAGAACGTCAGACACCCGGGGGCTTGGGTCGGGACCTGGTCCCCTGTCTGAAATTCCATCAGCTCTGCGGCACAGACTGGGTTAATGTCGCAAGGGTGGCCCAAGGAGCTCTCCTGCCTGGCAATCATCCGGGATGGGGTGCTGGTTACACAAATAAGTTCGCAGCCTCGTCTCATCCCACCTGCTGACTTCCCAGGGTTTGCAGTTTGGGGTTGGGGAATCTGAGTTCAGGCGGGACTCACAGGCGGTCCCTGTGTTGGGTGAAGGTCGCACAGATTGGGCTCAGAGGTGCGGTAAGGGGATGTGGGTGTGCTTCTCCTGTCTGTCACCAGCCCGGGAAGAGCCTCGCCCCCAAATAAACCGCTGAGCTCAGGCCTCGGCTGGCTCATCTGTTAGGTGGGGATGAAATAGTACAGACTTCCTGAGGCTGAAAGGAGGCTCAAATGAGCTCATATGGTATGCAGGTTCCCAGGATGGCCCTGGGTTTATAGACCAGCCGTGGATAGACACTGCCTGCAGGATGGGTAGGGGGCATCCACACAGGGTCCCAGAACACAGAAAGAGACTTCACCATAGTGTCCACCACACTGGAAAATATTGCTGCCCTTGAAGCCAGCTCCTCAGCCTCTGTGGCACCACACTCTCCTCCTGCAAACTCCTCCTCGATTTCTGTTTAACTTCTACCCCCCAGGCAGCTCTTCATGGGCAGCCCCGCTTCTCTTCCTGTGCCCGCATCAGCGGCCCCTTGGCCTACGGCACCCCCTCCACGCTTTCCCTGAACAACCTCATGGCTCCCCTGGAGTTCTGCCCTGAACTTCCAATGTGTAAGTGCTGAATCTCCCAGACCATTCCTCCTAGTGACTGCCCCCGCCCCCGCCACCCCAAGCACCCCAGTGCAACCCCATCAGTTCTGAGCTCAGCTCCTTGCTCTCCCTGCCAACCTGCTTCTCTCTGGGTTTCCCGTCTTGGGGAATCACACCTGAATATGTCCCTGGGTGATTTCTGCTCCTTCGCTCCCACTGAGAATCTTCCACTCCAATCACTGTTATCTCTCCAGTAACTCTCACATCTGTCCCCTTCTGTCCAGTTTTCCTGTCTTTATGCACTCTGCGGCCCCCGGTTCAGGACTCTATAATGTCTCATTTGGATTGGGGGAGGGGGAGCCCCCAACCAGTGGATCTCAGGGGCTATTCCTGGCTCTGTGCTTGGGCTCATAGGTGGCACTGGGGATTTTACTCCCTCCAGAAGGAGATACTAGCCTGAGTTTGGGAGTCACCATTTATTGGCTTTGGGGAGAAAAAGTGTCAGGGGACGGGGAGATAGCTGAAGTGATAGAGAACCTGTATGTGGCAAGTCCTGAGTTCTATCATCACCACACCACGGCACTGAGCACTAAACTGTCAGGATCACATCACTGGCTGAGCAGCACAGAAGTGGTTCCATCGCATCTCAGCACTACCAGTCATGATGACCATAAAGAAATAGGGTCACCCCACTCAATACCCCTATTGCAAACCACAACACCCAAAAGGAAAGAGAGAGATCAAATTGGAATGCCCCGCCACAGAGGCGGGGTGGGGTGGGAGGGATACTGGGTTCATTGGTGGTGGAGAATGGACACTGGTGGAGGGTTGGGCTCTCAAACAGTGCATGAGGGAAAAACAAACACGAAATCTGTGAATCTGTAACTGTACCCTCACTGTGACTCACTAATTAAAAAATAAATAAATTTAAATAATAAAAAAATTAAAAAATAAAATATAAAGAAGAAATAAAAAAAAAAAGAAATAGGGTCACCACACAAGGGTTGGTCCTAGACAACACATTGTTTTTGCCTAATTTTTGACATTTACCGAAAGAGAACAATGCCTATGCTTTTCTCATTGCCTTGACTCTTTCACAAGTTATTAAGTTTCTAAATTGCGTACATGGTTTTGCATTGTAGTTGTTATTCATTCCTTTTCTGATCTACCCAGGCCTCTGTTGTCTAAAATCAGTCATGCAGTACTTAATGACAGGAATACATTCTGGGAAATAGCTATTCTGACGTCATAGAGTGTAATTACGCAAATCAAAATGTGATAGTCTACAATATGCCGCCGTGGCTATAGGGTATCACCGATTGGAGCCATTGTGGAATATGGGATCTGTCACTAGCCAACCAAAAAAATCAGTAATGTAGCACTGAGGACTCACTACCTGTCACTCGTCACTTGGTGGGCTACTGGGTTGTTTGTGTGTGTGTGTGTGTGTGTGTGTGTGTGTGTGTGTTTTATTACCAATAGGGCCTCGGTCATCATTCTTACATGTCTCTTGGTGCACCCACACAACTATTTCTTGAAATATCACGCCTAGGATTAAAATTTTGGGTCATCAGCAATGCACGTTTTCAGCTTTCCAAGATGCTACCAGCTGTTTGCCAAAATGTTTTTACTGCTGAGTGTTCTCCATTCCTACAACGTGGAGTGTTCTGTTCTGTCCATGTCCTCACCTCCTCACCTCCTCACAGCAGGATACTATCAGGCTTCTTCATTGTTCCCTTGAAGTATCTTTTCATTTGTCTTTTGCATTCAGGTTTCTAGGCTAGTGAATTGCCTAGTTAAGCCTCCTGCCCACACCCTCCCTTTTTTTTTTTATTAGGTTACTTAGTTCTTGCTTATTGCTTTGAGGCATTCCCAGGGAAGTGTTTTTTTGTTTCTTAATATAGTTAGAATCTGAGACTCAGAAGAGTCTGGGTCCTAAAGACACATCTGTTTTCAAGACTCCCAGCAGTAATCCTTTAGCCTCTCATTCATTCATTCATTCATTCATTCATTCATTTATTCATTCCTCAAATGGTTCCTGATGGGCTTTTCAGTAAGAACTGGAGATGAAGAAACTGTTAAGACAGTAACTTCTAGGTGCTAAAGGATTAGTACAGCAGGAAGGGTGTTTGCCTTGCACACCACCAAACTGGGTTCTATCCTGGCATCCCGTAAGGTCCTCCAAGCCCACCAGGAGTAAGCCCAGAGCACCTCTGGAAATGGATTAAAGTCTCCCCTCCACCACCACCACCACCACCATAAAAAGAAAAAAAAAAAGAAAAAAAAGAATGGACTCTAGAACCCTTTGACCTGAATTTTATTTTTCTTATTTTTAAAGTTATTTATTTTATTTTACTTTATTATTTTGTAAAGTAGTTCATAATATTTGATTACATTTAATATTCAAACACCGATCCCCCCATTACACCTTACCACCACCATATGCTTCCATCCCAAACCCCAAACCCTGCCCCAAAGCAGAACCAAAATAATGTAATATTTCCCTCTAAAGTTGGTTGCCTCCTTCTTTGAATCTCATCAAATGTGGTGCAGAACTCTTGGAGTATGGGTAGAGTGTGTCCTATGATGTGTCCAGGAAAAGGTTCACTCGTGGCTAATACTTGACCTGAATTTTAATCTCCTCTTTGCCACTCACTAGCTGTCACCTTCAGTTTCCAATCTGTGCCATCAATACCAGGAATGTATCTCAGTGGTAGAGCATTTGCCTTGCTTACGTGAGGTCTTGGGTTCAATCCCTGTAACATACACATGACAATCTGTGCCATCAGTCTGAGCCTGGGAATGTCTTCGTTGGTAGCACACTTGTCTGTAAGCGTGGGTCATAAGTTTCATTCGTGCAATGCTCAGTCTCTGCAGCTCTACTATCTGGGCCCCTTAGGGCCGCCATAGTATGTGATCTCAGGTGCACAGTCGGATGTGTGTGAGCACCACAAGTGAACGGTCCACGCCCTGGGAAGCATCACAATTAAAGAACAGGTGAGCAGCGTGGCTAGGAATTGGGTCCCTGGCAAGCATGTGTGTGAGCACCACAGTGGCCCTAGCAGATGCAGCAACCAGAATATGCTTGAACACAACTGAAACAAGTGTAATGTCTGGTGAGGCCACGGCCAAGTGTGTGAGTGCCCCAACTAAGCATGCATATGACCCTGTTCACTGACACAACAAAGGGAAGGGTAGGGGGAGGTTAGGTTTTGGATTCGGGTTTTTTGGGGGGAGGCTCAAACCCAGCGGTGCCCAGGGCTTACTCCTGGCTTTGCACTCAGGGATCATTCCTAGTGAGCACTGGAGACCATGTGGGGTGCCAGATTGAACCCAGGTCAGCTGTATGCAAGGAAAGCACCTGCTGTATTATCTCTCCAGCCCATGGGAAAAATGTTTCAAATAAAAAAATAAGATAAAGGGGCCAAGGAGATAGCTCAAAGGGCGGAGCACATGTTTTGCATGTGGGAACCCCAGGTTTAATTCCTGGCACCACAGAGTCCCGCAGGCATTGCTGGGAATGACATTTGAGCACAGTCAGGAGTCAGGAGTGTGGCACTTTTAGCTAAGTGCAGTCCTGCAAACAAACAAAAAAGAAAAACTCACAATAATAATAATAATAATAAGACCCAGGGCTGGAGTAGGGCATTTGCCTTGCACGCGGCCAACCCAGGTTCGATTCCCAGCATCCCATAGGGTCCCCTGAGCACCACCAGGAGTAATTTCTGAGTGCATTAGCCAGGAGTAACCCCTGTGCATCGCCAGGTGTGACCCAAAAAGCAAAAAATAAATAAATAAATAAATGATAATAATGAGACCAGCAACATTTCTCTTGAAGGCTGTGTGGAGACTGAAGGTGCTGATAAGTAACTAACACGTGTGGGCCCTAAGCCAGCAGAAACTTGTTCTAGACCCACGGGGATGACAGCTTTGTCCTCACAGAGCTCTCAGTCCAGCAGGAGACTGACACAAAACAAGAGAGGGAAAAAAGTGTGAGGAGGGTAAAGAAGAACGTCAGAAGGGGAGGAGTCTAGGCTTTGACTCACCTGGCCGCTGGGCAAGGAGCGCTCCTGGGGAAGGAGACAGTTACAGTTAGACTGAGGTGTGAAGGGTGAGAAAGAGCCGCAGGCAGGGCAGAGACAGGCTGGCAAAGGGAAAGGCACTCGTGAGGCGTGAGGCAGAAGAGCCTTGAGGCCAAGGAGGTGGGGAGGCAGGGCAGGTGGGGCACCAGGACAAAGGGGCTGGAATTTCTTCTCCTTTGACTTTGTTTATTTGTTTTTGTTTGCCCCCCTCCCCCCCTGGCTATACTCAGGGCTTACTCCTGGCTCTGTGCTCAGGGTGCCAGGAATTGAACCTGAGTCAATCACTGTGCAAGGCAAGTGCCCTACCGAAGACTGAGGACTGGATTTTTTTCGGGTACAGTCAGAGGTTTGGGACACTATGGAGATATGATTTCTATTTTGAAAGATCCCTTTGACCACTATGCGAAGATCAACTGTCTGTGAATTCACCTCAACTTTTCTTGAAGCCATTCATAATATTTTTAGCCAGTAGCCCTTCTGTGCAAAGCAAACTTCCTTTTATTGGTATTAAATCTGCTGCTTTCAGGTTACAAGGGGAGCCCCCTTCTGCCTTGTTTCTGAGTTTAATGTCTCCAAGTGTGAAATTTTTTTTTTGTCGAGAGCTTTACAGAAGGCCGCAGCCAAGTGATACCAGTTAGGACAAGTTGTCTTGCACACGCTGACCTGGATTCAATTCCTCAGCACCCTGTAAGGTTCCCCAAGTACCGCCAGGAGGGATCCCTGAGCACAGAGCCCTGGAGTAAGCTCTGAGCACTGCCAGGTGTGGCCTTCCCCTCCCAAAATAGATTTTTACAGCACTGTAGCACTGTCGTCCCATTGCTCATTGATTTGCTCTAGCGGGCACCAGTAATGTCTCCATTGTGAGACTTGTTGTTACTGTTTTTGGCATATCGAATACGCCACGGGCAGCTTGCCAGGCTCTGCCATGCAGGCAGGATGCTCTCGGTAGCTTGCCAGGCTCTCCGAGAGGGGCAGAGTAACCGAACCTGGGTCAGCCGCGTGCAAGGCAAATGCCTTATCCGCTGTGCTATCGCTCTGCCTTTTGCAGAAGCAGGGACAAAGAGATAGTTCGGAGATCTGCCTGCCTTATATGTAGCTGACCCTGGTTCAAATCCCCAGCGCCACATATGTGCACTGCTAGGAGTCACTCCTGAGCACTACCAGGAATAGACCCTGAGCACTACTGGGTGTGCCCGCCTGATGTAAGCAGATAGACAAGGAAAGGCCCTAGGCAATAAAACGTAGGTCAACAGAACTTCTGGGAGGAAAATCCTAAGATTGACCCACCCTGTGGATTCAGAAAACAAACCTGGTAAGACCTTCAGCAGACTCCGAGGAGGTTGGATCCCTCCCCATGAAGTTCCTCTCCTCGAAAATCCTCAGACCCCTCCTTTAATCCGATTGACTTTAGTGATTCAGCCCTGAGAAGACTCCCGAACTTTCGGATCAAGACAACCCATGAAGAGCCTATAAAAGCCACCATGAATAAAGGAAGGGTGCGCATATGCTGCCCGTGCGCTGCTTGTGCCCATGTGGCCGAGTACACGCGGTACTTGAGCACATGTGTCGCCTGCATCTCCCCTCTTGAGATGTATACTTTCATGATTTCCTATCTAATGTTGGGGTGTGTATAGGGGCTCTCTCCACCCTTGGAGAAGCCGGGGTTTTCTCTTGAGCGTGTTACTCTGGCCCTCTTACTCTCCACTCTTTCCCATTTTCTCTTCCTCCTTCCCTTCAAATAACCCTCCAAATAAAATCTGTTTTACTTCACTGCTTGTCTACTCCTGAAATTCTTTTCTGTGAGCGAGACAAGAACCCAGTAACCCTGGGTCCCGAGTGGCAGAGGTGGATTGGGAGAAAGTGACTGTTCTTCTCCTCCTGACTCATGTGAGCCACCCTCGGGGTTCACCGACATCACAGCCACTCAATACCTTTTGCAGGGACAGGGAGAGGAAGGCTGCATCTTACTTGATCTGTGCAGTTTCCACACCTGTTGAAAAAAACAAGGAGTTAGATCACCTCTGCGAGGCTGTGAGGAAGAACCCAGGTGCCCTGGGCAGTGGGGAGTCACCAACATCTGCTTGGAGCTTTGAAAGTGATAATGATGGTCATGACACTGGACATGTTGGACTGTGAGGACCCGCCTAGGCTGAAGACCCAGAACTTTCACTGTTGATACCATCCCTTCAGCCTGGATCCCTCTCTTCCCTGTCACCCGGCTGTTCCTGCTGAATGGCTTCTGGCTCTGGGTCAGGGTTCACTCCTGTCAGGGTTCATGTGGGGTCCCAGGGATCAAAACCTGGGCAAGGAAAGTGTTTTACCTTCTGTACTATCTCCTTGATCCTCCTACCCATTTTCCTTTTTTTTTTTTTATTTAACTTGTCCTCAGGGTCGCAATAACTGGGGTTTCTCATACTCTTGGCTGCAGTGCTCACACACACACACACACACACACACACACACACACACACATAATGGTGAAGGGTTGCCATTTGACTGTGGTGCTCACACACATTTAGTTGTGCTGTACCAGAGATTACATGGTTTGTTGTGGCACCAGGGGTCCCAAATGGCAGTGCCGCTAGGATGGCATTCAGGATTCAGGGTGATGTCGGTGGGCCCCACGGGTGACTTCCGTGAAGCAGGGAGGAGAAAGACGTCACTTTCTCCCCAGCCGCCTCTACCACCCGGGACCCAGAGTTACTGGGTTTTTGTCTTCGCTCTCGGAAAAGAATTTCAGGAGTAGACAAGCAGTGAAGTAACAGATTTTATTTAGAGGTTTCTGAGGGAAGGAGGAAGGGATAGGTGGAAAAGAAAAAACAGTAGGAGTAACGCGCTCAAGAGAGAACTCGGGCTTCTCCAAGGGTGGAGGAAGCTCTACACACATCCTAGCACTGGACACGAAAGTATGAGAGTACACATCTCAAGGGGGGAGATGCGGGCAACACATGTGCTCGGCCACGTGGGCAGAGGCAGCACATGGGCTCAGGCAGCATATGCGCACACTTCCTTTGTTCAAGGTGTCTTTTATAGGGTCTCTTCAACCTGCCCCCATGTGGGGCTTCTTCCCAGGCAAAAGTCCATTGCTAAGGAGGTTACCAGGGAGGTTGGGAGTGGTGATGGTCTTCTTTAGACTGGATCACATTTTAATCAGATTAAGAGAGAGGTTGAAAGAATTGAGGAACTTCATGGGGAGGGGTCCAACCTCCTCAGGGTCTGCTGAAGGTCTTATTAGGTCTGTTTTCTGTATCCACAAGGATACAGGATTCTCCTTCCCCGAGACTTTGATAATCTGTTTCATTGCCAAGGGCCTTTCCCTATCTACCTGCCTACATCAAGGGCATGTGGCATGATGCCAGGGATCAGACTCTCGGCCTCATGCTTGCAAGGCAGACAGTACTTTGCCACTGACCCATCTCCAGGCCCAACACATCTGGACACAGTCAAAGGACAGAAGTCATGTGCAGGAACCACCACTGCATATCTGTGTCATATCTGTGCCACGCCAAGAACACCCGCATCTGAAGGGAGAGGACCTGCATGGCCTGCGGTGGGCCCCCAGTTGCTCCTAGCTCCCTTTACCCAGCAGAATGAGTTCTTGATATGCCAAGTGATCCTAGCAATAAAAGATTTATTTTTTTTACCATGTGGTCCTAAATAGAGTGAGCCATTTTATCTGGCAGTCAGCGGAAGGCACAGTCCTCTGTAACAACACCAGAACAAAACCCTGCATATAGACTGTCAGCTGATGGGTGACCTTGCTTCCTGCTTCACTGGGAAAGCAAACAATCAGAAGGAAAAATCCCCACACTCCCATCTCCCGCCACTCACCTGCCCGTCCTTGCCCAGTCCGGCCTCTCCCCTTGCCTGATTGCTGGTCGCGCCCTCTCGTGAGTCTCCCTGCTCCTGCCTTCTCACGACTCTGGCAGCCATGGATTTCCTCCCCCACTGCAGTTTCTTACCAGTAGCACATGATCACTCTGCAATTTTGCCAATATATACACACATACACACTCACACACATAAATGTGTACAGTCATACATAAATACATACATGACCTCACACAAACTCTCATAGTGACGTACACAGCCACACATAACACATGATACACACACAAACACTCCCATGCACTCCCCCACAGTTTACATTTTCATAACTCACACAGTCTCACACACACACACACACACACACACATACACAAGCACATATACACATGCTCACACACACATTCTTTTTTCTTTTTTTACTTTTTAGGTCACACCCAGCGATGCTCAGGGGTTACTCCTGGCTCTGCACTCAGGAATTACTCCTGGCGGTGCTCGGGGGACCATATGGGATGCTGGGAATCGAACCCAGGTCGGCCGTGTGCAAGGCAAACACCCTACCCGCTATGCTATTGCTCCAGCCCCCCCACCCCATTCTTATATTAGCTTTGCTTTTATAGTAAAACTTCTCCAAAGGCTTACTGGATTGGCACTTTTTCTTGCAAGGGGGGGCCGGTCGGTGAGGAGGGGGAAGGAGAATCAAAGCATTTTACTGAGAAATTTCAGGAGAGGTTCAAAAGTGCCAGCCAGGATCTCCCCAGCTTTATAGCCACAGAAAGCTCAGCTGATAGTCTTCATCTCCTCTTTGCTCTTTCTCCAGCTCACTTGAGTTCCCTTCCCTCCCTCAGGATCTCTCAAGCCCCCCCTGCCTTAATGCCCTGCTCACTCCCAGCCCAGCATCCCAGTGGGGCTCCTGCCCTCCTGCCTGTGTATATCCTTGCCCTTTTTCCCTGTGCCCCACTCTAAGGATCCCTATTCAGTCTCTTCCTTCCTCATCTTCACCAGGTCCACAGGCTGCTCAGGTGGCCCCTGGCTCTGTGATACCAGGGATGACACAGGGCCATGCTTGCGCGGGGCTTGTGCTCCACCATTCGAGCTCTCCCTACCTACCCTGCCCAGTAAGTAAAGCGTTTGAGAAAACAGAGTAGAGGCCAAGGAGATAGTCAATGGGCAGGAGTGTCTTCTTTGATCCTTGACATCTGAGCAACACCAGGCATGTCCCAAGTATCCCTTCCCTCAAACAAACCAAAAAACAGGGTTCAGAACACGATGTAACATAATATCAGTCGGAAATATACATATTTGTGTGAATGGGGCGCTAGGAAAACGTTTAGAACGAGAGTTCAAACATGTTTGCAATGTGGTTTTATTTATTTATTTATTTATTTATTTTGGTTTTCGGGTCACACCTGGCGATGCACAGGGGTTACTCCTGGCTCTTCACTCAGGAATTACCCCTGGCGGTGCTCAGGGGACCATATGGGATGCTGGGATTAGAACCCGGGTTGGCCGTGTGCAAGGCAAACGCCCTACCCACTGTGCCATCGCTCCAGCCCCTGCAATGTGGTGGTTTTAGTTGGTGAATCTATGTAGTGGGCATATGGTATTTATTGTGTTGCAATTTCTTTTTTTTTTTGCTTTTTGGGTCACACCCGGCGATGCACAGGGGTTACTCCTGGCTTTACACTCAGGAATTACTCCCGGCGGTGCTCAGGGGACCATATGGGATGCTGGGAATCGAACCCGGGTCGGCCGCGTGCAAGGCAAACGCCCTACCCGCTGTGCTATTGCTCCAGCCCCTATTGTGTTGCAATTTCAACCCTTCTGTATATTTGAAAAAAAAAGAAGTTTTCAATAAATGTTGAAAGAAAATGTGGTTATTATTATTATTGTTGTTGTTGTTGTTGTTGTTATTTGCTTTTTGGGTGACACCAGGTGATGCACAGGGGTTACTCCTAGCTCATGCACTCGGAGGGATCCCTATGGGATGCTGAGAATCGAACCCGGGTCAGCCACATACAAGGCAAATGCCCTACCCACTGTGTTATCGCTCCAGCCCCAAATGTGGTTATTTTAGAGGAGAGTGGTGAGAACGTTTTCTTTGTACTTATCTTATTATTTTATTTAATTTTCTGTAATATACCTCTCCCACTTTTACAAAAATAATAAAGTACAGTGCTCAGAGAGTTGGTCCAATGGGATAAGCAAATGCCTTGTACCCTGGTGGCTGAGGATATAGCCCTGCTCTGCATATGGTCCCTGCATACCAGGAGGGACCCCTGAGCACAGACCCCTGATAACTGGGTGTGGCCCCCAAACAAAAAATTATAATAACAAAAATACTTGAGGGGATGGAGAGATAGTTCAATTGGCAGGGCACTTGCCTTGCATTGGCTGACCTGGATAAGGTCTCTGGGATCCCATATGGTCCCCTGAGCACTGCCAGAAGTGATCCTTAAGTGCAGAGCCAGAAGTAACCTTGGAATACTGCCCAATATGGCCTCAAAACCAAAAAATAATAACAATACTTTAAAATATAGTTCATATCATGCAAGTTTTTTTTCTTATTTTTTATTTAGATACCACGATTTTCAAAGTTGTTTACAATAGGGATTCAGGCATGCAATGTTCCCACCTCCAACCCCCCCACCCCTCTGACCTCATCTCTCCACCAATGACCCCAAGGTTCCTCCGACCTACTAACCTCATGCCTTGACAGATACAATTTATTTATTTATTTTTTTAATTTTTTATTGAGTCACCATGTGGAAAGTTACAAAGTTTTCAGGTTTAAATCTCAGTTATACAATGCTCGAATACCCATCCCTTCACCAGTGCTCATATTCCACCACCAAGAATCCCAGTATAGCTCCACCCCACCCCCTCACACCCCTAACCCCCCCACACCCCTAGTCCCCGCACCCTAAGCCCCCCCCACCTGTGTAACTAATAAATTTCACTTTACTTTCACTTTGATTGCATACAATATTTCAACAAAACTCACTATTATTGTTTGGAGAGTCTCTCCCCTAAAGTCAGACCTGCTGAAAAGGAAGCATTAGATAATTTGTTTTCCATTGCTGAGGATGAAGAGGTATGAGGTCGAGTGACCACACTTATCGGCCTCTCAGTTTTGGGTTTCTGTAATTTAGTATTTTAGTAACTAAGTCCAGAGAGATATCTGCCAGAAGTTGCATCGTTGCCAGCTTGTACTTCTCAGTTACATTATATTCCACATATGAGTGCAATCTTTCTATGTCTGTCTCTTTCTTGACAGATACAATTTAAAATGGAATTGCTGGGGCTGGAGTGATAGCACAGCGGGTAGGGCGTTTGCCTTGCACGCGGCCGACCCAGGTTCGAATCCCAGCATCCCATATGGTCCCCTGAGCACCGCCAGGGGTGATTCCTGAGTGCATGAGCCAGGAGTGACCCCTGTGCATCGCCGGGTGTGACCCAAAAAGAAAAAAAAATAAAATAAAATGGAATTGCTATCATTTGGGTCCCATACACTCAGCACACAGGCTCTCGTGGTTTAGATATATACAGACACCAAGGCCCCTGACCCTGGCCCCTATGTTACTTTTTTTTTTTTTTTTTTTTTGCATTTTAGGTAATACCCAGCAATGCTCAGGGGTTACTCCTGGCTCTGACTCAGGAATTACCCCTGGCAGTGCTCAGGGGACCATATGGAATGCTGGGAATCGAACCCGGGTTGGCCACATGCAAGGCAAATGCCTTACCCGCTGTACTATTTCTCTCTTTCCTTAACACATTTCCTTTTGTAATATAGAGCCAATGATTTCCCCACCTTTGATGCCTTCCATTCCCTAGACCTGTCATTCTTTATAGCACGTACTAGTGAGAACATACAGTCTTTGTCCTCGTCTTTCTGTCTTAACCCACGATCCTCCAGTTCCATCAAAGTTGCAGAAGATTGCATGATTTTTCATCATTTTTTGTGGCTACATAGTATTCTATTATGATATATTATGATATATACATATACATATCATATATGGCGTATTCGATATGCCAATAACAGTAATAATGATGGGTCTCATTCCCCTGACACCACTGGGAAGGATGGTAAAAAGAGGCTGCTAAAATCTCAGGGCTAGGACGAATGGAGACATTACTGGCTCCCACTCGAGCAAATCGATGAACAATGGGATGACAGTGATAGTGATACAACTTCATTATCTGCTCTTCTGTCTTGTCATTGGGCACCTAAGTTGTTTCCATATCCTGGCTATTGTATTAAGCTCTGCAGTGAATGTGTGTCTACTGGTGCGCATATATCTTTTTGGATGAATGTTTTTGTGTCTTGTGAATAGATATTAAGCATTGAGTTTGCTGGGTTATACGGGAGCTCTAATCTTAGTTTTTGTTTGTTTAATAATTTCCATAGGGACTGAGCCAGGTGACATTCCCACCATGTTTCTACCAACACAGGTGGTTTCTACTTTTTAAAATTTGGGGGTCACATTTGGCGATGCTCAGGGTTTACTCCTGACTCTGCAGGTCTTACTCCTGGTGGAGCATAGGGAACCACAGGGGATGCTGAGGATTGAACCTAGGTTGGGTGCGTGCAAGATAAGAGCCTTGCACGCACTGTGCTATCACTTCAGCCCCAGGTTGTTTCTGCTTTTGGTACAAGCCATTCTCACTGGTGTGAGGTGACATCTCATTGTTCTACTTTGGGTTTCCCTGGTAACAAATGACAATGAGCTAGCCATCTTTCTAGCTCCTTCAGAGAAGTGTCTGTTCATATTCTCCCTCCATTTTATTATGGGGTTATTGGATTTATTGATGTTAATCTTTGTGAGTGCTTTGTATTTCTTGGATATAATACCTTACCTGACATATTATATGAAAACATTTTCTTTCATTCATGAGGGTGTGTTTTAATTATAGTGCATACTTCTTTTGCCATACAGAAACTTAATTTTTCCACTTAAAGTTTTTTTGAGGGTTTGGGGTCACACTCAATGATGCTCAGGAGTTACTCCTGATTCTGCACTCAGGAATTACTCCTGGTAGTGTTAGGAGGACCATAAGGAGTGCTGGGGCCAACCCTGGTTGGCCAAATGCATGGCAAATGCCCTACCTGCTGTATTATCGCTCTGGCCTCCCATTTAAAAAAAAAATTTCGGGGCCAGAGAGATAGTACAGTGGGTAGGGTACTTGCCTTGCACAGTGTGACCCAAAGTTTGATCCCTGACACCCCATGCAGTGCCCTGAGGTCCGAAAGGCATGATCCCTGAACATCACAGAGCCAGGAATAAGTCCTGAGTACCACCAGGGATAGCCCCCAAATCAAATTAAACAAAACTAAAACAATTTTTTGTCTTACGCTCCATGATTTAAAATACTGTTACTGGTAATCTTTCATGGGTACAATATTCCAACACCAGACACCCTCCAGAGTGTCCACTTCCCTCCACCATTGTCCCAGTTCCCATCTCACCCCATGCCTCAACCAACTCCTTCTAAGCTCAGTTCTATAGACCAGTTCTCAGGTTCTGTTGCCTTTAGAAACTTGTTATTTCCTTACTATGTCTTTGTATGTCCCACATGCAAGAGAGATCATTCTGTGCCTGTCTCTCTCCTGGCTAACTTTGCTTAGCATATTATCCAGTTTCATCCATGTGGCAGCAAATTGCATGATTTTGTCTTTTCTTTCTTTTTAAAAACTATTTTTGGGCTACAACATCAGTGCTCAGGGCTTACTCCTGGCTCTGTGCTCAGGAATCACTCCTGGCAGGCTCAGAGGGCCATATGTGGTAGTCCGGGTTACTGGTGACGGTACTCAGAGGACCATGTGGGGTGCCAGGATCAAACCCAGATCGGCTCTGACCCCGCTGTCCAGTCTTTCTAAACAACTGGATATGTTGAAGAGATAATTTGTTGAAGAGATCATGTTTACTCCGCACCATGGAGCTGACTCCTTTGTTATAAAATTTGTCCATATATCTGAAGGTTAAAATTGGGTTCTCCACCAGAAGTAATTCCTGAGTGCAGACCCAGGAGTAATCCCTGTGCATCGCCAGGTGTGACCCAAAAAGCCAAAAATAAATAAATAAATAAATAAATAAATAAATAAATAAATAAATAAATAAAATAAAATTGTGTTCTCAGGCCTGGAGTAATACAGAGGGTAGAGCATTTGCCTTGCATGCAGCTGACCCAGGCTTAATCTTCATCATTCCATATGGTCCCACATGCACTGCTAGGAGTAATTCCTGAGTTCAGAGCCTCAAGGAACATTTAAGCACTGCCAGGTGTGCCTCCCCACCAATAAATATAATTGGCTTTTTAACTCTAAATTATTGGTCCAATAGTCTATCCTTATTTCAGTATCATGCCATTTTGATTACTATAACTTTATTGTTTAGCTTCAAGTCAGGTAATGTAGTACCTCTCAATTTCTTATTTCTCAAAATGGCTTTGGCTATTTGAGGCGTTATAGTTCTATACAAATTTTATTGTGAGGGGCTGGAGTGAGAGTTCAGCAAGTAGGGCATTTGCCTTGCACGCGGTCAACAGGGGTTCGATTCCCAGCATCCCATATGGTCCCCTGAGCACCGCCAGGAGTAACTCCTAAGTGCAGAGCCAGGAGTGACCCCTGTGCATCGCCAGGTGTGACCTAAAAAGAAAATAAATACAAAAAAAACCCACTAAATTTTATTGTGACCCTCCCTTTCTTTTAATTTAATTTTATTTTTATAAAGTTGTTCACAATAATTCACTACAGATAATATTCAAACACCAATCCTACCACCGTGCACCTTCCCACCACCATAAGAGGAAAGTGTGTGAAGATTATTGTATTTCATCCTGGAGCCATTTAAGCCCTTGTATAAGAGATTACAAATATATATGTTAAACCCAAACAAATGTGTGATACTTTTGGTACATCAGTGGGCTAAAGCATAAGAGGTCATGCAGCCGCAAATGCGGCTGCGCACCCAGAACGTTGTGTCGCTCTCTTCCGGGAGCTTTATTTCATAGTCTCTGGATCTTGGCTGTTGATGAGGTTATATGGCACCGGAGGCAGTTTGTGGGGGTGACTGCAAAGCTACTGGAAAACTGGGGAGCTCTGGGAGGAGGCCCAGTCTTGTTCTGAGCGAGCTTGGAGATCTCAGTCACGGGGCCCGCATCATTGGGTTTTTCTGCAGGTCCCCCCATAGGTGAGGCTCATCCGAGGCTGTGGAGAGCAGCCAAGAGCATGGCTGTGCAGTTGGGTTCTGGAGGTTTTTGGCTGCTGGGGTTCTGCTGGGATGGGGAGGGAAATTCAACCCACCTCCCCTCCGAGTTGCCCTGGTGAAGACAGCCTGGCATGGGTCAGGACATTCTGTGTCTATTGTGACCCTTTTAAGTCTTTGGAGCGTTATTGAGATTTTGATGGGGATTCCATTATATTTATATAAGGATTTAAATCTATCTCATATCACACAAAAAAGTTGTTTTGGGGGCTGGAGAGATTCATAGAGGAGGGGGTGCTTGCCTTGCATGCATTCAACCCAGGTCCAGTCCTGTATGGTCCCTAAGCACTGCCAGGAGTAACTCCTGAGTGCAGAGCCAGGAGTGACCCCTGAGCATCGCTGGTGTGGACCAACAACAACGAAAACATTGTTTGGGGTTTGCACTGGCAGTGCTGGGGCTAGCTTGGTCCTAGGAAGATCATGCAATGCTGGGGATTGAACCACAATCTCCAACATACAAAGCTTGTGCTCCTGCTCTTCAAGCTATTTCTCTGGCCAAAGGAAAAAAAAATGTTTAATTATTTTATTTGTTCAGTTTTGGAGTCACACCTAATTCTTTCGCTCGAGAAATTCGACAATCAACAGGATGATGATGATGATGATGATGATGATGATGATGATGATGATGATGAAGAAGATGATGATGACCTAATTCTTATGCTCAGGGAACCAGGGATTAAAGCAGGGATGTGGTCAGAGCCACATCTTAGGCAAGAGCCTTAACCTTTGTACTATCTCTCTCTCTCTCTCTCTCTCTCTCTCTCCCTCTCTCTCTCTCTCGTCCAATGTTTAATTTTTTTAAAAGATTGATTGACCTGAGATTGAAAAAAAAAGAAGGGTGGATGTGGGGGAAAGAGATAATACTAATACTTGAATGCAGAAAGATGAGTAGATAGAATAATGGTCAATACTGTGCAGTTTTCAAGGATATTGTAGAAAAGATATTTATAGTAAGTTGTTAAGTGAAAAAATAGATTGTGAAACAAAATGTACAATATTACCCATTTAAAAAAACAGTGCACACCACCCATCCATAGAAAACACTGGAAAGATTCATGCCAATGTGTGGCTGTAGTTTTCTTTGGGAAGTGGAATTGCAGGTGCTTTTGCCCTTTTTTTGGCTTGTTGGTGTGTCATAAAACAGTTTTTCTGTTTGTGGGTCATGAGTCAGACTTCCTGCAGGTATGGAGATGTTCTCTGGCCACACTAGCCAGTGTGGGAGCCACGAGCCACAAGCCACAGGTGGCCTCAGTGCACTTTAAATGTGCTCAGTGGGGCCAGACAGATAGAACAGATGTTAAGGTGCTTGTCTTGCTTGCAGCAGGGAGCAGAACTGTAGTTCCATCCATGGTACCACCTGGTCCAACGGAACACCACTAGGAGCAGCCCTGGGGAACCCAAACACCGCTGGGTGTGGCCCTGGACTCCCCCAGAACCGCCTAGTGTGGGTGACCCAGGTAATTCCTGGGACACAGGGCCTGAGCAGCACCGCATCCTCAGACCCTTGGATGAGAACCCTTATCGGGGACCCCTATACCTCCTGATGGAAACCCTGTGCAGCACCCACCCCCCGTCCAGCCGAGAACGTGCTTTGGGGGTAGCTCAGCAGAAGACTGGCCTCACGTGTAAATACTGGGTTGGATCCCCAACTCCACAGAAAGACAAGTACATACTAAATCTGCCTAATGAGACAGGAATTGGGTTCGTAGTTTGATTGCTTTTTATTTATTTTTGACTTTTTAGGTCACACCCAGTGAGGCTCAGGGGTCATCTTGGTTCTGCACTCAGGAATTACTCTTGGTGGTGTTCAGGGGACCATCTGGGATGCCAGAGATCAAACCCAGGTTGGCTGCGTGCAAGGCAAACGCCCTTCCTGCTGTACTATTGCCCCAGCCCCCTTTAGCTTATTTGTTTTGCCCGCTTACTTGCCAGGGTTTTGTTGTCCTTGTTGTTGCTTGTTTTGAGATCTCAGTGAGCAGCAGTGAAGGTGAGGGTTTGCAAACTATCAAGTGCTGTCCTCAGCTGATGCTGCTGTCTGTGACTCTTCCTTCCTCTTGCCTGAGCCCATTTTCCTCCACCCGCTCCTATGCTCCCAGCTGAGAAAGAGTCATGGCCAGAGAAAACATCTCTGGGTGGTCTCTGAAAGAAGAGGAGGGGGTTGCAGGCTCTGGCTCCTGCGCTGAGGAGGCCATTCATTCACTTACTTAGGAGGGCTGTTGTGAGGGGCAGGGGAGAGATCAAGGGCCTGCCTGTACCCCCAGCTCGGCATGACCCAAGCACTGCCAGTGTGGCCCTGGTGGCCCACACCTGAACCTGAGCACTGGACCATCCAGCCCCGATAGCTGAGTAGCACCAGGAATGGCTCCTGGGTCCCCTGAGAGGTTCCATACCCTGCAAAAAGGCCATTATGAGCCTCCCCTCCCAGTTGCCCAGTCCCTGCTATGGGGCCCCAGGGTCTGTGGCCCCGGCTGTGCGAGTGTCCTCACCCTCCCACAGGGCACCTGCTCCATCTTCCTGACCGCCACTGGCTCTACTACTAAAGTAGGAAGTAGAGACAGTGTACAGCAGATGCCACCAGGGTGACTAGGACCTGGAAAATGAGCCCAAAGGCCAGCAGAGCCGTTCACAGCCAGATGTTGTGCTCTCCCGGGGGCATCGCTGGTACTGACACGCTTCCCACGTCCATCATAGATTTTTGTTTTGTTTTGTTTTGTTTGGGGACCACACCCAGTGGAGCTTAGGGCTCACTCCAGGCTCTGTGCTCAGGGATTACTCCTGGCCGTCCTCAGGGGACCATAGGCGGTACCAGATATTGAAGACCCCGGTCATTCAGGGGCAAGGCAAGTGCCCTACCCCTGCACTGTCTCTCTTGCCCTCATGAATGGTCTGATGGAGATTCCATCTCAACACACCATGTTTCCTTGCAGCAGCCCTAGGAGGTGGAGATGCAGGAGGCGTGGATTCAATGTCTGGCACTACACGGTTCCCAGAGCACCACCAGGCGCTCCTGAGCACCACACCGGGGGTTGTCCCTAAGCACCTTGGGTGCAAAAAAAAAAATATTTTTAATGGAGTAAAATAATAATAATAATATCACTTGTATCACTTGTAGTCCCATTGATCTTCGATTTGCTCAAACAGGTGCCAGTAACATCTCCATTTGTCCCTGTCGAGTACTAGTGCAGCCCAATGATATCTGCTTGCTCCAGGAACAGGAAGAGCCTCAAATCATTCATTCAGGGATTTGACGAAGAAATCTGACCATCTAGCTGGTGGGCGGCCACGAGGTCTTCTGATGTCCCGTGGAATCCAGTTGGTAACAGCTCTAGTCCAGCGGTCGTCTCTGAATCGCATTACATGACCGGCCCATCTGATTTTTGATGCCTAGGCAAACGAGACAGCATCCCTGATTTTTTTTTTTTTTTTTTGCTTTTTTTTGGGTCACACCCGGCAATGCACAGGGGTTACTCCTGGCTCATGCACTCAGGAATTACTCCTGGCGGTGCTCGAGGGACCATATGGGATGCTGGGAATTGAACCTGGGTCGGCCGCATGCAAGGCAAACGCCCTACCCCGCTGTGCTATCGCTCCAGCCCCCATCCCTGATTTTTGACCGTCAACAAGGGTCAGATTCCTTCTCTCACTTGAGTGAGACATGATATTCCCAGCATAGCTCTTTCGATTCCTCTTTGGGATATCCTAATAGCATTCTCATCCTGTTTGCATATAATAATAATAATAATAATAATAATAAATAGCAACCATAGGAGGATCAGGAAAAGACACACACCTTCATCCATGTGACACCGTTGTCCTCCTATCCTCTTCCAGGCAAGGAGGGATACAGAGTCCCCTGAGAATACAGGCCTGTTTGAGGGCCCTTCCCGGGACTTGCCAAGGAAGCGGAGGTGACCCCGAAGCAGTCAAGCTCCATGCAGCCCTTTGGTCAGGATCTGCCCAGCCATAGAGACACAGTGGGACCAACGAGACAGTCGCTGTCAGAGGAAGTGAGGGAGTCAATGGCCTTCCAGAAGGTCCAAGGAGGCCACAGAGCGCTGAGGATACAGGCTGGGGGGTCCTGGGTGGTGGAAAGGAAGGAGGAGTCGGAGGAGATGATCAGGCTCAGAAAGAGTTAAATCGGGAAATGTGGGGATGATGGGACCTGGTGGGAGAAGCCTTGAGTTCCTGAGGGGAAGTTGGTATGTGAGGGGTGCAAAGGGTGGGGGGGAATAGGCGCTTCTGAGGTCGGTGTGGCTGGAACCCAGTGGTGGAAAAGGTGGGGTCCGGTCTGTGGCCTGAGAGGAGCCAGGCACACCAGGTGTGGCATTTGGGGACCCCTGAAGGGGCAGTTTGAGGGCAAGCAGCCAAAGGGCAGAGTAGAAGCAGGATGAGAGCGAAGGTCACAGGTTCGAGGTTGGTGGTAGTGGGGAGAGATCTGAGTGTCTTTGGGAGGCTTGAGTTGGTGCGAGAGGGGGTCCTAGCGCTATCCGGTCTACGCAGGTGAGACTGAACAGTGGCTACGCTTCCCCTGGTTCTGTGGGCTGGGTGGCAGCACTCCCCGTGGAGAAAAGGGGAAAGACAGCCTCCTCAGAGGACCCCTGAGCTGTGAAGGCCAGCTTGGGAGACCTCAGGAATTGGGGGCCCATAGCGTTAGTACAGCGGATAGAGCACTTGCCTTGCACGTGACTGACCCAGGTTTAATCCTGGCACCATACATGGTTCCCTGAACCCGCCAGGAACATGGTTCTTGAGCACAGGGCCAGAAGTAAGCCCTGAAAACTGCTGAGTGTGGCCCTCATACAAACAAACAAATGAAAATAGCATGTAGAGAGGCTGGGCTGTGTGTCAGACCCTCCGGCAGTGCTGCCCTGTTTAATCAGCCTCTTTCTCTTCACCACTACTCTTCCAGGCCGGCCCTGTCTGTTCTTGCTCCCATTTTACAGATGAAGGAACTGAGACTCAGAGAGATGTTAGTTCGGGGTGGGGTACTCCAGCCAAGCTTATTCCAGACATGCTCTGGGGTCACATACAGGTTGTGAAGTTTGGGTTATCTGGAACCTGCAAGAACGGAAGGAGGGCTGGAACAACAGTACAATGGGATAGTACAGTGGGTAGGGCTCTTGCCTCATACACAGCCAAAGCAGGTTCAATTCCCATCATCCCATATGGTCCTCGAGGCATTAGCAGGAGTCATTCCTGAGTGCAGAGTCAGGAGTAACCCCTGAGCATCACCGGATGTAACCCCCACTCTCTGCAACAAAAAAAGAATTGGAGAGTAAAGAGGGATGAAGCCAAAGATGAGGAGACATGGGTTGGCATGAAACTCCACGTGATCTTCCACCACTACGACTGTTGCTCCACAGATGTAGAAAGACAGAAAACCACTAGTTTCAACTGCCTTGGTGATAGCTGCAGGGCCGTGGACAAGTAGGGGGACATATGCCGGTCCACAGCACTGAGACAGGGAAACTGGGCTGCCTAGGAGGAGGAGCGGAGTCTGGCCATAGGATAAGGATAAGGTCCGTTGTGCTCTTTTTGAGAAGCTGTTGGGGCACAGAGCGAAAGAGGAAAAGTAGAGGTGGGAGACGGAGGCAGGGCATGGGGAGCTCAGGGTGGAAGCCGCTGCCATGGTGGGAATGTGAGGCTGGAGCAGGGGGCACCAGCAGGACGGACTCCAGATGGACAGCTGCAAGTTGGGTGAGGGGTTGGGGGGCAACCAAATGTGATAACAGGGTAAGCGGCTTTTTTTTTTCAGTCAAGCCCAGAGTGGACTTTAATTGAGCATCTACTAAGTGCCAGGTCCTGAATGAGACGTTGTGATAAAGGAGACATAAGATGAAATCATGAACCTACAAAGACCAAGAAGGAAGATGGAGAGGCTGTCAGAGGAGAGGGAGAGGGTGAAGGCAAGGGTGCATTTGGCTGGGGTATGACAAGTTGAGGGGATGTAGCAGTATCCAAGGAGAATGGAATAAAGGTTCTGGGACTTGAGAGGGGAATTATGTGATACCAGATTTTGGAAATCAAAACTGGGGCACAATATAGAAAACTTCCTGAGAATTGTTGAATTGTTTGATGATGTTGATTCTATCTCAGTACAGTTTTCCATGGACACAGTTAAGGAAAAAACATAAAACAATTTATGTTTTTTTTCTTTTCTTTTTGGGTCACACCCGGCGATGCACAGGGGTTACTCCTGGCTCTGCACTCAGGAATTACTCCTGGCGGTGCTCAGGGGACCATATGGGATGCTGGGAATCGAACCCGGGTTGGCCGCGTGCAAGGCAAACGCCCTACCCACTGTGCTATTGCTCCAGCCCCAACTTCTTAGATTTTATAGGCAGTAGGAACGCAGGGGCAGAAAGGACGTTCTGGTAGAGGGCAGGGGGCAGAGGTGAAACCAGCGAGCAGTCTGGTTACCCACGAGGGCACACTGGAAGCCTGAAGCTGGGGTCTCGCTTACATGCCAGTAGGCACGGCTGCCCAGCACTGCCCCCTGCAGGCGCCGCGTGGCATTAGCATCCTAGACGGGCTCGGCCCTCCCCACGACCTCAGCAGGAGAGATGTCCAAAGTGATATTTTCTTCAAATACTAGAATCAGGAGTCCAGTCCGGCTGTGTCGGTTCCAACACCTGGGCTCTAACGAACACTCCAAACTGAATTTTGCCACATGCAACCCTTTGCTATCCCACCTGAGGCGGCAGTGGGGCTGGAATTTGGAAGCTGGGGCCCCGACATTGGCGCTGCAATGGCGCCATCTACTGACCGAAGTGCGTTATGGCACTTCATGAAGATATTCAAGTTTCTTAGGTACACGGCTGGGTTCCTGTTGCCTCCCAGCTGCCCGGGCAGGCGGACCTCTGTTTCCCAGGACTAGAATGCGGACTCAGAGAAAGGAAAGGGAACTCAGGGTTACAGTCCACTCTGAGAGACACTCCTTGCTGATCCCACTGTGGGCTAAGTGGATTCCAAGGGCAATCAGCGTCAGTCTTTGCTAACTGGCAAACAGCATCAGGGAGTGGCAGACCCACCGGGATGGCAAGTCTCCTTAGGTTCTGCCTGGTCAGGGCTTGGAAAGACCCTCTCCTTCTCCCCGGCTACTCTTTGTCCCCACCCCCTTCGGCATCCTGGGTCTCCTGGTTCAGGAAGGAGAGTGGGAAGAAGGGAGACCCAGGATACAACGGGGAGCTGGAGCCTGTGAGCTGCGAGAAGAAATGTGTCCCTGAAGGGGACAGAGGGTGAGGCTGGAGCAAGGCCACGGGAGCATGTGATAGCAGATCCTAGTGACCACTCATGGGGCTGGAGTGTGTGGGTAAGGCATTTGCCTTGAGCATGGGCGACCTGCATAGCAATCCCCAGCATCCCATATGGTGACCCATGGTCCCCCAAGCCTTTCAGGAGTAATTCCTGAGTGCGGAGCCAGGACTAACCACTGAGCATTGCCAGGTAAGGCACAAAAACAAAACGAAACAAACCTAGTGACCACTCATGAGGGGCCCCTTACAGGTTGATACTTCATTTTGGAGGAAGAAGTTGAAACAGAGAGGTTAAGTGACATGTTCAAGGGCGCACAGAGCACACAGCTAGAAGTGAGGGAATGGAATCGGTGGCCTTGGCTATTGTGGTTGCCCTGAGGGTCTCTGGTGATACTTGTATTTGTAGGTCGCTGCTTTCAGGCCTATGGATGGATTATACTTGCCTGTCTCCTTGAGTTTAAGTGCAGCCAACGAAATCTGATAGAAACGACAGGGGCGGGGGGGCTGGAGGAATAGCACAGCGGGTAGGGCATTTGCCTTGCACGTGGCCGACCCGGGTTTGATTCCCGGCATCCCATATGGTCCCCTGAGCACCGCCAGGAGTAATTCCTGAGTGCAGAGCCAGGAGTAACCCCTGTGCCTTGCCAGATGTGACCCAAAAGCAATAAAATAAAATGAAAAGAAAGAAAGGTTGGAGAGATAGTACATTAGTACATCTCTTGCTTGCCTTGCACAGGATTGACCCAGGTTTGATCCCCCGCAACACATACAGTCTCCTGAGCACCACCATCAGTGATCCCTGAGCCAGGAGGAAGCCCTGAGCACCACTGGGTGTGGCCCCCAAACAAACAAAACAAAAAGTCCCCAAAATAAGCCAGGAAGAGTGAAAAGATAGCACTGGGGTTAAGGCGTTTGCCTTGCAAATGGTCCCCTGAGCACTGTGTAGTGTAGCTCTGGAGGACCTACACACTGCAGGGCGTGGACACAGAAAGGGCCCCATGACCAGACCTCCTGAATACTGCTTGGAAGACACCCCCACATAAAACAGGGGCCAGAGAGCTCCATGGGCTGAAATGATCCCCACCTTCCTATCACAGAGCTGGGCGTAGCTCTGAGTACCACCAAGTGCGGCCAAAGCTGCCTCTACCCTCCTACCCTCTGCCCTGGACTGTGCGGCTGAAATGACAATGACTGATGACCGTGCCTTCTGTTTCACCCCCAGCATTTAAAACAGGGCCTGGTGCTCGGTTCTGCTACTTAGTCACTACTGGTTGAACAAAAATAGTGAATGAGCAAAGGAAAGAATGAAAGAAAGAAAAATACGAATTGCGCATGAATTGGGAGAGGGGAGTTGAGATGCAGGGTTGGGGGAGGGGGAAGGAGGAAAGTGGTCCAGCAGAGCTGACGCAGGGGTGTCAAACAGAGCCCCCAAGCCCCAGGTGGTTCGTGTGATGCAGAGCGTGGCCTGGGGGCCCCAGCCAGGCCCTGGCAGTGCCTCTATGTGGTGGCCTTCTCCTCCAGGTTAGTGGCAAATCGGAGGCTGACTGTGCTATTTCTGGAAGAAGAAGCCCCAGGATTTCTGCCCACAGTTTCCCTCCTCACCGTTTCCCTGTTGCTTGCGTTCCTGGCGGTCCTTGCTGCTGGCCAAGGTACACATGCCCGGCAGCCCCACCTGCTCTGGCCCAGTGAGGCCTGGTTCTCTGCCCCTTCTCCATGGAGGTGGGTGCCAAGCCAGCCCTGGGGGAAGGGGGGGACAGGAAAGGAGTAGAAGGCTGGAGCTGGAGGAGGGCGACATGCCTTTCCTGCTCCACAATGACAGTCCCGGGAAACAGGAGACTGCGCAGCCCCTCCTGGGACCGTGCAGAGCTGCCCGGCACCCTCTACCAGAACCTTCCCCTCAGCCTTCCAGGAACTGTGGCCTGCAACAGGAAAACTTCCCCAACACCCTTCCCCTCCCCTCCCTCCACCCCCTAACCTCCACCCAGGCTGGTCCAGACATCGGAGCGGGCGGAGAGAGAGTCCAGCAGGAGGGGGCTTGCCTAGCACACTACTGATCCGGTTCAATCCCCAGCATCCCATATGGTGCCCCCAGCCCTGCCAGGTATAATCCCTGAGCTAAGAGTAAGCCCCACACACTGGGGGTGTGGCCAAAGGACCAAATTAAAAAAGAGAGGGTGTTAAGAGTTGTTCCTCTGTGTGTGTGTGTGTGTGTGTGTGTGTGTGTGTGTGTGTGTGTGTTTATTCTGTGTCAGAAATGGAACCCAGGGCCTCAGAGATGCAAGACATGTGCTCTACTGCTGGCCCATCCCCGGCACCCAGGGGTGGGGGGTTGCAGTCAAATGCTCTATCACAGAGCTAGACACCCACAGCAGGAGATGCTCTGCGGGCAGGTGCTCCACTGGGAGAGCAAGCAGTCACCCTTTTGCATTCCGCCCGCGCCAACGCCAGCACCTCCCTCATTAGGCGCTGCCCAGGTACCAGGTGCCGTTCCTGCCTGGTTAAACGCATGAACTCATCTAATCCTTTCGGCGAGGCCGCACCTGCTTTCTAACAAAGGCAGCGACGCTCGTCAGGGGTGGAGCTGGGATTTGAACCCAGACTGTCTGGCTCCAGAGTGGGCGTCCGGGCCCCTCGTCCCCAGGCTGGTAAGCCTTGGCAGCTGCTGTGTCTCCATGAGCAATCACCTCCTCCCCGCTGCAGTGTGCGCTGGGCAACCTTCTAGCCTTGCTCAGTGGCGCAGCAGGGGCACAGCCAGGCAGGCCTGGAGTTGGGGATACGGCGGTGACTCCACCTCATCTGTTGATGGCTCGGCAGCCAGAGAGCCCGCGGGCAGATACCCTCTGCTCTGCAAGCACCCGTGCGGCTGTTTCTTCAGCTTGTTTCTTGCCACAAATGCACTTAACCAGAATGAGGACTTGCAGCAAAGGCCTTGAGGAAGAACCTGTATGGTCCAGAGAGCCAGTGCAGGAGCTAAGGCGCTTGCCCTGCACATGGCCAACACCACCCCCCCGAAAAGATGAGGGACTTGTATCCATTTATGTGGGAGGCTCCTGGGGGAGATTCCTGGCTCCATGCTCAGGTGTGGGCCCTGGCAGCATGTTGCCGCTGACTTAGATCTGACTTGGATGGTGCCGGGGACTGAACCAGGGTCAGCCACCTGCAAGGCAAGCGCCCTGCTTGCTGTCCTACCTCTCCAGTCACCTTAATTTACAAAATGAAAAAAAAAAACCACACACCCTTTTATGTTGCTTTTGACACCCCAAAACTTAACTACTAGCAGCCCAAGTTGACTGGAAGCCTTCTAATATAATTTGTTTACGTGTCTCCCCAGCACATTACCAGGGTGATCTATTTTGATACACTTTCATGTTTATAGCAGATTTGTGTATAGTTCACAGTAGCATGAGAATATCAAGTATTAGCCACTCATTTTATGCTTTATAACACATGTTCTTGATTTTTAGAAATAGTTCTAAGATGTGCAATTCACCTGTGACATTTTTCAAGTTGTCACCCACCTTTAATTAGAGGTACTCAGGGCTTACTCTGGGTTCTGTGCTCAGGATTACTTCTGGAAGAGCTTGGGGGACAATACCAGGGATTGAACCTGGGTCTCCCATGTACAAGGCAAACACCCTACCCCTGTACTATCTCTCTAGCCCCTCCAATATATTTCTTTTTTGTGGTTTTTTACCCACACCAGGTGTTGCTCAGGGATAACTCCTGATGGGCCTCTGGGGACCATATGGGAATTAAATCCCAGATTGGCTGTGTGCAAAGCAAGTGTCCTACTTGCTGGACTATTGCTCCAGCCCCTCCCTCAATAGATTTCTTTTTTGGGGGGGGTCACACCCAGCAATGCACAGGGGTCACTCTTGGCTCTGCACTCAGGAATTACCCCTGGCGGTGCTCAGGGGACCATATGGGATGCTGGGAATCGAAGCCGGGTCAGCCGTGTGCAAGGCAAACGCCCTACCCGCTGTGCTATTGCCCCAGCCCCTCAATAGATTTCTTGAAAAAGACTATATAAATGAACGCACATGGTTCAAGTGTGTATTGTACAGGGTCGACCGTACTCTAAAGAAGTCCTTGGAAATTGCTGGCAATTATGGAAATGTGAAACAAAATTGCTTCAAATTCTCTCCTTTTTGCCTATTAAGTTGGTGAAAATAGCAAATGTAAATGCCACTGCTTAATCTCCTAACAATGTTGTGATACAGTTCATCTGAGTTCCCAGAATGCCTGGGAAAAATCATATCTTTACTTATGGTATGTTTCCTTAACAAATAATTTTTTCCTCAGGGGCTGGAGCGATAGCACAGCAGGTAGGGCATTTGCCTTGCATGCGGCCAACCCGGGTTCAATTCCCAGCATCCCATATGGTCCCCCGAGCACCGCCAGGAGTGATTCCTGAGTGCAGAGCCAGGAGTAACCCCTGAGCATTGCTGGGTGTGATCCCAAAAAGCAAAAACAAAAAATAAATAAATAAAAATAAAATAATTTTTTCCTCAGTTTCCTTACCTGGTAAGAATATAACAGGGGCTGGTGTGATAGTACAGCAGCTAGGGCGCTTGCCTTGCATATGGCTGTCGTGGGTTCCATCCCTAGCACCCCATAAGGCCCCCCCACCCTTCCAGAAGTGATCCTTGAGAGCAGAGCCAGGAGAGAGCCCTGACCTCCACTGGGTGTGGCCCCCAAACAAAACAAAACAAAATACATCAGTATTACCTACTTCATAGGCTATTTGCGAGGAGCAAGTGGAATGATGCTCGTCGAGGACTCAGCGCGACATCTGGTTGGTGCTCAGCGCATGTGAGCGGAGATCATCAGCTCCATTTGATCTGAGGTTCAGTACGGCGACTGGCTCGCTCCAAAGCGCCCTTCTTATAAAAGCTAGGAGCCAGAATTCACACTTGGTTCTCTCTGATTCCAACACTTTTTGTTGTTGTTGTTGTTTTTCTATTTGGTGGCCACACCAGGTGGTGCTCAGGGCTTACTCCTCGAGGGCTGGGGGACCATATGGGATGCTGGGGATCGAACCTGGGTTGGCCGGAAGCAAGGCAAGTGCCCTACCCACTCTACTATCTCTCGGGGCCCTGGTTCCAGCTCCTCCTTCCAAACTGCCTTCAGGCATGGCTTCGCATGCACCCCTTGCACCCCCCCTACTCACCTCTTATCTTTAAAACCTCGGTGAACCTTGCATTCTCTAAAATCTGGATTATTCCTCAGTCTGATTCCTAAGCCCCCCCCCCCTTCACATGTTGGAACTGCCTGACAGTGTACAGGGTGTGGGGGCTGCACTTTCTCTGCCCTCTCCTCCATCCACCCTAGTGGGCAGGAGGAGAGAGAGGAGATGGAGGGGGAGGGGAGGAGGAGTGGAGAAGGAGGGAGGGGGGAGGAGGAGGGTCTTCTCCAGACAGACCTGAGGAAAGGGAGAGAAGTGGGGTGGGGACTAGAGGCGCTGGAAGCAGAGCAAGAAGTGAAAAAAACTAAGATGCATGTGGAGAAGAGGAGAGGAACCCGTGATACAACAAAACCCACTTTGTTTTGGTTTGGCTCTTACTCTGTGCCCACTCCAGCCTCTTTGTCGCTTCTCATCCTCACCGGACAGATGGCAGCCTGGTGGCAGCTGTTACAATCCTGGTTCGCTGGGCAGCAGAGTGATTAGTGGCCTGTCCAGGCACCTCAAGTGGACAGAGCATCTGCTGGGGTCTGCGCCTTCTCCAGTTCTTCCCAGGAGCCCCTGCAGAGAGCGAAGGTGGGCTCCAGAGGAGACTTCAAGTAGGCTGGGGGGCCTGGGGGTGGGGGCCTTGCCCCAGACAGACCGTTTCCCCAGGGCTGCTCGTCCGTGAGCCTCACCTCTTCCAGACGTCCTGTGGGCCCCGGGAAACACAGGCCTACTGGATCCTCTCCCTCCAGAACCTTTTGTAGACTTTTCCAAGCTGTCCCAAGAGACCTTTTCGGGTGGCCAGGTAGATGAAGTGAAGGTCACCGAAGACCCTGAGGACATTGGGAGAAATCTTCACTGGCTGAAAGAGCAAAGGTGGTCATGATTGAGGGTTATCCCAGAACGAAACCTTTTTTACTTTTTTTCAAGTTTTTGGGCCAAACCAGGCAATGCTCAGGGCTTGCTTACCCATGTCTCTGTGCTCAGGGATAATTCCTGGTGGCCTACAGGGATCATATGGGGTGCTGGGGATCAAACCCAGATCAGCCACATGCAAAGCAAGAGTCCTGCTCGCTGTACTATCACTCTGGTCCCAGAGATAACCTTCCCTCCCCTCACTTTTTGGGTCACACCCAGCGATGCTCAGGGGTTACTCCTGGCTCTGCACTCAGGAATTACCCTGGCGGTGCTTGGGGGACCTTATGGGATGCTGGGGATCGAATCTGGGTTGGCCTCGTGCAAGGCAAACGCCCTACCTCTGTGCTATCACTCCAGCCCCCAGAGATAACCTTTTTATTTTTTTTATTTTTATTTTTTTTTTGCTTTTTGGGTCACACCTGGCGATGCACAGGGGTTACTCCTGGCTCTGCACTCAGGAATTACCCCTGGCCGTGCTCAGGGGACCATATGGGATGCTGGGATTTGAACCCGGGTCGGCCTCGTGCAAGGCAAACGCCCTACCCGCTGTGCTATCTCTCCAGCCCCAGAGATAACCTTTTCAATTAGCAAAATCTTTCTTAAGTCTAAAGAGACGGCTGAAAAGAAAGGGCAAAGCCTTGCCCCCGGCTGGGTAGCTAGCCCAAGGGGCAGGGCTGTGAGCCTAGCCTCCTCAAGAGTCTGCATGACTGGGCCCACGCTTGCAGCCTGCTCACTGCACCTGGAGCAGCTCACTGTGGTGACCGGCAAGCTGGGCCACGTGGGCCCCCCTCAGCCACTCGCACTGAGGAATCTGTAAGGCCAAGAAGGCCGAGAGCAGATCAGCCGTTGTCTTTATTCCCCTCCTGGCCAGGGAACAGAACTTGCCAGGGGATGGTGACACTGGTGGGAATGGTGGCAGGAGACTTTTCCACATTTCTCTCCAGCTTCTCCTCAAACATCAGCCCCAGGATTTACTACTATGATCTTTGTGTTTGTGGAATATGTGTTTTGATCCCCCAGCCCCCTATTTTACAAATAATATAAACTGGGGGACATGGACTCCGCACCAGCCAGGCTTTTTATACTAGGGGCGCCTTAGATGGGGGTAGGTGAGAACCCTCCCCACCCCAAGGGACCCAGCCCTAGCAGCTGACCTCCACTACCCAACTGCCGCCAGGCTCCAGGACGCTTTCTGGACCCCACAGCTGACACATTGTAAGACACTTCCTACCCATTTTCCATAATTACCGCACCATATTTGATGGAGTTCAGACAGTAGGCAACAAATCATAGAGATTAATATATATACACATATGGAGAGCCCGGCAAGCTACTGAGAGTATCCCACCCGCACGGGCAGAACCTGGCAAGCTATCCGTGGTGTGTTCGATATGCCAAAAACGGTAATGATAGGTCACATTCCCTTGACTCTGAAAGAGCCTCCAGTTGTTGGGAAAGAGGAGTAAGGAGAGGCTGCTAAAATCTCAGGGCTGGGAGGAACAGAGACGTCACTGGTGCTCGCTCGAGTAAATCAACGAAAAACAGGATGACAGTGACAGTGATACAGTGATAAACTGGGGGATGAAGACCAAACATCGGTAAGCAGACAGCTGCACTGACCAGCATGACCAGTCATCACCAGGCACGCATGATTATTTAAGAGATTAAAATCAAACCTCATTAAATATGGTTCCTTGGTTGTACTAACTACATATTCGGTACCTAACAACCATGTGTGCTACCATGCTGGACAGTGCAGTTACCAAATATTTCCATCATTGCTAAAGGTTGTACTTGGATCTGGGGAGTTGACTTAAAGGGCTGGAGCACATGCTTTACATGCAGGTTCCTCAGGTTCCCTCCCTGGCAGCACACAGGTCCCTGAGCACTGCTGAGCACTGCTGAGCAACACTGGTTAGGGGCCAAAATATTTTACTTTTAAAATTCTATTAGGCGGTGCTGTCAATAAAAAATTCCAGCCCATTCTCATGACGTTAAGCTAGTCAACCTCTTGAAGTGGGTCAGGTTGCAGGGGGGGGTGCGGGTAGGGGGCTGTAAATTTACCTAAGATACAGACAGTGCTCATAGGCCTCATAAGATAGTAGGGTTAGAGATTTCTAGAGGAGATTCATCCCCAGGTAAAACAAAGAAACTGTGACACAGTGTAATTCATAGCCCAAGCTCACCAGCTTCAAGAATATTGTTTCTAATTTTATTCAAAACTGCCATGAGCATCTTGGTAAATATATTTTTGCCTGTGTCCTCAGTCACTGATCCGGATTAAGTTCCTGATGCAACACAGGGTAGGCACTCTGTTGGGTTCTTCTGACACAAACTGCCCTAAGTCCTTGAAGAACACTGGGAAGCAGGTTCATGTAGATTGTGTCTGGAGTGGGTCTGAGCCCTAACGCTCTGGGCACTGTCCTTGGTGCTGAGGTTCCAGTAGCGTGTGCAGCACGGCTGGACATCTCGGCTCCCTGAAATGGACCAACTCCCAGCCAAGGCAGCGGCTGCCAGACAGAAAGAAGCGTCCACTCCTAAGGACAAAGAATGTGTCAAGCCTGTACCCAGCGAGTAGGTGTGACTGTTGTCTTTTTACATAAGTTGGTAAAATAGGTGGTGATTTTGCTGTTCCACAAACGAGGAAATTGAGACTCAGATTGCCTAATCACATTAAAAATAGTTAGGAGGGTCCAAATGATAGTACAGCAGGGAGGGCATTTGCCTTGCACATGGCAGGCCCAGGTTCGACCCCTAGTATCCTATATGGTCCCCTGAGCACTGCCAGGAGTAATTTCTGAGTGCGGAGCCAGGAGTAGCCCCTGAGCATTGCTGGAAGTGGCCCCCAAACAAAAGAAAACAAAACAAAATTTCTGGGGACCAAGGATATTGCTTAGTGGTAGAGCACTTGGGAATGAAGGAAGGAAGAAAGGGAGAGAGAGATGGGGCGAGAGCAATAGTATAGTGGGCAGGGTGTTTGCCTTGCATGCAGCTAACCAGAGTTCAATCTCCAGCATCCCATAGGATTTCCTGAGAACCATTAGGAGTGATCCCTAGGCACAGAACCAGGACTAACCCCTGGGCACCCCGGGTGTGGCCTCCCAAAAAAAGAGAGAAAGAAAGGAAGAAAGAAAATAAGAAAAAAAGAGAGAGAAGGAAATAAAGAATGAGAGAAAGAGAAAGGAAGTAAGAAAGAGAGGAAAGAAATGCTTGTGGCCACCCTCTGCACAGGGCCCAGCAGCTGCCTGTGCTGGAGGTACCTAAAGATGTGGGGAGAGCCCTGGGATGGTCTCAGCAGGACAGCATGTGCCTCTCCGGTGTGAGTTCCTGGGTTCATACCCAGCATCACACACACGCACACACACACACACTCTGCATGTGTGCACACACAGAATTACACATAGTAATTTATATCTATATCTATATACACACCAATATAGATGTGATTCAAGGGTGTGCATATTCCATGTGGGGGTACTCAGGGAAGGGTCTCTCTGGGGTCTCTTCCTTGTACCCTTCTAGGCATCAGCAGTTGTCTGGATGACCCCAGCGAGAACCCCGCTCCCTCAAGTGTGCATGGTGATGTCTCGGCCCCTCGCAATGCTGCACAGAGGTCAGGTCTGTGGAGAAGCCCCACGAGGCCCAGACTGTACTGATACGGGCTTCAACGTGAAGCTTGTGTCCAGGCAGGACATCAGACAGGGCCACTGGGGAGAGCCAGCAAGAATCACCCCTTTCCAGTGCCAGAGAGATAGCACAGCAGACAGGTCACTTGCCTTGCACACGGCTGACCTGTGTTCCAACCTCAGCATCTTGTATGGTCCTCTGAGCCCAACCGAAGCTATCCCTGAGCACAAAGCCAGAAGTGAGTCTGAGCACTGCCAGGTGTGGCTCCAAACGCAGCAGCATGACTTGTTCAATGACCTCTCGTCAGCTCTTTCGTGCACCCTCAGCTCTTTCAGTGTTTCCAAGTTCTCTGCCAAATAGCACCACCCACCATATGGTGCCAGGGTTAGAACCCAGGACTCAAACCAAAGCAAGAGTCTTACTGTACTGTTGCTTCAGCCCGATAAGAACTTTTTTTCTTTAAAAAATGAAGATAAGAAAGTTTTAAAAGAGTCTAATTAGGGACCAGAGAGGTAGAACAATGGGTAGGGTGCTTGCCTTGCATGCCACCAACCTGGGTTTGATCCCCCCTGTCATCCTATATGGTCCCAAGAAGAAGAAGAGTAGCAGCAGCAGAAGCAGCTTAGTGAGCAATCTACTCCAGGTCACAGTTATTAGCTGGCCACGACAGGATCCCTGTCTTCACTGCTCAGAACTCTTTAATTCTATTTATATTGTCATCCCATTGCTCATCGATTTGTTCAAGCGGGCACCAGTAACGTCTTTCATTGAGAGACTTATTGTTACTGTTTTTGGCATATCCAATACGCACGGGTAGCTTGCCAGGCTCTGCCGTGAGGGCTCCATACTCTTGGTAGCTTTCTGGGCTCTCCGAGAGGGGCAGAGGAATTGAACACAGGTCAGCCGTGTGAAAGGCGAACGCCCAACCAATGTGCTATCGCTCCAGCCCCTATTTATATTATTATGGAAAAATTAATTTTAAAATGATGTTCCTTTCAATGTGCATAAGTAGGTTTCCTTCGGCTCTGGCAATTTAATCACTTATAAACCTGCAATGGGTCTCATTCACCCAACACTGAAGGAGCCCCCAATATGGCAGCGTTAAGAAAGATGAGCAAGGAGAGGATGAAAAAATCTCAGGAATGAACGAGACTGCCAAAACGAAGAAAGACTAAAATTATTGTCTGTACTTTCAATGCACATACACTGGCATCGGAAGCATCCATCGAGGACTTGATGGTGCAAGCACAGAAGATCAAGTACGACGTCATTGGTCTGACCTAAGCAAGAAGACACTGATCACATCACGCCATTTTTAACACTGGAGTAGAATTATTCCTCGGAACATGTGACAACAGAGGCATCGGTGGCATTGGTGTCCCTATCAACATGAACTTCGCCATGAGCATTGATTCATTCGAATGCCTGACAACCCGAATCAGATGATTACGCTTGAATAGATGTGGCTCACTGCCGGCAGTTTCTATCTTCATCATCTATGCACCAACTTCCAACTACAATGAAGAAGAAATTGAGAAGTTCTACATGGAACTGGAGTTCTATAAAGAAGACCACACCTTCTACAAGATCATTGTTGGTGATTTTATGCCAAAATAGGACTGAGAAGGTTGCCCGAAGAACTCCACATTGGGACGCATGGCCTAGAATGGAACGATCAGGGTGAGAGACTGTCTGACTTCATCATGTAGACCAAGACCATCCATAGTAACTCACAGTTCCAGAAGGCCAAATCTAAACGCTGGACATGGGAGTCTCCCGGTGGACAGTTCCACAATGAAATTGATCACATCATATTCAATCAAAGGTTTGGCCTGACCGATGTCACTGTTATCCCAAAATTCCAAACAGGATCGGACCACTGTCTTCTTCGTTCAAAATTGTACTTCACAGAACGGGGAGAAAGGTCTGCAAAGTTAAAGTTTAAAAAGGGAACTCCCAGAATGACCACCAACTGGGAGCTCTTTGGCACTATTGTGGCAACGTGGGAAGATGCCATCCTTGACAACATTGACAAGGAATACAATTGACTGGTTCAGCACCTCCATGACTGCGAAAAGACTGCCGAGAGTGAGAAAGTCACAAACAGACGCCTGTCTTTGGAAACTCTTAAGCTCATTCGTCAATGTGGTTTGGCGCGAGCCTCAGGCAACCACAAGCTAATGCCCGAGCTCGCAAAGCTGTGCAGAGAAGTGATAAAGGAAGACCTCAAAGAGAGAAGAGCAGCGGTGTTGGCCGGTGCAGCAGAAGCTGGGAAAGGTATTTGCAACGCTTGTCAGTCCTTCGCCAACTACAAGACTAAGATGACTGCCCTCCGACGTCCTGATGGATCTATCACATCTTCCAGAAAGGCAATGGAGAGGATTATTCACAACTTCTACTCGGATCTTTTTGACAGCCACGTCCACCTGCCCACATACCAAATTCCACAAGGTGGATATGTCATTCCCAACGTCCTCCCTTCCAAAATCCGACACACCATTTCATCGGTAAAGATGTGTACAGCACCCGGTCCAGACAAGGTCCTGACCTTGTCTGGACCGGGTGCGGTACACGTCTTTGAAGAATCTGCTGCCAGTAATTATCAATATACTGGCTCAACTCTTCACACGCTACCTGTCTGAATGAAAGGTTCAGTCCCAGTGGAAAACCAGCAGGACTGTTCTGTTGTACAAGAAGGGAGACATCCACGACATCAGCAACTATCACCCAATCTGCCTGCTGTCTGTCGTCTACAAGTTGTTCACTTGTGTCATCCTGAATAGAATAGGTAGAACACTAGATGAAGGACAACCATGTAAGCAAGCCAGTTCCGAAAAGGATTCAGCACGATCGACGATATCCACATGGTGACCAAACTCATTGAAGTTTCGCGAGAGTTCAAGATGCCGCTCTAACATTCATCAACTTAAAGAAGGCCTTTGATTCTGTTGAGACTGAAGTGGTCATTGAAGCCCTAGCGAAACAGGGCGTTCAAACTCAGTACATCAAGATCCTCCAAGAGCTGTATTGTGGGTTCACTATCAGGATCTCACCATTCTACCAGGAAGTGATCATTGATGTAAAGAGAGGGGTTCGGCAGGGCAATACCATTTCACTGAAACTCTTCAGTGCCACCCTCGAGAATGTCACGCGGCCACTGGAATGGGAAGGAATGGGAGTGAAGATAGACAGTCGGCAACTATACCACCTCCACTTCACTGATGATATTCTCATAATGCCAAACATTAGCCAAGCGGCACAAATGCTGGCCGACTTCAACCGCGAGTGTGGAAAGGTCGGATTGCAGCTGAACATCAACAAGACGATGCTCATGAAAAATGAACTAGTCCCTGATGCTCCATTTTCTCTCAATGGAATGAACATCTCTGAATGCAGGAGCTATGTGTACCTGGGTCAAGAACTCAACATGAGGAATGACTTGGCGCCAGAACTGCGCAGGAGGAAGAGAGCAGCATGGAAAGCCTTCAAGAGCGTCAAAGAAGTGGTTAAGAGGACGAAGGATCTCCAGCTCTGGGCACATCTTTTTGATTCCACCATTCCTCCTGCATTAACATACGCCTCAGATACCTGGGCCCTACGCAAACAGGATGAGAACGCTATTCGGATATCCCAAAGAGGAATTGAAAGAGCTATGCTAGGAGTATCATGTCTCACTCAAGTGAGAGAAGGAATCCGGAGTTCTGACTTCCGTCGACGGTCAAGAATTAGGGATGCGGTCTCGTTTGCCAAGACATCAAAAATCATATGGGCCGGACATGTAATGCGATTCAGAGACGACCGCTGGACTAGAGCTGTTACCGACTGGATTGTACGGAGCGTCAAAAGACCGCATGGCCACCCACCACCAAGATAATCAGACTTCTTCATCAAAACCCTGAATGAATGGTTTGAGGCGCTTCCTGTCCCTGGAGCGAGCAGATATCATTGGGCTACACTAGACTCGACAGGGACAAATGGAGACGTTACTGGCGCCCGCTCGAGTAAATTGAAGATCAACTGGGAAGACAAGTGATACAAGTAATACAAGTGATGAACCTGCAAGTCCTAAAACTGCTTGGGAGGGGGAAGGGTGGGGTCAAGGGTCAAAAGTTGGGCCTGGGAACTTTTGAAATCTGGGTCTCCACCTGCTGTTGCCAATAGGATCCACGAGAGGGCAGCGTGCGCTGCTCGGAGCCCGGCTGGGCTCATCTTCCGGGTTCGGTGAAGCCCTGGAGAAGAACCCGCCTCCTCGCCCATAAGGCCTCGCGCCGGAAGCTGCTCTCTCTCTTCCTGTTCTCCATCATGGCGGTGAGTGGCCCCGGCCCGCCTTTGCTTCCCTTCATCCGCCTCCATCCACGGCCGGCCGAGCTCGCCGCGGCTGCCGTGCTTGCGGCCGGAGGGAGACAGAGTCCGCGAAGTCGGCCGTGCAGGAGCGGGAGCGGTCAGGCGGGCGCAGGGCTCGGAGCTGGACCCCGTCCTCCTCGCTTCCGTGCTTGCTGGGAGTGGGCTGAGGCCGACGCCCGAGGGCGGAGAAGAGCCGCCGGGGGCCGCTCGGGGCGCACGCGGGCTCCGGCGCGGGAGGCTCGGGCCCGGGGCGGGCGCGCGGGGAGCGTCAGCCCGGGCTGCCGGCGCGGGAGGCGGCCGCGGCGCGCGCCCCGCGTCTGCTGGACGTGGCACGGGCACGTGCCTGCGGGGTCCGCGCGGCGGGGCTGACGGCCGGGCGTGCTCGTTGCAGCAGGACCAGGCTGAAAAGGAAAACCCCATGCGGGAACTTCGCATCCGCAAGCTCTGCCTCAACATCTGCGTCGGGGAGAGCGGAGACAGGCTGACCCGCGCGGCCAAGGTGCTGGAGCAGCTCACCGGGCAGACCCCCGTGTTCTCCAAAGGTGAGTGCGGGGGACTGGGGGCTTCGGGACCCGCCCCGGCGTCTTTGGAAGCTTGGTCGTGGCGTTATAGAGTGCCAGGGTATTTTTGCTTTGCTTTTTTTTTTTTTCCTTTCCACGAGCAGAGCGTTAGAGTAAAGAAACTCGGGGTCTCCCAAGTGATGGGGGCGAGGTGGGGCGGGAATATGGGGGCAGCGGCGGATGCTCTCGGGTCCCGATATCAACCCGAGGCCTGGGGAAACGGTCTCACTGAGCAGTAAGAACCGCGGCTGGGCCAGAGTCCCTGTCCCCAGCTTTTTTGTCACTCTGGCCTCTTGGTTTCTTGGTCCTCTTGTTTGATTCCCAAGATTGTGAAGGCTGGGATGGGTTTGGATCTGTGGCGGGCCTGCCACGCGCCGGGCACAACAGTAGGCAATAGGCTTTTTAGAAACTTGCTGGGGCCGGAGGGATGGGGCAGCAGGTAAGGTGCTTGCACAACAGTAGGCAGTTGCCTTTTTAAAAACTTCTGGGGCCAGAGAGATGGGGCTGCAGGTAAGGTGCTTGCCTGTGTGCAACAGACAATGGTTCAGTCCCTGGCCCCCAGTAGGGTCCCCTGAGCACCACCAAACCCAAATAGATGCTGTGGCTGCCAAACCCAAATAAATTAAATACTGAGCGTTGTTTCAGAATAATGGATTCCAAGTCTGAATGTTTCCCAGAGTGGGCAGTCTTGGGGAAGGGAGCCGTGCTGCCCAGCCTCAGGGGAGAAGGAGGGTCTCTTAAGGCAGACTTTGAGGGCTGCTGGTTGTTTTTTTAGTTTTTTAAGAGCGTCGGATGAAAGCTAAATAAGTTTGGGGGCTTCTGCCTTAAATCATGCCTCTTGATTATTAACTGATCGTAGGGAATTGAACCTGTCGAAACCTCGTCTTTAAAATGGGAATGGCAGGATAAGGATTCAGCAGATGTGCTATCGTCTAGTGACTTATAGGGTGTTTGCCCTTCCTGGGACTAACATGGTTAGGAGTTCTTAATGGCATGTATGTGACTGGGCGACTTGGAAGTTGGAAATTGTTTCCTATGTTACCAGGGTGCCCGTTAGCAGATGTAGATGATGCTAGTTAGAACAACGCTGAGAGCTTGGATGGATAATGTCTTTGGGGAAGATGTTTTAGGAAGAAGTTGGGGTGGTGACAAGACCTATGTGAGTCCCCAGATTCAACCCTTTCCAGTGTGATAAACACAGCCTGGTGCCTTCTTTCCCCCTCTTGCAGCTCGGTATACCGTCAGGTCTTTCGGCATTCGGAGAAATGAGAAGATTGCTGTTCACTGCACTGTTCGCGGAGCCAAGGCAGAAGAAATCTTGGAGAAAGGGCTGAAGGTGAGGCTGATGTCTTGGGGTGGGGAGGGGGTAGGGTTATTAAGTGTTGCTGACTTAGCACATGCAGTTACCTACAGGGGCAGGAATTATATTTGACATACTGTCTTTGGTTCGCTCATTATGCTTGTTTTCCTTTTAACTTCTGAAGGATTAAATGGCACTTTGTATAACTATTTCCCTGCCCTTTTACAGTGGGGAAAGTTCTGTGACTGGTACACTAGGGAAATCAGATTTTTGTTCTTGATCAAATTACCTTGAATTGCTTTTCTGTAGTGCTGGGTATTGCAGATTGAGCTGGTTTTTTAGAGCGGGGGGTGGGGGTAAATTGACAGGGAATGTAACAACTTTTTCTTCCTCTCAGGTGCGAGAATATGAGTTACGAAAAAATAACTTTTCCGATACTGGAAACTTTGGCTTTGGGATCCAGGAACACATCGATCTGGGAATCAAATATGACCCAAGCATCGGCATCTATGGCCTGGACTTCTACGTGGTATGAATATTTCCTCTTTTGCACTCTGGTCTGTGAGGAGAGTGGAATCTGCTACTCCTTTGTTTGATGTGTGCTGTGTTTTGCTGTTCAGATACTGGATCAAAGCTTGAGTATTGTCTGCCTTTTGTTCCCCCCTGGGGAAGATACTTAACATTTGTGGTAGCTAAAGGAATGCAAGATCCCTTATACTCTGAATTTACAGCCTAGGATCTAGTGGGCACCAATAGGACTGAAGTAGTTAAAGGAAACTCTTCCATCCAGCCACTGACTTGAAAATTTGAGAGTATTTGGTGCTGATCGGTGTGTAGGTTGGCTGCTCTGAGGTACTTTTCCCTGGCTCCTTTCCTTAGACCCTGGGGTAAGGTGGCTTCTACCCAGAGAACATGGAAGCCCTTGGTGTGGCTGTTTGCTTGGGTGGGAGATTTAATGTCGAAATGACCTCCTGTGTTAACTGCAATGTTTTGGTGAAGCAAAAACCAGGGAGCCTTGTCTAGCATGAAGCACCATCATTGGATTCGAATATCATAATAGTAATGCGCTGGAGATGGTTAGGTGATTTGGGGACCACAGATCTTTTTAGAAGTGTGTTGTAGGGGGTGCTGGTCACACTGTTCAGACACTGGGGTCGTGGGGGTCTGATCTCTTGCTCTGTCGGTCCTCGGGCCACTGGGTGACCGAGGCTCCGTCTCTGCAGTGTGTGAGTCTTGTCCACGTGCTCCGACTTCGAGCTGGCTAGGTGACTGTTGGTTATTCCTGAGACAGGTGCTGGGTAGGCCAGGTTTCAGCATCGCAGACAAGAAGCGCAGGACAGGCTGCATTGGGGCCAAACACAGAATCAGCAAAGAGGAGGCCATGCGCTGGTTCCAGCAGAAGGTAAAGCTGATTTATCTCAGGTGAAAGTGGTGAAATACGGTGTTGGTGAGTGGTGTGGGATTGGGGGAGTGCAAAATCTTGAACCACTTGGTGGGCCGCTTCTGTGAAGAATTATTTGGGCAGCTTGGCACACCTGGGTCCAAGGTTGGTGGTTAAAAGAGCACCCGGAACCCAGGCCTTTTCCCCCCCAGCGCCTCATGAATGCAGGTAGCTGGGAGGGGAGGGCTGTGGCTTTACCTCAGGGTGTATAGTGGAACAGTGAGTGTGGAGATTGTTAAAACTGGCTAAGCTGCTGTGCAGGCCAGAGGGATGTGGGATTTCAGCGCAAAGTTCATGTAGCGGGTTTGAATTCTGAAACAGCCTTTACTACAATCTTTGCTGTTACCTCCTGTTCTGAAAAAAATTAAATCTCTTCTCTTTCAGTATGATGGGATCATCCTTCCTGGCAAATAACTTCCTGTTTCTGTTCAAAAGGCCAATAAAAAGTGTTGCGTGAAATGTACATTACTGTTGTGTATTCTGTGAAAGGAGCCTGGCCATATTCAAGTCCTTGGACCTCAAGCCACTTAAATCGACGATGGGAATGGCTGGTAACCGCCCCGTCATCCTTTGAAGCCAGTGTATCTTGGCTGATCCGATCCTAGCTTGGCAGCATTGGCTGTGGGGCAGTGATCCTGTGGAAACTGGTTTTAGAGGGGTGGGTATGTTTGGGGCTTGGGTTTGAATTTAGAGCATTGGATAAAGATGGGGTGCAGTGCTTGTGTTCTAAGATAGCATTTTGCCACTTCTGATGTGATTCGATCACAGGCTTCTGGTGTGATACTTAGGATTAAATGTTGGTTCAACTGTTTAGACTTTCCTGCCTCTCACCCCATCCATAGTTGGATGCTTGTAGAAACTTGTACCAAGCACACAGTACTCAAAAAGGGTTCTTTTGTTACTTTTTTTTTTTTTTTGTCTTTTGGCCTGTGAGAAACGTTGCTGCTTGCTGATTTAATTCCCCTTGGTGTGAAAGAACTTACTTGCCCGTAGGTATCTAGGTTAAACTTGGGTTTCAATCTTGAGCCAATGTTTAATTCAGTAATTTTACACACTTGCAATGAGTCACTGCAGTGGGCCATGTCTTTGTGGGCTGCCCAGTAGTTCTATTAGCTGCCTCTGTAGATGTTTTAAAGTCATAAGATGACTTGATGTGCATAATTTTTTTTATGAAAATAATATTTGTTTTCCTGATAATAAAAACTTACCAAACAGGACAGCCAGTTACAGGGGATAAGCAACGAATGTGGTTTTCATTTTTATTTATTTATTTATTTATTTATTTTTGGTTTGGGATTTGTGGGCCACAATGATGGTGTTTTAAGGGCTATTGCTATCTCAGTGCTCAGAAGCGACCCCTGGTGGTGCTGCATATTGAAGCAGGTTGGCTGTGTACAAGGCAAGTGCCTTCTGAACAGTCCCAGGTCTCTGTAATCTGTTGGGTGAGGGCTTCCCTGGTGCACAGACTTGGTACATACTAGACGTACACTTAGATCCTTGGAGCTGTATTCCTGACCCCAACCATTTACTTGATCCTAATGTACATTTACTTCACAGTAGGGTCAGGGCTGCTATCTTGTGCGAAGCTGGTAAAGTTTGATTCTTATAATTCATTTAGAAGGCAAAAAAATTTCACTTGTTTCAACTTAATTACAACAACCACAATTGAAATAACTGTCTGTGAGAACAAATAATAATGTAGTTAACTGGTGCTGGTTACTACTGCTGTGGGGATCTTGGGTACGGAGAAGGGTGAGGAAGTTGCAAGTTTCATCTAAATGCAGCAGCACATCAGAAAAATGAATGAAAGTCCCTCTGATGCTTAGAGTCCTTGCTTTTTAAAATAATGTAGACCTGCCGAAGCTCTCAACTGGTTCTGCTTTATTGTATACTGTCAGTTTGCCATTAAAATGGGAAGAGCTGGGATCCTTCAGTGGGAAACCACTCTTGGGAGTTCAGAAATCCCCAGAGCTCGAACTGGATTGTAGTTCTAGCTCTAACAGAATTATGAAACATCTGTACTAGAGCAGTGGGGATACTTGATGAACTAGGTTAGCACAGCCAGAGGCAGAAAAGCTTGTCCTTGTCTTGGTGAGAAACTTGCTTTCCAGCCATGTCACTATGGTAAAGCATTGGTGCTTTGGGTTGAACTTTTCCATGCAAGTGGGCAAGATCTCCTAGGGATGGTCAGGGGCTCCACCCCAAAGCTGCTGGATGAGATGTTGAACCCATGGGTGAACTTGCTGAAGTATAGAACAGTGCCCATGCTCTAGTGCCAACACTCAGGGCGGGAGAATAGAAACAACATTTTTTTTTAATAAATTTAGTTTTGTAAATTTCTTGCCGTGTGGTTTTTCTCATTTCTTCAGTTGCCATATAAAACGAGTCAGTGAGCTACCATTTCACACTGGTTGCAGAAGAGCACATGCCTTGCCCAGTCTCCAGGAATGTTCCTTGGTCCTCCAGCACCCGTGGGTGTCTTTTATCTAAACAAAAAAACAGTGACTATAGGGGTCTTTTGTTGCCTTCCTTTTTTGTTTTTAGTGTTATACCCAGCAGTGCTCAGGGGTAATTCCCAGCTCTGCACTCAGGAATCATTCCTTGTAATCATTCCCTGTGGGCGTGGGGGCCATATGGGATGCCCAGGATCGAACCTGGATTAGCCACATGCAAGGCAAATACCCTACCCGTTATTACCACTCTATCCCTGAGTGCTGGGGTCTTGGGTGCTTCGCATCATGTCTATCCCAAGCAACACTGAGAAGGATCCATAGAGCTGGAATAGCCCCCAGCACTACATGTGCTGATAGCGCACACACACACACAAAACTTGGATGAGGTATCTGGTAGACACGTCAGTGCTGAGCCCCAGGGATAATACTGGATACTCTTGTGGGATGGGGGCAGTGTCCAGAAATAAATTTAGGGGGCTCACATGCAAGGCTCAGCTCTTCTTGCAGCTTAAAGGCTCCTTTTGTGTTGGGACCACCTTTCGTGTTGGGAGAGGAGCTTGCCATGCCTGGTATGGAACCTGGGCCTCTTCATGCCAAACTTGGGCTCCACAATGCTGAGCGGCCTGGCCAGTCTGAGGTGTCCTGTAATGAGTGGATGCTCTATTACTGCAGTTACCTCTAGGGCAGAGTTCTCACGCTGGGGCAGTAATTGCCCAGTCCCCTCTTCCTTAGGAGTTTATACAAATAGACTATTACCACAGGAGCTGACAACTAGTGACACAAACGTCTGAACTTTCAGCCATTCAAGGAACCTTGTCAAGTGTTCCTGAGGCTGGGGTCACCACGGTGGTCGCTGACACTGAAGCAGATAAGTGATGGGTCCCGGCCAGCTGCGAGTGCTAGGAGGGCTCAGTCAGACTGGTTGAGGAATCACAGGGAATCCGGACAACTTGAGAACAGGGTGAGGCAGAAATCAGATTGAATCTGAAACTAAAAAGGGGAATTAGGGCAGAAACAGGGATGTGACTTGGGTTATTTTATCAGCACCGGCATTTTCTGTTGTGTTTTTGGTCACCCAGTTGCATGCAGGGCTTACTCCTGGGTCTGCACTTGGGGATCACTCCTGGCAATGCTTGAGGTACCATAATTGGGTGACAGATCGAACCCAGGCTGGTGGTATCCACTGGTACAGCCAACTACGTAAATGCGAGTGGTGCAGTATTCCTCTGGCCCTGGTGCTGGCATTTTCATCTGTCTAGGATGGCCAGAAGGAAAAGACACATTCAGATTAAGGGTATAGTCCTGGTGGGTTTGAGGGCCATTCTGGTGTTGCTGGGGGAACCATGTGGTGCTAAATGGTTGTGCCAGGCTCCCTTCATGCTCTTAACCGAGTATTGTCTCTGGCCCCCAGTATTTTGGTTTTGGTTTTTGAATCAGATCCTGCAGTGCTTAGGGTTTACCCTAGTGGTGCTCTGGGATATGCGGTGTTAGGGATAACAGGTGTTCACTGCATGCAAAGCAAATACCCTGACTGCTATCCTGTCTTCGGGGCATGTGTGATGCCTGGCCAGGGTTAATGCTGGTCTCTTACTGAGCCCGATGCCCAGCCTGGGGTCATTGGTGCTTTCTCCTGTTAGAACTTGTTTTGAGGGACTGAAGCGATAGCACAGCAGGTAGGGCGTTTGCCTTGGTTCAACCCAAGTTGAACCAGCATCCCATATGGTCCCTTGAGCACGGCCAAGAGTAATTGCTGAGTGCAGAGCCAGGAGTAACCTCTGAGCATCACCGAGTGTGATCCAAAAAGGAAAAAAAAATTGTTTTGAAACATGGCTGGTGTTACCTTTGAGGTTGTTCTTCTTTTTATTTTTATTTTTTTTATTTTTATTTTTTTTTTTTTTGCTTTTTGGGTCACACCCAGCGATGCTCAGGGGTTATTCCTGGCTTTGCACTCAGGAATTACTCCTGGCGGTGCTTGGGGGACCATATGGGATGCCGGGGATCGAACCCGGGTCGGCCGCGTGCAAGGCAAACGCCCTACCCGCTGTGCTATCGCTCCGGCCCCATGTTCTTCTTTTTAATTGGTCATATTTGGTGATACTCTGAGGTGATTCCTGGTTCTGTTTTCAGGGGCCCATGTACTGGATTTCAGCCCTTTGAACTATCTCTCTGGCCCCCTAGGGTCTTTTTGTTTTTTTCAGTGTAGTTTCCCTCCTAGCATGTGTCCGTCATACACTACCCTTTGGATGTGAGCGACATTTCCTATCTGTGAAGCTACTAGAAGTGTTATATCAGTTCCATAGAACCCTCCCCCTAGTAAAGGCACTTCTGTTGTCTCTATCCTGTCCAGTGAGTATAAGCTCTTTATCTTTTTTTGCGGGGTGAGGATGTGATACCTGTCATGGTGCTCAGGGGATTACTCCTGGTAGACTTACTTAGGGGAACCACATGGGTCTCCAGGGATTGAACCCAGGTTGACTGCTTGCAAGCAAGCACTTTATCTGCCGTTTTGTCTTTCTGGCCCTGAGGTCTTTAAACTATACCATGGTCTATACCACTGCCAAGAAGTCATTTATGTTCTAATTACTAATTTCTCTTTGCTTCCTCTGCTAGTATTCAAGACCATACTCTCCATGGCAAATTGCAATCTCTCTGGCCTTTTAGAGTTATGGACAACCCTTAGATCTTCTGATTTTTTTTTTTTTTTGCTTTTTGGGTCACACCTGGCCATGCACAGGGGTTACTCCTGGCTCTGCACTCAGGAACTACTCCTGGCGGTGCCCAGGGGACCATATGGGATGCTGGGATTTGAACCCGGGTTGGTCGCATGCAAGGCAAACACCCTATCGCTCCAGCCCCTCTTCTGAATTTTTGTGCTTTTGCCTTCTGCACCTGCAAGTCCTCCAAGCATAGGCAAAGCGCTCCAGCCCACAGTGAGTAGACTGTGTGGGAGGGGCCTGAACACTAAAGGGTTAAGCCCAGGCTTGTGAAGTGAGTGGCATGGTCAGGGCCCAGAAACCACCCACAAGTAATTTTAACTGCCAGCCACTGGGGATGGAGGTGATGCCTGGGGGTATAGAACCACTTTCAGAGCAGCTTGTTATGGAAACCAGGGTTGTGGTTGTCAGAGGGGAATCCAGCCAAAGGCACCCGGGGGGTACCAGGAGGACTGAACTCAGTTTTCTTCCAGATGCAGGTGCAGAAAAGCTTTAGGTAACAACTGCAGATGCCTCGTGATTTTAAAAAGTCAGCAAAAATGATGACTTGTTATTATACCAACTGATGCCTTCCTGTGACAAGGTTTAGGATGGTACATAATACACTTCAGTAGTTACCTGGAATTTGACATTTTATCTCAGATTCTTTGCTGGTCCCTGGAGACAGTGTCTGAGCTTGTTTTCTGTGAGGAGTTTCATTTAGCTTTCACAGAAATAGCTATTGCTCTCAGGGTGCTTGACCATGTGGACTTGTGGCAGGAATCTTTCCTGGATGTTGGTTGAGATTCCTGCTCTGGATATGTTATTTTATTTTGTTTTCCTAAGGAAGTGTGCCATGATGGGGATACCATTGAATTGCTTGAAGTTGCCAGTAGTGGAGTGGAGCCAGGCTTTAAAATGATGGCAGCCTAGGCCAGAACTAGTACAGAAGGTAGGGTGCTTGCCTTAACTTGTGGCTGACCTATGTTTGACCCCCCCGCCCCCCCCCCCACAGCCATGTGGCCCCCTGAACTAGCCAGGAGTGATCCTTGAGTACCACTGTGTATAGTCCCCAAATAAAAATATGTCTGTACTCCAAGCCCCAGACCTACTATCATGTAATGCAGCTGGATCACAGATCTAACCCTACAAATGCACTTTTCATCAGATTTCCCCTTGGATCGGTTGACCAACTACAAAATGCAGTTTATCGTTGCGGACTGTATTTGCTAAGGAAGGCCAGCAGTCATGAAAATAGAATTGATCCTGACTTGTCAACAGTGGATCTAAAAGAACAAATGCTTTAGTTGACTGAATGTAACTTAAGGGGGTGTGTATATGTGTGTGAGAGAGATAATCTCAGTTGCAGGGTTCTCAAGGGGGAAAGTTCCTCAAGACAAGAGGAGAGAAAGAGGGAGGGAGGGAGGGAGAGAGTGTGTGTGTGTGATAATCTCAGTTCCAGAGTTCTCAGTGCAGTTTATCAGTGCTAATGAACAGCTTTTACAGACTGGTACAAAGACTGACATTCCACTTCCACTTCCTATCTGGCTGAGTCTGTGGGTAACCCAGCCAATCTCCCTGGGCCTCAGATCCTATCTACATAAAAGCAGATCTAGTACCTGCCTTGCAGAGCTATTTTCAAGAAAGCCAGGTATGCATGTAAATTACCTGGTACATAGTTGAAACTTGTCAGTATGCATTTATTGAATGTGTTCTTGTGTTATCCAATACACTTAAATAGGAGTTTATCTGTTTTTTTGGGAGTTTTTGGTTGGTTGGTTTTTGGCTTTTGGATCATACCTGACAATGATCAGGGCTGACGCCTGGCTCTGTACTCAAGAATCAGTGCTTTGGGTACCATATGGGATGCCTTGGATTGAACCCGGGTCGGCTGCACACAAGGCAGTGCCTTAGCTCCTTTACTATGACTACAGACCCTAGAGAGGGTTTAGTCTATAGCTTGATTGCTATGCTATGTTGGGAAAAAAAAGATGGGGATGGAGTATTCTTGGAATGAACTGACTGAGGAAGCCCAGATCCATAGCTGTTTGCCAGATTTCTCTTTCATGGAGTCCTTAACATCTGTGAAGAACTGAATTTTGGGAGTGATTTTGGGCTGGGCAGTTTTCTGTTCTTAAGTATACTTATCTGACATTTATCCACCAAATACTTAAGTACTTATCTATAATGCAGCATGGCAGGAAACCAGATGGAAACATTGATTCCTGGCAGGTTGGAGCAATAGTACAGTGGGTAAGGTTCAATCCCCACCACGTGATATGGTCGTCTGTCTGTCCTCGTTACTCCCCAGCTTTGCCAAGAGTGATCCCTGAGCACTGCCAGGTGTGGCCCAAAACAAACGAACAAAAAAGTTTGCTTAAAGGGTTAGTCTAGGTTTGATCACTGATACCTCATGGCATCCCAAGCACCACCAGGAGTGACTGCCAAGCACTGTCCTTGGAGTAGCCATGACCACTGTCAGATATGGCTAAACATCCCTCCCCCAAACTCCAAGGCAACAAAATGAGAATTACCTGTAAGCTAGGGGAAATGCTAAAAAGAATCCTGTGCTTCTGGGTCAGAGTTGAAGGTATTGGTTTGCATGACATCATAAACTCGTGCATTTCTAAGCTCTTTCTGCTGAGTGGGCCTTAAAACAGACAGTTTAGTAACACCGCCTTAACCAACTGAGCAAGATTAACATCACCTTTAATAAACAAACCATCATCATGGCGCAAGGGTTGCTTTTTGTTTTGTTTTTTTGAGTTTAGGCCACACCCGATGGCACTAGGAAGCTATTCCCAGGAAAGAAACCAAACAGAACATTGATTCCTAGCAGGTTGGAGTCATAGTACAGAGGGTAAGGTGCTTGCTTTTCATATCTCTGACCTAGGTTCGATCTCCACCACCTGATATGGTTGTCTGTCTGTCCTCATTGTTCCCCAGCTGTGCCAGGAGTAAGTTCTTGCGGTGGGGTGGGGGTCACTCTTAGCAGTGCTCAGGATCAAATTTAGGATCCTCTGTGCAAAGCATGTGCTCCAGTCCTTTGCAGCATCTTCCTGTCCCAAGAGAATTTTTGAAAAGATTAGGTGGATTTTTTTTTTTTAAGATTAAGTGGATTTGGAGGGTGGGGGGAGTTGTTTGGACTACACCTAGTGGTGGTTAGCTTAGCGCTAACTTCTAGCACTGTGCTTGGGGATCAAATCCAGGTTGGCTGCATGCAAGGCAAGCGTTGTGGGTTTGTTTTTTTTAATGCAGTATATTTTAAGCATTTAAAAATTTTTATTCTAGTTTGTGTCTGGGTTTGAGCCCTAGATAATTTCCTAGATACTGCAGGGTGTGACCCTTGAGCAGTGCTGGATAGGGCCCAAATACCATAGTGAGAAGAAAGATTACAGTTGGGAAGAACAGACAGAAGGAACAAATGGATCGGAGGCGGAGAGATAGTACAGTGGGTAGGGTGCTTGCCTTGCAGGCAACTGACCTGTGTTCAATCCCTGACATACTGTACGGTCCTCTGAGCCCTCCAGGAGTGATTCTCTGAGCACAGATCCCAAGAGTAATCCCTGAACACGGCTGGGTGTAGACCCAGAACCCTCCCCCCCCAAAAAAAAAAAGGGAAAAATTTTTGGCCCAAAGTATGGTTGACTGCTAATCTCCAGTAGAAAAAGATAGCAAAAGGGGCAGGTTCAGAGAGAAAATTTTTTTTTTTTTTTTTTTTTGCTTTTTGGGTCACTCCCGGCGATGCACAGGGATTATTCTTGGCTCTGCACTCAGGAATTACCCCTGGCGGTGCTCAGGGGACCATATGGGATGCTGGGAATCGAACCCGGGTCGGCCGCGTGCAAGGCAAACGCCCTACCCACTGTGCTATTGCTCCAGCCCCTCAGAGAGAAAATTGACAGCTTGGTTTTTGATATATTGTAGTGAGGTTGTTTTGTTTTGTTTTGTTTTGTTTTCCCTTTGGTTTTCTAGGTCACACCCGATGGTGCTCAGGACACCATATGGGATGCCGGGAATAGAACTCTGGGTCAGCCGCATGCAAGGCAAATGCCCTACCTGCTGTACTATCGCTCTGGCCCCTGAGTTGTCCTCTTGTCACCTAAATGAAGATGTCAGATAAGCAGTTGGATAAATAGGGGAAATACATATTGTATGAAGCAAACTGCTCCTCAGAATTTTATTGTTTTTTTGTTTTGTTTTTGAGTCACACCAGGCAGTGCTCAGGGGTCACTCCCAGATATGCTTGGGGGGACCATGAAGTGCTGGGGATCCATCTTGGCACTTGCACAAACAAAGCAGGTATTCTAACTCTGAACAATCTCCCTAGCTTTCATTTACTTTTGTCCTGCAAATAAGTCACAGTGTGAATGAATAACAGTCAGAACTCCTGAATGCTCAGCATTTTACCTTAGTGCCATACGCAGGCTGTATAAACGTCAATAAATTTTGTGCTTGTTTCCTGCCTAGATTAAGGAAGAAGTATATAGTGCTGGGGCCTGAGCCAAAGTACACCTGACAGTGCGCTTGCCTTGCACGTGGCCAACCTAAGTGACATCCACCCATCCCCCATCACCCCCCAAAAGGGTGTTGTGCAAATTCCGATTCTGTATGTGTTTTAAGTGTTCCCATCATCATCATTACAGATGTGGTCAGCATTTGTCAATGAGCTAATAAGTTTCTGATGTGGGAATAGTCAAGAATCTCTTAGCTCTAATTGTGAATTGAGCCTCCGTGGAGAGAATGTGTAGTCTATAATGAATTCCTCTGTGCTCTAGAATACGTTCCTTTGGTCTTTGTTTTAGAAATTGCCCCCATGGTGATCAAAACTATAAAGGCTTTTAAAAACAGATTATCAGCTGAGCACTGTTGTGTGCGTAGGGGGCAAGGAAGCAGTCAGAGGAAGAGATAAGCAAGAACTAATATTTTTATTGACAATATCTCCTTTGTTCCAAACCCTATACTCGCGATAACCTTTAGAGTTACTCTATCAGTTGTATAATATTCCCATATTACTACGAAGGGGGAAGGAGGCTCAAAGTCACCACCAGGAAGTGGTGGAGCTTGAGCTCTAACCCTGCTTGAATTCAGAGGAAGAGTGCAGTATAGCTCCTTAGACTCAGTTTTCTGGCACCTCAGCCTCAAGTGTGAGACCCTAGGTAGGGGGAGCCCCACGAGGAGGTGGGGAAACCGCATACGTGATGCTCTCTGTGGGAGCTGTGAGGCCCCTGCCTGGGACTGCACCACTTCTGTGTTTACATCCTTATCAGGCAGGCTTCTGCCCTTCCTCCACATCAGCTAACTTTCCATTGGTTCACTCATTTAACATCATCTGAAGCACCAGCTCAGGCTGGTCTCACAAGTGGGTGGGACAGACAGACTTCTAGTAACTTGAGTCCTGCCAGCCAAAGAGGAGGTTCCCAGTTGACTGAGGTAAAGAAGAGCGAGGTGGCAGACTCCTTATCTTCCTGCAGGAAAGGAAAGACAGTCCTATTTTTTTTTTCTGCTTTTTGGGTTATACTCAGCGATGCTCAGGGATTACTCCTGTCTCTACACTCAGGAATTACTCCTGGTGGTGCTCGGGGGATCAGATGGGGTACTAGGGATGGAACCTGGGTTGGCCGCATGCAAACGCCCAACCCACTGTACTATCGCTCTAGCCCTCAGTCTTACCCCTCATTCCTGAGTCTTACCCTTAGGAGGCTTTCCCTCAGAAAAGAATTTCGGGACATTAGTAGTGAAGTTAACGAGTCTACTTGGGAAATAAAGGAAGGGAAAGAGAAAGAAACATGCTTACGTGAGAACGTGGACTTCTGAGTGGAAAGTGCAAGTACACATCACAAGCCGGGCTGCGCAGGTCTTTTCCCAGGATCGGGAAATGCTCCCTGGAAGAAGAAAGTGCACGTCTCGGCCCGGGTAGGGCAAAAGCACACCTATTTTCTGACAAGCTGGTTTGTAGACCATTTTCCCAAACTACCCCCCGCCCCGCAATCTGCTGCTGGATGGTTTGCCAAGCAGATGAACTTGGAGTTGTTGAGGGCCTTTTGATGTTTGTAACCTTTGTTCCTGCCTTGGAGCCCCTCCTCCCAGGGCCCAGCTTTGAACCTGGAATTCTGCAGCTCAGTGGTTTTCCACTTCTCCACAGCTGGGTCATGTGTCTCCAAGGCCACCGTGCTTTTGGGCTGGTTTAGGTTTCAGATAGTGTTTTTTCCAGTATACATTACCAGGGCTTCCTCTGTCTCTGACTGCAACATAATAATTGGAAGCAGGAAAACATATTTGTACACCAATATTCATTATTCACAATATCCCAAAGTTGGAAGCATCCTAGGTGTCTGGGAGTGGATAAACACTGTATGATAGGATAGGTCCATACAATGGGAAATATTACTCTGCCTGAAAAAAGAAGGAAATCCTAACTCACGTTCTACATAGAGGAACTTTGAAGACATTAGGCTAAGTGAAGTAAATTGGACACAAAATAAGGTGAATACTGTGTGATTCCAGTTATTGGGGGTACCTAGAGTAGCCACATTCATAGGAAGTGGACCCATTGTTAGAAGGGATGATGGAGTGGGGGAGGGAAATTAGGGAGTTATTTTTAATAATTTGAAGTGGTGGGCAATAGTGTTGCTGGTACATGACAAGCAAGGGTGCTTTATTTTTTTTTTTCCTTTTGTTTTTGGACTACATCCAGCCAAGCCCAGGGGTTGCTCCTGGCTCTGCACTCTGGAATCCTCCTGGCAGTGCTAAGGGGACCATAGGGATGTCAGGAATCGAATCCAGGTCAACTGTGTGCAAGGCCAGCATCCTTCCCTGCTGTCCATCTCTCCAGTCTCGACAAATGAGGACAGGCTCAGAGTTTCATGGCGGCTACCACAGAGACTGCTTCCTGGAGTCGAGAGAGCAGCAAGCTAGGCAGGCCCTGGGCTCAGCGACCCACAAGCTTCCTCATGAGAGCAGTACTTATCTGGCTTTAAGGTGCCTTGCATGTGCTGGTCACCGGTTTGATCCCCAGCACCACATGTGCCCCACCCCCAGTATTGCAGTGTTGCTCTGAATCCACGGTGATCCCAAGCACCTCAGGACCTGAAGCGCACACATCCTCGGGCCCTTGCATTGAGCCTGGGCAGCCGAAAGTTGCCAGGAATCTCCCCAAGGCCCCTAAGCACCATTTAAGTATCCCCCCACTCCAAAAAAAAAAAAAGACACTTAAACTAAGCCCTGAAAGAATTAATTTGGAAAAATACTGGTGCAGAACGTGTGGAGAACAGAATGTTGGAGCAAAAGAGATTGCCAAGAAGGCAGGAGCAGGAGGCCCAAGGTGCAGGTAAAGGCACAAGGGTTCTGTGGGGAGACCAGGGAGGCCTTGCAGGGCCTTGTAAAGGATTTTAGGCTTTTGGAGCAAATGGAGTTGGAGCCCAGAATTGCTGCTGCTGCTGCTGCTGCTTATTTTTCCATGCTGGGGGACCCAGACCTCATGGTGGTCAGGATTGTCTGGTGCATGTGCAGTACCATGGATTAAGCTTGGCATTGAGGATGAAACCCAAGGATAGGGAGCGTCCTGGACATTTCCTCAGCCACTGAGCCATCTTGCGGGCTCTTTGCTCCTGGAGCTTCTGTAGAGTAGAGTGACCATAGGCTCAGGGCTGAGGGCAGCCACCTGGCTTCTATGTGGCCACCTATGTGGTGTTTCTAGGCCAGTGTTTGTGGCCATAGAGCCATCTTTGAGTCCCGGAATTTTTTATTTTTAATTTACAAGCCTATTGATTGAGTTGAATTTGTAGATGGGAAGGAAATAACTATTCGATTGTTTTGGAGTCAGCCCTGTGCCTGCCAGCTGCCTTCCCTACCATTCAGCTGTGGCTAAGCACAAAGAAGGGTCAGTAGCGATCCAGGTGGTATTTCCAGGTAGGCTCAGATTGGAGCAGCATTGTGACCCTAGGCAGTCATGCAGATGGGATCTTGAACTCTGAGCTTTAAAGGGTCCGTTGTTGGGTCTCTGCACAGGGTCAGACTGTGCTGACCCAGTACCCTGACCCCTTTTAGATCAGAGCATAAGGATTGAAACATTTTCCTGCTCAGTCGGCCCATCCCTTTCAGAGACTTTTTCCTGGGTTCTTCCTCACAAGAAAATTGGCATCTGTACCTTTAGGGGTGATCGAGGAACAGCTGTTGGTGGGATACGTTTTTAGGTGTCTGATGTGGCCCCACAGGTGGCAGCAAATTCAAGTGTAAACAGGCAGAGCTGAGGCCAGTGTGTTTGCTTCCTATATTGCTGCAGTTCAAAATTAGCACAAACTTACTCTCACATTCCTGGAGGCCAGAAGTCTAGCACAGGCTGTAATCAAGGTGTCTGGTGGGTCTGTACTCCTGGAGGTTTTGGAGGAGAATCTAATTACCTTCCCAGCTGGTTTCTGCTGTCTTCTCTGATTCCGATCCTCTCTTTTCTACTTCTAAAGTAGTTTTTATTGAAAGAATTTTAGAAAACAAAAATTTTAGAGAGATGTGAGAGGAAATAAAGAGAACACAGGGAGCTGGAGCGATAGCACAGAGGGTAGAGCGTTTGCCTTGCTTGTGGCCAATCCGGGTTTGAATCCCAGCATCCCATATGGTCCCCTGAGCACCAGGAGAAATTCCTGAGTGCAGAGCCAGGAAGGAGCAACCCCTGTTCATCTTCGGGTGTGACCCAGAAAGCCAAAAAATGAGAGACAGAGACAGAGAGAGAGAAACATGGGCTTCTCCTGAGGGGAAGAAGCTCCTTTCCACTTTCAAGGACCCTGTGGACCACCAGGATAATCTATCTTGTTCAGGGGTCTTCAAGTAAATCTCCCTTTGCCATGTAAAGTAACATGTTCACTTACTGCAAAGAATGGGCTGTGGATGTCTTGGGGTAGGACATTACTCTGCCCACCACAGTTGGGAAGAGATGGGATAGCTGCCACCATATTCCCAAGAACTCTCAGAATTCTGAAAATCAAACAGCCTTCCATATCATTATGAATGTGTATTTCTCAGGGTAGGAGAATAAAATAGCAACTATATATTAATCGTATGTTAGTATAATTCTCAAAGTTTAGGTAATTAGAAATAAGATATTTAATGGCTTACATTGATGAGTATGCTGTGCATTATCCAAACAGATATTAGGGGTGTCTAATCCAGATTAGACAGTGAGTTGTCCAAATTAGAACAGACCCTCTCTTTTCTGGGGGTGGGAGCCTCCCATCAGATGGTGCTTAGGGGTCAATCCCAGTGATTCTCAACCGGGTGAGCAGTTCAACGAGAGGACCCGAGTGTACGATGCTGCTTGGGCCCTGCAATGCTGGGGGTCCCCTGGGCCACCTTGGTGCTTTGGAAGCCTCTGAGGCCACACCTAGGGGTGCTGGGGTTGTGGGGGCTCTGGGGCTACGCACACTGAAGCTTGCAAGACCATGGGGTGCGGGGCTCAAAATAGGGTCCGCCATATGCAAGGCATGCTTTTACCCTCTGCTTCTCTCCAGCCCTTGGACACTTTCTGATGGAGCGCAGAACAGATCTCTGCCGCCACTGTCAGATGGCCGCTGCTTGAAGAAGGCATGCAGGATGTCTCCTTCAGTTTAGATGCTGTTAACTGCATGCCTGGTTGTTGCAGGGTTATGTTGTTTTGTTTCCAGGTCCTACCCGGCAGTGACCAGGTGCTTCTGCTGGCACACTGCTTAGCAGTTGATGCCAGCAGTGCCAGTTTTGAACCCCGCGCTCTCACAGAGCCTGTGCTCCATCCCTCTGAACCATCTTTCTGGCCCCAAAAAGCTATTTTAGCCTCCTTTCCAGAACCTGACTTCATGAAGCATTTGAAACTTCAGTTCTCCACCAGTGTTCAACTTTTTATCCCTTGCTCGTGTCACATTATTGCCCTGTGTGGATACCTCGTGTATGGACCCTCCTCATTTTCTCCTCATCCTTTATACTTTTGCAGGGGGTGGAGGGGTGCTCTCCAGCAGTGCTAAGGACCCCCATGGTTACACCAAGGCCTTGTAGTGCCGAGGATGGAGCTTGGGGACTGGTGCATACAAGGCGTATGCTCCAGCTCTCTGAGATACCTCTCCAGCCTTATGGACCCTCGTCTGCGTCATTCAGATGTACTCACTTATGTGTTCGCTCAATAATTAGCACTTTCACTGGAGCTGAGAGGTTGCTTAGTCACAGCCCCTTTCTTCAAGGAGCTCAGAATGTCACAAAGAGTGCTGGACAATGAAATATACAGTGGCAGTAATTATAATGATGGGTGCAGTGATAACCTGGGCAGATCTGGGGTAGTTAAGTGGAGGAAGAAGCTCTTGATTATTAATTAGGCCACTAAGAATTGGAATTGGCAGTTGGGGCCATTTTATATCCATAATTCTGAGGCTGTAGCAGTGCAGTCTGGGGAATTCCAAATCAGTCATGATGATTAGAATAAGAGTTGAAGAGGGGAGGAACCAGGGCTAAGGCTTAAGCTGCTCATGTTGGGCCAGAGCAATAGTACAGCTAGGAGGTCATTTGCAGTCAACCGTGTTCCATCCTCGGCATCCCATAGGGTCCCCCCAGCACCACCAGGAGTAATTCCTGAGCATTGCCGGGCGTGACCCAAAAAGACAAAAACTAAATAAATAGGGGCCGGAGTGATAGTACAACAGGTAGCGCATTTGCCTTGCACGCGGCCGACCAGGGTTCAATCCTCAGCATCCCATATGGTCCCCCAAGCACTGCCAGGAGTAATTCCTGAGCATCACTGGGTGTGACCCAAAAAGAAAAAAAAAACAACACCTAAATAAAATGCTAACATTTTGATCTTGAGTAGACCTTAGGCTTCTGAGGGGCCTTGATGTTATTTATTTAATATCTTTATTTTTTAATTGAATGACCGTGAGATACACAGTTACAACTTTGTTCATGATTAGGTTTCTCTTACAAAATGTTCCAACACCTGCCCCTTCACCAGTGTACATTTCTTACCACCAGTGTCCCCAGTTATCCTCCTGATCCCCACCCCCACCCCATATTACTTATTTTAACTCTGGGGCGACACCAGGAATCCAGATTGCCTACGTGCAAGGCAAGTGCCCCACGCATTATATTATCTCTCGTGCCTAGCTTAATGTTATTCTTTGCATGACTTTTTTTTTTTAATCTTGATTTTTTTTTTTCAATGATTGAAACAAAACATTTCAAACTGCAGCTTCTGGGAGAACCATTTGTTCTTTCCAGTCTTGTATCTCTCCAAGAACTTGACCTTTCTCCGGGCCTTGCGTATAAGAGCAGTCTTCTGGAGACATCCTTGTTGGGGACGGTTTTGTCCCAGGGGATGTCCATGGAGTACGTTATGAGCATGAGGTGGTTATAGTCATAAACTTTTGCAAAAGACTTGATCTTTGACCATTTGGCAGTTTTCTTCTTGCCAGTGGCAGCTGTCACTTTGTGGGGAATAATGGGAAATCCCAGCCACCAGGGCATGGCTGTAGGGGCTGTCCAAGGTGCCACCATCAGTATTCTTTACCATGACCGCTTTGTGTCCTGAGTAGCACTAGGCCAGGACCAGCACCACCCTCACAGATTTCATGAACTTGCCTGTTTCGACAGCAGCTGCTCGGGCCTACAAGCAGAAAGCTCTTTGCACCACTTTTATTCCTGTGAAGTGTGTGGTGCTCAGGGAGATTGTTGAAGAAGATTGTTGAGGATGAAGAACATGGAGTCCCTGCAGCCCCTCCATCCCCACACCGTCATGCACCTTGTCCTGGACAGTGGCTCTCTACCCACACTGCCCATTCCTATCACCTAAGGGAGAAAAGACAGCCCTACCCTAACCCAGTTTAATCTGCATCTGGGGATTTGGGGGCATGGTGTACTGGGAATCATTTTTAGAACTCCCATGGTATGAGCTGGAGAGATAGTCCAGGTGTTTGCTCTGCATCCCTGCATGCCTGTTAGATCCTGGGCCCTGAGTGGTCCCCCAAGCACTTCCGGGAGTGACCCCCCCAGGGTAGAACTAGAGTAGCCCTCAAGTGCGTCTGGCATGGTACTAAACCAAACAAACATACAAAACCCCAAAAGACAAACTCCCTAGGTATCTCTAAAGCACCACAGCGGCTGAGAATCAGGGCTGCAAGCTGGAGGATAGAGGAAGGGCTTTAGTGTAAGACATTTGCATATTCAGATCTCTGAATGGCTAGCTCTGCAGGGAATGAGTGAGGCTGAGTACCAGGTGGTGGATGTTGCCACCTGTGCTGATGCAGGTGAGCAGGACTCAAGTAAGTCCTAACCCTCTAGCTGGGAGAGACACCTGGGTTAAGAGAGAGTTTAAGAAGATGCATTCAGGCTCATTCCCCTTGGGAGATGCCTGTGTGTGCTCTTGAATATGTATGTCTCTCTCCCTCTTTCTTTCCCCTAACATTTCTCTAAGTAAGTTTCTTTCAGTAAAACTATCTTCTTAAGGCGCCAGAGAGATAGCACAGTGGGTAGGGCACTAGCCTTGCATTTGGCTGACCCATGTTCGATCCCAGGCATTCCATTATGGTCCCCTGAGCACAGAGCCAGGAGTAAGTTCTAAGCACATCTGGGTGTAGCCCCTCCGCCCCCCCAAAAAAAGCACACCTATTTTCCTTCACACATGAAATAATAAAACAGATACAATCATGGCTGGAGAGATAGTGCAGGGAATGCTTTGCATGCAGGAGGCCCACGTTCAGTCCCCTGTAGCACAGAGCCTGGAGTGGCCTCCAAGCATAGAGTCAGGTGTGGCACAAAGACCAAAAAGAAAAAAACGAAGATACAATCAGCAGGATCCCGTGACTAGGGTGGGTGGATAAGAATCTGGGATGACTCCTGACTTGGGTAACAGGTGAATAGTGCTGCTGTTTTCTGGACGTGCAGAACAGGTTGACAGGCTTCTAAACAGCTTTTCTATGTTGCTGATCTGCCAGTTGGCTTTTTTTTTTTAATAAGATTTTTTATTTTTTGTTTATTTTTTGCTTTTTGGGTCACACCCGGCGATGCACAGGGGTCACTCCTGGCTCTGAACTCAGGAATTATCCCTGGCAATGCTCAGGAAACCATATGGGATGCTGGGAATCGAACCTGGGTCTGCTGCGTGCAAGGCAAACGCCCTACCTGCTGTGCTATCGCTCCAGCCCCCACCAGTTGGCTTTTAAGCCATAGGGTTTTCTGTGTCCCCTGTTTGTACATGGGAAGGTCACGTTCAATCCCTGGCACTTTATGTTCCCCGAAGAACCACCAGAAGCGAGTCCCAAACACTGAGCTGAGAGTAGCTCAAAAATCAAAAATAAAATTTTAAATCCTGGATTTTGACAGGTAAGTAACACTGTCACTAGTTCTTCTCCTCCTTGCTACCCTGAAGATACACTCTGGTCCTGTTTATAAAAGTTAGAAGGTGGGGCTGGAGCAATAGCACAGCGGGTAGGGCGTTTGCCTTGCATGCGGCCCTCCTGGGTTTGATTCTCAGCATCCCATATGGTCCCCTGAGCACCGCCAGGGGTAATTCCTGAGTAGAGATCCGGGAATAACCCCTGTGCATTGCCAGGTGTGACCCAAAAAGAAAAAAAAAAGTTAGAAGGGGACCCAGAAAGACAGCATAGTGGGTAGGGCACTTGCCTTGCAGGTGCTCAGCCTGGATTCCATCCCTGGCACCTCAGATAGTCTCCCCAGTCCTCTAAGCCAGTCAAGAGTGATCTCTGAGCACAGAACCAGGAGTAAGCCCTGAGCACTGCTGGGTGTAGCCTCCCCAAGATTAAAAAAGAAAAGGAAGTAGGAGATAGCAGAGAGACAGTTCTCCAGATTCTTATCGAAGTCACCTTCGTTTGAGAACTTCTGGGAAAAACTGTTAGACTGGAGGGATCACTTACATCATATCTATATATAGTGTACTCCTGGGAAATACACTTACCCTTCCCTTTTTTCATTAGACATAGATTGTTTTGTTTTGCTCCCTTTTCTTTGTTTTGTTCTTTTTATAGTTATAATCAGACTGGCACAACTGAACATATTACAAAGATAATCATACAACTTAAGAAAGACAGTTTGGGGCTGGAGTTATAACACAGCGGGTAGGGCGTTTGCCTTGCACGCGGCCAACCCAGGTTCGATTCCCAGCATCCCATATGATCCCCTGAGCACCACCAGGAGTAATTCCTGAGTGCATGAGCCAGGAGTAATTCCTGTGCATTGCCAGGTGTGACCCAAAAACAAAACAACAACAAAAAAGACAGCTTGGTGTAGAGCCAGAAGTAAGTCTTGAGCATCACTGAGTGTGGCCTCAAACAAAACAAACCAAAATATAAAGCTCATGTGCAATAAAGGCAATATGAAACACTCAAGGGCAGGGCTGGGGGAGGGGAGTCCAGGGAGCAGAATGGGCTCTCAGTGACAGTGCTGGTGGGAATACACGAATAGAATCTTTCTGGAGGGCAGTTTGATAGTATCAGAATCACAGCTTTGAGAGCCTGGCATGTGGTTCAGCTGTAGAGCGTTTAACTTGCGTGTCTGAGTCTCTAGGTTCGATACCTGGCACTGACAAAAGAAAAAGTCATCATCAACAAGTGATTCTAACTCCGTTATTCTACTTAGAACTATCCTACACAAATGTTAAAAGCACAGATCTAGTGAACAAAGATGTTTGATGTATCATTGCTTTTAAGTTAGGAAAAATTAGAGACAAAAAAGCAGATAAGTTGAATCAATCAACAGTTTATTCGTAGAAATGAAATACATGCTGGTATGGAACGTGCTCCACCATATATTAAGTGAGGGGTAAATAATTGCAAAATGGTTCATGGTATCCTATTTTGATATTTTGGTTGTTTGTTTTGGGGCCATGCCCTCAATACCCCAGACTCTGCACTCAGGGATCACTCCTGCCGGTGCTTTGGTGACCAATTGGGATGATGGGGCTTGAACCCAGGCCAGCCATGTTCAAGGCAAGGCCCTGCCTGCTGTACTGTCACTCCAGCCCCCGTTTTGATATTAAAATAAAATGCTAAGTATATTTGTCATGTGCCTAAAAAGGAGGCACTGGACCTTGAACAGTGGGACTAAAAGAGGGAGTTGGTGAAGTTCCAGACTTGAGGATGTGGAAGCTGCGGAGACGCTTCCTAGTAGTACCGAGAGTAAGATCTCGAGATAACTGGTTCAAATCCTGGTCCTACCTCTTACTGCTTGCATAGCCTTTGACAAGCCTTTAACACTCTGCACCTTTTTCACAAGTGAAATGAAACTAAATAATTGTTCCTATTTCACAGGGTTGAAATGAAAATTAAATTATTTAGTTCTTTGGGCTGGAGAGATAGTACAAGATTAAGGCACTTGCCTTACATCTCTCTCATTTTGCTTCAAACTCCTGAGCACTACCAGGATTGACCCCTGAGCAAAGAACCAGCAATAACACCAGAGCACCACCAGGTATGGTCCAAAGCAAGCAAAAATCATTAAGTACATGTACAACACTTAATGGGCTGGAGCGATAGCACAGCGGGTAGGGCATTTGCCTTGCATGCAGCCGACCTGGGTTCCATTCCTCTGTCCCTCTTGGAGAGCCTGGCAAACTACTGAGAGTATCCCGCACGCACGGCAGCCTGGCAAGCTACCCGTGGTGTATTCGATATGCCTAAAACAGGAACAAGAAGTCTCACAATGGAGATGTTACTGGTGCCCGCTCGAGCAAATTGATGAGCAACAGGAAGACAGTGTAACAGACAAATATTGTTACAACACTTAACAATGTTTAAGTACAGGAAAATGCTTTGTTAACAGTAAGTCATTCCTGAGTTTTTATTGTAGGTTTGCCACTCATTGGGGAAAATTTAAAATTATTTTGAGTTTCATTTACCTGCAGGGTGGTAAAGATTTGGGATGATAGTATATAAATTATATTTTTATGTTTGTTATGTTTTTTGGGCCTCTCACATATTACTCAGGAGGCCTGGGGCCCCTGCTGGCAGTTCTCAGCCAATTAGCTAGTGGTTCAGTGCAAGGACCTGAGTATGCGGTGTGCTGGGGCCCTGTAGTGCATAGGTGCCTGGATCACCTGGGACACAGTAGTGCTTCAGGGCCTTCTGGTCTGTGTGATAGTGATGTTTAGGGGACATTGTGGTGCCAGGGATAAAAGCGAGGTCAGCCATATGCAAGACATACCTTAACTCTTGTACTATCTCTTTAGCCCCATCATATGGGACCGCCCCTGGAGGTGCTCAGGGCTTATTCCTGGCCCTGTGTTTAGGGATCACTCTTGGCAGGGCTTGGGGGACCATACACACTTTCAGGAATGGAACCTGGGTCAGCCTCATACCAAAATAAGCACCTTACCTGCTGTGCTATCAGCTCTAGCCTTGTGTGTAAATATCTGTTTGTTTTAGAGCCACACCTGATGGTGCTCAGGGCTTACTCCTTGCAGGGCTCTGGACACCATATGACCCTATGTGGGGATTGAATTTGGGTCAGCGTGTTTGAGCACAGAGCACCGCCAGGTGTGGCCAAAAAAAAAAAAAAGAAAAAAAAAAGAGAGAAATTTATTTCTGGCTGTAGTTACTGGCCCACTGCAGACCTGGTAATAGTGTCTGAATTTTATACCTGGGACTAAATTCATTCAGCTCACCTGATGGAAAGCATATCTCCGCTTCAGGGTTAGTGGTAATGGAAATTGGATGAAGAGTGGTGGGGAGGGGGAGATGGCAGAAGGTGGGGTTCAGCGACTACTCAGCTCAAGCCCGGGCTGCTCATGGGGACTGGGCCAAGAGCTGGCAGATCTTGCCTTTTGAAAGGAGAAGTTGTGAAATCTTCAGATTTTTAACTTCTGGCAATTAGTTCAATTTTGTAAACACTGAGGGCAAACAAAACTCAGTAGAAGGCCTCATTTAGCCCATGAGCTGTGAGTCTGCTATCTCTGCTTGAGCCTTTCTATGGTTGAGTTAGCAAAATATTTACTAAGTGACTGCTATACCCATATTCCTCAGTGCCTGGTCATGTTTATTGTTCTACAACCTGAGTTCTGCTGGCCCAGGATTCTTCCCAGATGCTAACTCAGTATGGTAAGGTTGACATAGTATTTCTCTGTGTTTTAATTTGTAGTTCCCTGACTACTACTCAGCAGAACTTTTTTTTCAGTGCCGATCAACCCCAGGCCTCATGAATGGAGGCGAGCATTTCACTGTTGAGTCAATGCCTTCAGCCCTCTGAAGAATTTGTTGGCTTGTTCTTCTATAGAATTTTTATTTCAGGCCTGTGGATCACACTCTACTTGCTGACAGAGTTGAGGCTTCCTAATGAAAATTTTCTTTTGCATAACCTTCTAAGCTGGACTCCTTCTTTAGGTTTGGAGGTTTATACCCACAGTGCCGGCCAGAAAGTGGGATTCGATAAGCATTTGAATGAATCAAGTCTTATTTCAAGAGCATGGTAGTTCTTGGCACAAGTTTTATTGATCTAGTTATCAACTTACTCAACAAGTACAGCTCTCCCACTTTGATGAGAAAGCAAACGGAGAGAGGTTAGTTACTCTGTATCTTGCCCTATTAAAACCAGGAAGTAAAAAAAAAAAAAGGAACTGTCTGTCATTTTTTAGGTGACAGAAAAATGTCTACCTAAAGAGGTACTAGAGTTTGAGAGGGAGCAAGTTTGAAGGATCCAGGGATGTAGCTCAATGGGAGAGAACATACTTCAGATGTATGAGGCCCAAGCATGGAAGCTGGGGAAGAAGAGAGGGAAACTGATGACCAACTGCATAGAAATTATCCATACATGAGCTGCTTGCGGCCTTCTGGTATTTCCTGTGAACAAAGGGTCCTCCGTGGAGAAGTGAAGCCTTATTCCTGGTGTAGTGGGTAGAGGCCTCTTCACAGCCCAAGACCTGGCTTCCACTTCCAGTGATTCTCATAAACTCTTCAAGCTTCATTTGTAATTTTCTATAAAATGGGGACATAGGAGACAGAGACATAGTGCAAGGGATAAGGTGTTTGCCGTGCACATGACTTGCCTCAGTTTGATCTCTGACACTGTATATGGTTGGTTCCCTGAGCCACACCATGAGTGATCCCTGAACAGAGAACCAGGAGTAAGCCCTGAGTCCAGCTGAGTATGGCCCCAAAAGCAAAATAAATAAAATTAATAAGAATATAAAACATCTGCTAATATTACCCCGGCTCCCTTTTAATTTTTTTTTTGTTATTATAAAGAGCTTGCCTTCACAATAGGTCAAAGGGGCCTCTTCCTCTGGTGGGGAGGAACTAATCCCTTATTTGTCTCTGACTTGATCTGTCTGTCTTGAGCAACTCTGCTTCTAGGAGTGATCTTTGGATTTGCTGATCAAACCTGATCTTTGTCTGTGGTGACGGTTTTTCAGTTCTCAGTTCCACAGCAGCTTCTCTAGAGAGTAAGTTCCTTGAGGGCTATAGGGAGGCTGCATTGGTTTGAATGTGGTGGTTCCATGTGACTGACTTTCACATCTGGGTTCCGGTGACCTGCTTTTTTAAGACAAGAATATGTCAGTCTCACAACTTCTTTTTAATTTTTTCTTCTCTGTGCCAAAGATTGACACAATCTCTTTCTCAGTGCCCACTGGGAATATCTCTGGATGTTCATTAATTTCAGCATGCTTTTACCAAGATTGGGCTGGAGGGTGGCGGGGCACATCATACACTGCTAGTAGAGCCTTTTTCAGAGCTTACTAATTTACTTATTTTTGGTTTTGAGCCACACCTGGTAGTGCTCAGGGATCACTCCTGGGGGGTTGGTGGGCCATTTGGGGTGCTGAAGATTGAACCCAGGTGCCAAGGCTAGCACCCTACCCATTGTACTATTTTTCCAGCCTCTGGCTCGGTAATGTATCCTCAATACAGCCGTAGCTTCGTTCATTCCAAAACCACAGGCTTTCGGACCTCCAGTCCCTTTTCACCCACTGTCCTCTCATCTGGAGGGTCTCACTTCTCACCTTTCTTCTCTTTAAGATCTAGGTCAAAGGCCTAAGAGAGCTTGAAGGGCTGGAACACATGCTCCACGTGTGGGAGCTCCAAGTTCTATCTCTGGCACCATGTGGTCCCTCTGAGCACTGCCAGGAGACACAGCTGAACAATGTGGAACTAGGCACATGGACTGCATTGTAGGAGCATTAAGGAGAAGCATCTCACGCACTCACCTGTGGGGAAGATGACAGGGAAGATTCACGACATTTAGGTGGTGAAACCTAGGTGCTAAGATTGTGTGAGGATCATCAGGCGGAGGCACATGGAGAGAAATAACACACTAATGCAGGATGTTCTCAATTGGTCATATGACATATAAGCATGGCCAGAAAAGAGGACTTTTTTGTAGGGTGAAGCACATGACATTGTCATTTTTGTAGGTAAAAATTAAAATATTCAGCTATCAATTTTGTATTACCCATGCTAAAAAAATATGTCAGCCTTAAGTTTTTTTCTAGTGTTTGCTAACATTTCTGTTGTTCTTGAGCCAACTTCATAGTTTTTACCTTTTATAAGAACCCACTGATTAAGTATCCACTTATTACTAAGTGCCTCAATTTTTAAATTTAAATAAAAATAATTTTATTGTGATTAGGGGAAAACACCCATCATTGCTCAGGGCTTATTCCTGCCTTTGTGCTCAGGGGTCACTCCTGGAAATACTTTGGGGACCATATAGAATGCCGGGGATCAAACCTGATCAGTACATGCAAGGCAAATACCCTATCCAATGTACTATTTCTCCTGCTCCTTGGGGTTTTTTGGAAGTGCTGGGAATTAAGCAAGGACCTACCACATGCAAGGTAAATGCTCTATCTCTGAGCTATATCCATGCCCAAATAAATTTACTTTAAAAGGAAAGTTTCTGGGGCCAGGGAAGTAGCTGAGTGGTAGAGTAGTTGTATTGCTGTCTGAGGCCTTGGGTTTGATTCAAGGCCCATAAGATAAAAATTATAAGGACCAGAGAGATAGTATAGTGGTAAGGTGCTTATTTTGCACACAGCCAACTGAGGTTTGATTCCCCAACACCCCACATGGTCCCCCAAGCACTACAAGGAGTGATCCCTGAGCAGAGCCGGGAATAACTCCTGAGCATAACTCGGTGCTGCCCCAAAACCAATAAATAAATAGAAATCAAAACGAAAAGAAAAAGTTAGCAGTAAACACAAAAGAAATAATTATTTAAAAAAAAATCTAAGTGGGGGCAGGTGAGATAGTACCGTTGGTAGAGTGATTGCTTTGCATGTGATTGACACAGAATTTAAACCCCGGCACTCCTTCACGGTCCCCAAGCCCTTTCAAGAGTGATCCTTGAGCACAGAGCCAGGAATAAGCCCAGAACACCGCTGGGTGTGCACCTCCAGCCCCCCACCAAAAAAAAAAAAAAAAAAAGAAGAAGAAGAAGAAGAAGAAAAAGAAAAACTAATCAAAAGCAAAACTCTCGATTAGAGCAGATTCTCCCCTCCACAAATAGAAGAGGTCTAAGTGATTGTACAGGCTTGTAGGGCGGAGAAGCATACATTTTGAGAGTATGCATTGTTTCAGTGCCCAAAGAAGTTTATGGTGCATAGGAGTTTTGAGAAGTGTTTGGGAATGAGAATCACTGGGAATCACTCTGTGGGTCTGCAGAGAGGAAAAGAGAAATCAGGGTTGCCTTCATGTTTTCTAGCCTAAGGCTGGGCAGTAGATGGTGGACCCAGATGTAGACATGAGAAACGATGACTTAGGAGAAAAGGTGATGAGATAAATTTTGCACATCTCAAATTTGGACCCCTTGTGCCCTCCCAGTGAAGATGTCTGGCTCAGTGGAATTTCAGAGAGCCTAACAGTCCCCATGACTGCCTTCAGCGGAGAAATAATGGAGGCAGCTCTTTTGGTTGGTGTGCTTTGCTGCAAATCCTCCCAGCCTAAGAATAGACCTTTGCTTTCCCCTATGGAGGAGTAGTTGGGAGTCCCGGGAGCAGCTTTGTTCTCAGCCTTGTCTGACTCAACAGCTCACTCCCCATAGGAGAAGAGGTTTAAGGCAAAGACAGCAAGTTCCACCTTGAGCCTGCTGAGTCATCAGGGGGCCAGAGGGGACTTTCAGGTATCCAACCAGATAGATTCTGAACTCTATCCAGGCCATCAGTCATTTGGAACTAGACCGATAGAATCCCCAGCCTAAGGCAGCTTAAGGTTGTAGAGCATTGGTACCAGACAACCATAGCTTTGCCTCCTGCTTGCTGCTCACTAGTTCAGTGACTTTGGATGGGTCACACAACTCCTCAGTGTCCTCATCTATTAAATGGAAATCATGGAACACCCACACCACAGGATTATTTTCTAGTTGAAAATGCACAGTGCTTGACATTTTGTAAATGGCAGTGATAGTTTGTATTATTTCATATGATGATGATAACATAATTACCGTCATTTCTTGGGCTTGTCAGCCCTCCTGAGTTAACAGAGGAGGGACCAAGTCAGGCCAGTCATGCAGTGAGTCAGAAATACAAGGACGTGAGTAGCAGCATGCAGGGATTCAGTTGGAGAGTGTAAGCCATTGCAGACATTGGAGCTAGTCAGACCTTGATTCACACTTTGGGTTTGTCACTTACCATGATGTTTGGATTAGTTGCTCATCCTGATTCTTGGGCTTTCCAGCCATAAAATGCTAAAGGACATTGTTGGGAGGTGGAGAGATGACACATATATGGGCAATACAGAGCTGGGCCATGGAGACCTCACTTGACAAGAAGCAGTTCTTCCTACTGCATCTGCTGCTTTGTTGTTGTTGTTGTTATTGTTGTTTGACATCCCCAGCAGTTTCCAGGGGTGTGGAAATCAATCCTGTGGTATTCAGCCAACTAGGCCAAATGATTATTTTTTTGGGGGTTTTGGTCACATCTGGCAGTACTCAAGGCTTACTCCTAGCTCTCTGCTCAGGGATCACTCCTGGCAGGCTTGGGGAAACATATCGGATGCTGGAGATAGAACCTGGGTCAGCCGCATGCAAACAAAGGCCCCATTTGCAATACTAGTTCTTTAGTCCCCAGACCAAATGGTTTGATGTTTGAGCCTGATGATATAGTGCTACAAGGACAAGTGATGCCAGGGGCCACCAGGGGCCATCCTATGATGTTCAGGGGCCTCTGGCACTAGACCCAGTGGTGCTGGGGCTTGAACTCGGGTCCTTTGATTTTGGTTTAGTTTTTAAGCTAATCCTGGCAGTACTCAGGAGTTACTCCTGTCTCTGCACTCAGGAATTACTCTTGGCAGTGCTTGGAGGACTATATAGGATGCTAGGGATTGAACCCCGGTTGGCCACATTCTGGGTACGCACCCTATGTACTATCACTCTTGAGTGCAAGGCATGGGCCCTTGAGCTATTTTTACAGTACTTTGTATATTCAGTCTTGTTTTGTTTTGTTTCATTTTGGGGGCACACCTAGCACCTAGCAGTGCTCAGGGCTTACTCCTGGATCTCTGTTTAGGGATCATTCCTGGTGGGACTTGGGAATGTGTGGGGTGCTGGGGATTGAACCTGCATCAGCCACATGCAAGACTTTACCTGGCCCATACTTTCTCCTCTGCCCCTACATTCTTTTTTTTTTTTTTTTTTTGCTTTGCTTTTTGGGTCATACCCAGCGATGCTCAGGGGTTACTCCTGGCTCTGCACTCAGGAATTACCCCTGGCAGTGCTCAGGGGACCATATGGGATGCTGGGAATCAAACCCGGGTCGGCTGCATGCAAGGCAAACGCTCTACCCGCTGTGCTATTGCTCCAGCCCCCATGCCCCTACATTCTTAATCTCTATGTAACCCGGTGTTTTTTACTCTTTTCCCCACAGTGCAAGGGATCAAACACAGGACATCATCACACTCACAAGACTTGTACTCTACCTCTAAGCCATATTAGCATTTTTTTAAAAACAAAATTCACACACACACACACACAAAAACCAAAATTCACATTTTACTTCGGTTGAAATAAACTATACAAAATTGATTTTCTTCACCAAAAATAACAGCAATATTTTCATATTATTCCTGGGAAACCCACAAAACAATAATTCTTGTGGGTTCTCCAAGTTTTACTTATAGATCAAGATGAGGCAGTAGATAATAGTTATGGAGGAAAGACAAGAAAGCAAAACAAATCAGTTGTCAGTATCCATGGCCTCTGGTCCTTTCTTGACCATGAAACAGAAGTTCAATATGTACTCAATATTAGCATCTTCTATGTGTTCGTTTTCATTTTGGGGCTGGCTATACCCAGGAGGGCTCCTGGTTGCCAGTGTTCTCTGGGGACCAAGTGGTGCTAAGGATCAGTCCAGGCCTACCTCACTCTCGCGAAGCATGGGCTTAGCCCATTGAGCTATCTTTTCATAACACAGCCTATAATATTTCTTTTTCTAAAGAGGAAAAAGAGACATGGATCCCTTCAAGAATTTGTAATCTGTGGGTACCCAAATTCAGAGGGTTCATACCCTTTGCTGATATTAGAAGTGAAAACTTAATCAAACCAGACTTAATCCAATCAGTCAGTTTCTCTCCTGTCTAGCCTCATCAGTTCCAGACTAGCCGATGGTAGCTCACATTTTCCCCTAACAACAGCACTGCAAATGCATTCTTGGCAAACACTACAACCTCGTTGTTACTTTCTAGGACTGAGAACAGGGTATCACTTGTTTTCTAAGCGTCAATGTCCTTCTCTGTAAAACAGAGAAGATTAAAGTAACATTTTTGGGGGCTGGAGAGATAGCACAGCGGGTAGGGCGTTTGCCTTGCACGTGGCCGACCCGGGTTCAAATCCCAGCATCCCATATGGTCCCCTGAGCATGGCCAGGGGTAATTCCTGAGTGCAGAGCCAGGAGTAACCCCTGTGCATTGCCAGGTGTGACCCAAAAAAAGCAAAAAAATAAATAAATAAATAAAGTAACATTTTTGGTTGATAGCATTTTTCCAGGTATTTTAATTTTATTTTATAGCAGGTAGGGTGCTTGCCGTGCAAGTGGCTGTCTCCGGCATTGCATATGGTCCCATGTGAGCACCATCAGCAGAGCCTGGAGTAAGTCCTGAGCAGCGCTGTATGTTACCCCCCCCCAATGCTTTTTTTTTTTTTCATTTTTATAATAGTGCTGTGAGGTAGATTATTTTTATTCAATTCATCTAATATTTGTTGAGTTCTTACTGTGTTCTAAGTAATCTTTTATACACAGGGATACTTCATAGAGTTCACATAATGGGAAGAGTTTAAAAAAATAAACTGCTAATTGTGATAAATACTAACAATGTAGGACTGGAGTGATAGCACAGCAGGTAGGGCGTTTGCCTTGCACACAGCTGACCCTGGTTTGAGCCCGGCAAGCTACCGAGAGTATCCCGCCTGCAGGGCAGAGCGTGACAAGCTACCCATGGCGTATTCATATGCCAAACACAGTAACAACAAGTCTCACAATGGAGACATTACTGGTGCCCATTGTCATGAACAATGGGATGACAGTGCAGTGCTACTACTAACAAAGTAAATCAGACAAGATAAAGAACTAAGATCTGCATTGCAAAGCACAATGCCACAGAGAGAGAGAGAGAGAGAGAGAGAGAGAGAGAGAGAGAGAGAGAGAGAGAGAGAGAGAGAGAGAGAGAGAGAGAGAGAGAGAGAGAGAGGAAAAGTACTTACCATGATGGGCAGGCTGAGGGGTGGGGATGATGGGAGGTAAACTAGGAACACTGGTGCTGGAAAATATACACTGGTGGGGGAATGGGTGTTGGGACACTGTATGACTGATACCCAATCATGAACAGCTTTTTTTTTTTTTTTCCCTTTTTGGGTCACACCCGGTGATGCGATGCCCAGGGGTTACTCCTAGCTTTGCACTCAGGAATCACTCCTGGCATTGTTCAGGGGACCATATGGGATGCTGGGAAGTGAACCCAAGTTGGCCATGTGCAAGGCAAACGCCCTACGCTCTGTACTATCACTCTAGCCCCTCATGAGCAACTTTGTAAGGGTCTCTCTAGCAGTGATTCAATTAAAACATTAAAAAAAAACACATAAAAGATAAAGAACTAAAGCTTGGAATGATAAAGCAAGGGTTAAGGCAGTTGTCTTCCATGTGGCAGTCCCAGTTCAATCCTCAACACTGCTTATGATCCCCAGCACTGCCAGGAATGATACCTGAGCATAGAGCCTGGAGTTAGCCCTGAGCCCTGCTGGGTGTGGTTCAAAAAATAAAAATAAATAGGGGCTGGATCAACAGTACAGTGGGTAGGGCATTTGCCTTGCACACTACCAACCCGGGTTCTATACCCTGCATCCCATATGGTCCCCTGAACATTGCCAGGAGTAACTGCTGAGCATCTCTGGGTGGGGCCCCCAAACAAACAAAACCAAAACACAAAGATAAATAAAAGTAAAGAGTTAAGAGGGGCTAGAATGGTGGTTCAGGGTTAGAGCACATGTGTCAAAAGTAAAGCTCTGGGTTCCATCCCTGGCACTGCAAAAAAAAATAAAACTAAGAATGCGTTTAGGTTGTATACTGGATACAATGTATATACGTTTGTATATCAAAGTTTCAAGGTTAAATGGTAGCTACTTTTGTTATTTTTATGGCAACTTTGTTTCCCTCTAGTCAGTGCTCCCCTGGGGCATTATAGAAACCTGAGCTCCGCCCTACTAGGGCCCCTTCTTAAGGGCCTTGGAAGGTTTCTAAGGCTGATAGCCTTAAGTGGAGGGACTTTACAGTAGGTAGAACTCTTGCCTTGCAAGTGGCCAGCCTCAGCCAGTAGTGATCACTGTGCACAGAGCCAGAAGGAACTTCTGAGCAAGGTCACCTGAAACAGAACAAAACAACCACCAAACTGACTAGAGACATCCAAGAGGAAACCCTCTGCCTAGCAATATTACACAGCACTTTGCCAGCCTGCAGAATTTTGAGTCTTGCTTGACTATTCCTTGAAGGATAAAACTCCTTTCTGCTGTTGAGGACAAAATGGTAGATGTTTTCTTTCCTTTTCCTTTTTGGTTGCCGGGGGGAGGGGGGGTTGTGCCACACCCAGTTATGTTCAGGGAAGTATATTTGGTGCCAGGGATTGAACAGGGGTCTGCATGCAAGACAGGAGCTTTACCCCTGTTTTCTCTCTCTCTCTCTTGCTTGCTTGCTTTTGCTCTCACTCTTGCTCTCTCCTGTTCTCTCACTTGCTCTCGCTCTTGCTCTTACTCTCACTCATGCTTCCTCCTGGCTCAGTGCTTGGGGGAACTACATGGAGCCAAAAATTGCACTCAGGGCTTCATATGGAAGAGCTGAGGCCTAGAAGTCTTCAGACTTTTCCACTTAGGTGAAATGTCATATAAAATACACTGGCAAGTTGGGATATTTAATTTAGATTTAATCTGATCTAATCAAAGATCAGCCCCAGTATTTCATTTTCAACTGTTTTTGTTGTTGTTGTTTTCTGAGGGGTTGGGTCACACCCTTCTGTACTTAGGGGGAGTCATGCAATGGTAAGGATGGAGCTCAAGGCTTCCAAATGTCAAACATGTGCTCCAGCCCTTTGAGCCACCTCCTGGGTCCCACAGCTATTGTTCTTTGTAGTAGTAACAACAGTAATGGTAAGTTTGAAGTTTCTAGGGCATTGCAAAGTCGCCAGAGGGGTTCCTTGGTCAGATCTGATTCAGATCGTAGGAAATCTGATTAAAAGGAAATATCCTTTTTTTCTTTTTTGGTTTTGGTTTTTGGGTCACACCCAGGGATGCCCAGGGCTTACTCCTGCCTCTGAGCTCAGGGCTCACTCCTAGTTGGAACTGAAGCCCTGTCCGCTGCGAGGCAAGCCCCCGACGTGATACACTATCTCCCTGGCCCTTTTATCCTCTACTTCATTTAAGAAGTTAAACACACGTGGATTGACTTTTAGCAATTCCTCGGCCTGTGAGATCACAGTGGACCTCAAATACTTAAGATTCCAGCTCCTCTGTTTCTCTTCACGCAAATTAAATTTGGTCTCCTTGAGCCTCGATTTCCCGATTGGCAGAACGGGAATAATGAACTCCACTCATCGGGTACCGAGTCCCCGACCGCGGCGCGCGGAGCGCTCGGGTGAGGGAGGTCGCTAACGAGAATCCCAGCAGTTTCCCAGCCCCTCGAGCATCCCCGGGGCCTCTGACAGCTGTTCAGAAGGTGGCTCAGCGCCCCGGGGCAGGGCAGGGCAGGGCAGGACGGTGGGGGGGGGGGGTAGTAGATCCAGCCGGGGTCCCGCCCCGCGTCTCCCTCGGTCTCGGGTGTCAGGGCCCGCACCCTGGGGAGCCCTCCGGACCGGCCCCGCACCGAGGACCAGAAGCAGCGCGCGCGGGGGTTCCCCGAGGCCCGGGGCCGGGGGCGGGGCCTGCGGCGGGCCTGGCCCGCGCGCCCCCCGCGCCCGCCGAGGCCCGGAAGGGGCCAGCTGCGCTTCCGTCTCCGCCGGGGATGCACGGAGGGCGGAGCCGCGGCCCGAGGACGCGACGCGAGCCCAGTTCCGGCGAGGAGGCCGCGCCAGTGACAGCGATGGCGGCGGAGTCGGCGCTCCAAGTTGTGGAGAAGCTGCAGGCGCGCCTGGCCGCCAACCCCGACCCCAAGAAGGTAAGCGAGGGGCGCGCGTGGGCCGGGCCGGGCGTTGGGCACTGCGCGACCCCGTAACGGTCGCGGGCCGGACCCCCGGGGGTGGGGGCGGGGGTCTGGGACCGGGAGCCGGACTCGCCCCCCGCGGGGTCGAGGTGCCGTGGGGACCCCGCGGCCAGGTGCCCTCTGCCGCCGCCCTGTGCCCGGGTCGCCGCGGGTCCCGACGGGCCGGGACGCGCTCCGGGCGGGCTCCGCGTGCCGGCCGGGCCCCCGGAGCTGCCCCCGGAGCCGGGCGGTCGCGGAGACCCCGCGCCCCAGTTCTCCGCGTGCCTGGCACGGCCGGTGCGCGGCGGGGTCCGGCACTGAGGGGGCGGCTGCGTCCCCAGGCGCCGCGAACGTCGTCCCGGGTGGCATTAGGGCCGGGAGCCCGGCACCTTTTCCTGGCAGCCGATCCCGCTCGGAGCGGGTGAGAGGAGCCTCCCGCCCTGCTGCCGGACACCTGCAAACTTCAGTCATTGGGGGCGTGAGGGGGGGCGGGGGTCGAGGACGCAGCGGAGAAGGCGCGATGTTGCCCCTCGGCTTCCCTACGGCTTCCCTCTGGCCTTGGTGGCGAGGTGCCACGTTCCCGTGCCTTGCTGGTGCGGACACGGGCGGCCGACTTGAGCTTAGCTCATCTACGCCACTGGTTCGACCGGAGCTTAAATGCCTTCTCCCCCCTCCCCGCATCCCGGACCCCCCAGCTGCTCGGGCTCCCGGAGCGTGTCCGGGAGATGCCGGAGCTGGAGCTGCTCGGGAAGGTGTGTGACACGGTGTCAGCCCGGCTGACTCCCGCGATTGCTTCCTGAAGTGCTGTCGCAAGAGGAAGTGACCGGGGGGAGGCGGCGCGGGCCGCCACGATTCCAGGCCACCCCCTACCCCGCGCCCCGTGCGTGTTGGTAACTCTCACCTGCTTCTCAGGCTAACGTGGAAGGCTCTGTGTAGAGCACCAGGCCGTAGGGGCTGCCCGCAGGTAGTGATGACATGCCTTCAAATTCTCTCTCCCACTCTTCCAAGTTTTTCTCCTCCTCTGGATCCCAGCCTCCACTCTGACTGTGGCACACAGCGGCTCACCATCAAGGCACTTTTCAGTTTTTCTCCTTTCTCCCTAGCTCAAAGAGCACTGCTTCTTGGGGAAGGGAAGCCATTTTAGTTTTAAATCTGTGATAACGCTTTGAATTGTTTTGGCTTATGTTTTCTTTGCAGCTTCAGTACCTAGCGCTCAGGCATATTTACAAGTTTCTTTTTACAATAATCTTTTGTGGACCTCTAATGAATGGTCATTATTTCTGAGCACTAGTTTGTTCTCCTGAACACTATAGGTTTGTGAGTGATTTTTAAAACCTTAAAGCAGTAGTTCTGTCAGGCTTTTAGAAATGCTCTCCAAGGTATCTGCAGAAAATTTCCCACTAGAACTTAAAGCTTGAAGTGGCATTTCTAATAGTTATTTGACATGAAATAACCAAATTAGGTAAAGGATCATCCTACTTGCACTATTAGTGCTTACTATAAGCGTTAAAGCTTTCTCTTCCCAGATAGAATATCACTTGGATGTCTGGATTTGCATAATGAAGTGAGCATTATGATGAGGAGAAAATGTTGGAAAGTCATTTTTGCAAAGGGCACAATAGTTGGCATTCAGAAGAAAAACTGCAAGCTGGCACACTGGCCTTCCCAACCTTCTGCTAACCCAACAAGCTCCCACAGGTTGTTCTTGAAATTGCAAGATGATTATATATGACAGTATTGAACTTACAACTAGATCTTGATTTCAAACCATTATTAGCCAAAGGAATGATTCCACACCTATATTCATGTGTTGTACGTGTGTGTGTGTTAAATACTAGTATTTAACTCTGATTAAGTTCATTTGTGATTAGGCATATATGGGGAGAAGGTATCGGCTAGATCAGGGTTACTCAATTTCCTGTTTCTACTTTTTAATTGGAAACAGTTTTCAGTTGCTTGTAAAGTTACCAGCTTTCAGCTCATGTTAAATTTTTTTATTGTTGCTGTGTGTGTGTGTGGAGGGGGAGGTCGTTTGCTTGTTGTTTTTTTTGCGGGGGGGGGGGAATTGGGGCTATACCCTCAGGTGTTGAGTGCTACTCGTGGCTCTGACTTAGGTGTGACCCTGTGTGGTACTGAGGATTCTAACTGGGGTCAGGTGAGATGCAAGTCAGTGCTTTAACTTCTGTGCTATCTCTCTGTCCCTTGTGTTACATTTTTTTTTTTTTGCTTTTTTTTGGGGGGGTCACGCCCGGCGATGCACAGGGGTCACTCCTGGCTCATGCACTCAGGAATCACGCCTGGCGGTGCTCAGGGGACCATATGGGATGCTGGGATTTGAACCCGGGTTGGCCGCAAGGCAAACGCCCTACCCGCTGTGCTATCGCTCCAGCCCCACTAGTGTTACATTTTAAGTTAAAAAAAAAAATGATAAGTTTGGTGACAAGCGGAGAATGAAGAGGGTTACCATTATGAACATCTTTGCTCTTTGGGTTAAAGGAGTATGCCAAGGACATGAGATTCCTAAGCTTACACTGTGCAAATGTTTGACATTTTCAATGACGTGTTATCAGTTCTTGCAAACTCTACAACTGGAACCATGGTTTGATAAACAGCAAGTTTCCAGCTTCTGTAGGATGTTTAAAGTACTTTTACTTTGTTAAAGTTGTTCTTTCTTGAACCTCATTGAAAATAGATGGTCTCTACAGCCCTCTATCTTTCATGTCCAGCTGAATCTACTTGAACATCTTGAGTTTTAGTTTTGTCTTCTCTTAACATATCTAGAAACAAGAAGCAAAACAGAAAGACAGACTTTAATCCTCCCATTAGTGCTAGGCTTTGCAGTGAACACACCCACAGTGACTTCTGGCCCATCCTTAGATGTTGACTTTGTACATGTCAGGGGACTCTGTCCCCTTGCTGTCTTCCCATACTCTGGACTCTAAACTGTCCAGCACTCTTCTACTTTGTGTCTTGTGCAAAGAAATGTTGGAGCTGCTGCTCTTTGTTCTTTTCCTATTTTCTTTTTTTTTTTCCTTTTTTTTTTTTTTTTTTGCTTTTTGGGTCACACCCAGCGATGCTCAGGGGTTACTCCTGGCTTTGCACTCAGGAATTACTCCTGGCAGTGCGTGGGGGACCATATGGGATGCCAGGGATCGAACCCGGGTCGGCCGTGTGCAAGGCGAATGCCCTACCCGCTGTGCTATTGCTCCGGCCCCACTTTTCCTATTTTCTAAGGACATAATTATTAAGTTGAATGTTTCTCCTGGCTTTATAGTGCATACTCTGATTGAAACACATGTTGTAGTAGCTTGTAAGAGAAGTTGCTTACCCTCACTGGGCTCAGTTTTGATATCTAGAAAATGAGGAGACTAAGATCCACTTTACAGAGTTGATTAATGAAGATGAAATGAAATAACATAGAAGACCTTAGCATAGTAGCCAATATACAACATAATGGTATATAAATACCTTCCAGGGAATGCCATTAAGAGACAACCTATATTTAGTCTTTTCAGTGATTTTTTTTTTTTTTAAGAAAAAGAATTGCCGGGGACTGAGTGATAGTATAGCAGGTAGGGTGTTTGCCCCAAATGCGGCTGGCTTGAATTCGATCCCTGGCACACTGAACTCTCCAGGAGTTATCCTTGAGTCAGAGCTAAGGAGTAAGCCCTGTGCCCTGCTCGATGTGACCCAAAACCAAAGGAGAAAGGGAGAAAGGAAATAAGAAAGAAAGGAAAAGAAGGGGCTGGAGGAATAGCACAGTGGGTAGGGCATTTGCCTTGCACGCGGTCAACCCGGATTCGAGTCCCAGCATCCCATATGGTCCCCTGAGCACCGCCAGGGGTGATTCCTGAGTGCAGAGCCAGGAGTAACCCTTGTGCATTGCCGGGTGTGACCCCCCCCAAAAAAAAAGAAAGGAAAAGAAAACGAATCATTAGGACTAGAGAGAGAGAGCGTGCGCACATCCAGGAAGGTTTTTGCCTAGTATGCGCCTGACTTGGTTAGGCATATTTGAGGCAAACACCTTACCTGTTATACTATACTCCAGCCCCTGACAATTCCTTTTCTTTAAAAATTTTTTTTTTAATCATTGAAAAGGCTAAATACAGATTATCTCCTACTGTTATTCTCTGAAAGGCATTTATATACCATTCATTGTGTATTGACTACTCTGCTAAGATCTTGTATGTTATCTCATTTTATGACCAGCACCACATACGGTCTCCAAGCGCTGCTAGGAGTAAGCCCTGAGCACCACCAGATGTGGTCCCACCCCACCTCCACTTTCAAATAAAGAATTGTCATTATCCTTTGCATCCATTACTTGGGTGGCAAAAACCACACAGAACCTTTCTCCTGAGTTAGATGATAATGGTTATGAGCTTTGAAACGGAGGGTAATTTTCACTCCACTACAAAGATGAAACTTCCTAAATACACCACTTGAATTCTCATTGTGTCCAACGAGATTATCACTGTGCTCCACTTGCCTTGTCTGTTGGTCATGTTCAGTAATTATTGAAGTAAAATGACCTTTAGGAAAGCACTACTACTCCATTTAGTAGCAGGATGACTTAGTAAAGGCTGGGTTACACAAATTAAAAAACAGATCTTGATATCTTATATTTAAATGGAAAGATATTTATATTTAATTATATTTATATTTAAATAAAAGATAAAGTTATGCATTTTGAACTATTTGCACTTTGTAGCCCTCCTTCTGCCAATTGTGTTTATGTACACAGACTGTTTCCTAGAGAAAGACGTAGCCAATCATGACTCTTGATAAAAATGGACCAGGTAGAAATTGACTAGAAACTATCTGGTTACAGATCAAGGACAGACATTTAAAGAACCGCCAGTTGATGATTGAAATAATTAATAATCAATTTTATAGCTTTCCAGGTACTCTGGCAGGTGACTGCACATAACTTGACCCTGAATTCTGCTTGTGAAGTAGAGCTGGGATCCAGTTTCTAGCTTGCAAATGAAATACCTGAGGTTCCTTAGAGGCTCCTGATGTGCACATCATGGCAAGACAGTGACAGAGGGGGCTGATGGTACAGTGGGTAGAGTGTTTGCCTTGCAAACAGCTGACTTGGGTTCAGTCCCTGACATCTCATCTGTTCCCCCAGCCTACCAGGAGTAATTTCTGAGTGCAGAGCCAGGAGTAACCTTGAGCATCCTTGGGTGTGGCCCCAAAGTGAAAAACAAACAAATGAACAAAAAAAGACAGTGGCAGAGCTAAACTGAAGTCTGTCTCTCAACCCCGGAACTTAGTTTTAACGGTTCTGCTATTCCAGCTTGACCTAGTTTTTGGATCTGCAGAAAGGAAATGTGGCCAAACCCAGATCACTTTTCTAATCTACGGAGACATTTTGTACTCACCATTAATACTCTGATTCTGGAAACCAAGACATGGGGCTTGGTTTTCTGCTTGTATAAAGAGGTATTCTTTTTGTTTGTTTTGGGGTCACACCTGGCAGTGTTCAGGGCTTACTTCTGGTTGTGTGCTTAGGGATTGTTCCTGGCAGGCTTGAGGAACCATATGATGGTAGTGGGGATCAAACCTCCGTCAGTTACATGCAAGGCAAGTGCCCCTACCTCTGTACTATGGCTCCGGCTCCCAGAAAGTATGTATTCTATTAAACACTGTGACTCTTATTGGAACTTGATAACATTTTCCTATAGACACATCTTTTTGCTTTCCTCTATGCTGGGCCCATGAGTAATATTCCTGAAATTGGTACTTTCCGTAGAAATTTTGTTTCAAGGGGCTGGAGTAATAGTACAGAGGGTAGGGTTCTTGTCTGGCACATGCCAACCCAGGTTTAATCCCTGGCACACTATAAAGTCCCCCAGCCTGCCAGGACTGATCCCTGAGTACAAAGCCAGAAGTAAGCCCTGAGTACCACCAGGAGTGGCCCAAAAACTTCTATTGCAAAACTGAGGCAAAATGATAGTTACTACAGTTGGTAGTTTTGCCTTCTCTCAGACATACTTTCCCCTGGTGTAGAATAGTGGTTAGAAGCATGCTAAAGCTACAGACCTTGGCAAATTATCCTGCCCTCCCTGTGTCCCAGAGTAAGTCATGTAAAGTGTCTGAGCTCTTTTTCACTTTTTTTTTTTCTTTTTGGGTCACACCCAGCGATGCTCAGGGGTTACTCCTGGCTTTGCACTCAGGAATTGCTCCTGGCAGTGCTTGGGGGACCATATGGGATGCCGGGGATCGAACCTAGGTTGGCCGCGTACAAGGCAAACGCCCTACCCGCTGTGCTATTGCTCCGGCCCCCCTTTTTCACATTTGTAAAACAGGGATGATCGTCATACTACTCTATAGTACTTAGCACTCAGTAAGTTCTTAACTGTCATATAGTTAGTGAACGATTATGATTTTTATAAAAATTAACATTTTATTCTCTCTGCAGCTGTTGAAATATTTGAAGAAGCTCTCTGCCTTGCCTATTACAGTTGACATTCTTGCGGTAAGAACTGTGTAAACTTAGATCTATGTTATAACTATATTCCATCATCTTCCCATTGGGAAATATTGTAGAATAAGATTAGGGGCATGGGCTTTGAAAGTGAAAGAAACAAGGCACAAGGTCATATGTTGAATGTATGATCCTCATTGTATGACATCCAGAATAGCCAGAACCATACTCTGGATGCAAATTATTGCTTTCCTGGAAACAGGGTGAACTGGGAGGTACAAAGTTGCTTTTTAGGATGATAGAAATATTCTGGAATTAGATAAAGGTGAAGTTTGTGAATGTTCTTTGGAAACTACTGAAATAAGCCCTTAGCCTCATTTATTTATTTATTTATTTATTTATTTATTGGCGGGGGTTGGGGGGACCACAATAGTGATGCTTAAGGCTTTTCCCAGTGAGTTTCTTGGGAGTCGCTCCCAGCGGTGCTCAGAGTGATGTGGTGCCAGGGATCAAACCTGGGACTTTTGCATGCATAGCATAGCATGTGCTGTCCTGGCCTCTACAAGTCACTTGTTGAATGTATGCTTAAATGGTTCAAGTAGATGCCAGAGATTAGAACTCAGTGATAGAGCAGATGCTTCACATGTGTGAGGTCCTGGGCTCTATCCCCACTACCCCCAAAAAATACAGGGTTTTTTTTGTGCTTGGCTTGCATACAGCTAACCCCCAAGATTTATCCCTGAGCACTGCCAGGAGTGACCCGAGCACAGAACCAGCAATATCCCCTGAGCCAAACATACATTCACCTCAAATAACATCTAATTTTTAAAATGGTGACAGTTTTGGTTTGTCTTTTATCCATACCTGGCACTTCTCAAGGGACCTTGTGGTACAGTGACTAAAACAGGGCCTCCAGCATGAAAAGCATGTGCTCAGCCCTTTGAATTCTCTCTCTAGCCCCACTAAATCTTAAGCAATATGATTTTTTTTTTTCCCCTGGGGAAAGGGGCATATCCAGCTCCACTCAGGGTTTATTCCTGGCTCTGCACTCAGGAATCATTCCTGGTTGTGCCTGGGGGACCATATGGGATGCCAGGGATCCAACCCAGGTTGGCTGTGTGCCTGGTAAGCACCCTGCCTGCTCCAGCCCATGAATTTTTTTGTTCTTTTTTGTTGTTGGTTTTTTTATTTTTTTCAACCCGTGAATTTTGTCTCAATAATTTCCTAAAGAATTCAAAGATGATCAGAATATCACAGTGCTTTACATCCATGAGTCCTGGATTCAAGTCCAAGTTCTGTGACTTTAAGCTGGTTTAGGTGTTTCCCTTAGGTTTATTGTAAGGATTGAATCAGATAATGTATACATAGTTCTTTGCTCATTGCCTGACACCTGTGGATAATCACTCTGGTTATTGTTAAAAGCTTTGGAAGTGTTTTAATTTATTTTTCTTCTCAATCTGGGGTGCTATTATGTATCATTAGAGGTTTGGGCATCAAAAACAAAGTAAATTTGTATTGAGACTTGAAAGGAATGTTTTATTAAAGATGTGTTGTTGTGTAGGGTCTCAATGGAAGATCTTTCTTTGCCTGCCTTCCCTTAGTCCTGGAGGCCCTTCCACTCAGTGTTCAGGGGACCTGGGTGCCATTAGAGTCATCCGTGGATACATGGTTCAGTGCTTCAGCATGAGTGTTCTGATCCAGTAGTGCTGGGGGCCTCCATATATCCTGTGGTCCTGGGAAGAAGCCTTATTTCTTTTTTGTGTGTTTTTCTATGAGGGCGCTAATCTGGCAATGCTCAGGGCTTATTCCCAGCTCTGCACTCAGGGGTTACTCATGGGGGCTTGGGGGACCTTATGGGGTGCCAGGGATTGAACTCTAATAGGCCATGTGCCAGGCAATCACTCTATCCACTCTACTATTGCTCTGCCCTGCCTTATTTCTTTAGAAAACTGCCAGTTTCCATAATTTTCTAACAATTTCTTTATTAAATTTGTAGGAGACAGGGGTTGGGAAAACAGTCAATAGCTTGAGAAAAAATGAGCACGTTGGAAGTTTTGCCAGGGACCTAGTCGCCCAGTGGAAGAAGTTGGTTCCTGTGGAACGGTGAGGACATAATTTTATTTATTTGTTTATTAAAAATTTGTTTATTTTTTTTCTCTTTTTAAAAAAATTTATTTATTTTTATTTTATTGAATCACCATAAGATAGTTACAAGCTTTCATGTTTGGGTTACAGTCTCACAATGATCAAACACCCATCCCTCCACCAGTGCACATTCCCCATCACCGATATCCTGGGCATACCCCCTCTTTCCCATCCTCCCCCTGTCTCCATGGCAGACAATATTCCCCATACTCTCTACTTTTGGTCATCATGGCTTGCAACACAGACACTGAGAGGTCATCATGTTTGGTCCATTATCGACTTTTGGCATGCATCTCCCATCCCAACTGGTTCCTCCAGCCATCATTTTCTTAGTGATCCCTTCTCTATTCCACCTGCCTTCTCCCCTCCACTCATGAAGCAGTTTTCCAGCTATGGGGCAATCCTCCTGGCCCTTGTATCTACTAGAGGACATAATTTTATAGGTATGTTCTGCTGCATGGTTATATCTGGTTCTCAGTGTTCACAAACAAGTGCTTTTTCAAATTCTCTCTGCCATTTAGGTATTCATTTTTCACTTGCTTATTTATTTATTTATGAATGAACCACCGTGAGATACATACAGTTTTAGACTTACAAACTTCTGTGGTTACATTTCAGTCATATAATGATCAAGTACCTATCTCTCTACCAGTGCCCATTCTCTACCACCAATGTTCCCAGTATCTCTCCCGCCACCCCCATCCCCCTACCCCCCCGGACGCCTCTGTGGCAGGCACAATCCCTTTTACTCTCTCTCTCCTTTTGGTATTATGGTTTGCAACATGGGTACTAAGCGGCGATCATGTTCGATCCATAGTCTATTTTCAGCACACATCTCCCATCCTGAGCGAGTCCTCCAAGCATCATTTACTTGGTGGTCACTTTTCTATCTCAGCTGTAGAAAGACATTTTTATATGGTTGTAAATGAACTGAGTAACAGTTTCCTTTTTTGGAGGGAGGCCCATTCTTTGTAGGAGCCGCTGTGCTGGGAATTGAAGCTGGGGCTCCTTCATTCAAGGTGTGTACTTCAGTCCTTTAGCTCCCTGACAATAATAATCCTTTCTTAATGTAATAGTTGAATATTTCTCCATTTTGAAAAAATAATTTTAAGCATTTTTATCCACAGTTTATCTTTCTATCTTGATTTCTATGTAGTTGTAAACACATATTCCTTTAATGAGATTTCCCAATTTTAAAAGTTAGTTGGACACGTTTGAACAGAACCTATTTCCCTTCTTTGCAAGTCTTGGGGAAAATAGTTCTTTCCAAGAATGTGCCTTTGCATTCTCTTCATCTCATTTTCATTCATCTTTATCTAAATGTCACTTTGTGAGTTTGGGTTCTAGAACCTCGTCTTCTAAACAGGGATCACACTGAGACTTATATCAGCTTTTTTAATTATTATTTTAGAAACCCTGAACCTGATGAGGACTTTGAGAAAAACAATTCCCGTAAGCGCCCCAGAGATGCTCTTCAGAAAGAGGAGGAAGAGATAGAGAGAGACTACCAAGAAAACTGGAAAGCCTCTGGTAGCCAATCATACAGCCCTGATCATAGACAGAAAAAACACAGAAAGCTCACAGAGCTTGAGAGAACTCCCAGAGTGTCTCACGGTCAGGAGAGGAGAGAGGAGAGAAAGAGGTGTCACAGAGCTTCACCAGTTTACTCTTCAGATCACGAATCTTCCGATTACGGCCACGTTCAGTCCCCTCCATCGTCTGCCAGTCCACAGCAGATGTCTGTGGACCATTACAGATCCCCAGAGCAGGACTCTGAGCCCTTTGTTCCACACCAGAAGACTGGAAAAGGCCACAGTAATGCTTTCCAGGACAGACTGGGAGTAAGTCAGGAACGACACCTGGGGGAGTCCCCGGGAAAAGGGGCTTTGAATCAGAACAAGGAGCACAAATCTTCCCATAAGGACAAAAGGCTGGTGGATGCCAAGGGAGAAGAGAAGTCATCTTTGAGCAGAGAGAAGTCACTGAAGGCCACCTCCAAAGAGGAACACCGGAGATTGCTCTCTGGAGAGGGCACGAAGGAGAAACCACCCTCTAGTGGTGGTAAGAAAGAGAAGGATAAAGACAGCAGCACCAAGAAGCTTCTACCCCCCGCGGAGGTTGCTTCAGACAACCACCTTAAAAAGCCAAAGCACAAAGACTCCGAGAAAGCCAAATCAGACCGAAGCAAGCAAAGTCTCGACAAAGGAGACCGAGGAAAGGGGGCAGGAAACCCATTGCCTAAGGTAAAAGAGAAGGTTTCTAACAACCTAAAGACTCCAGAACGGAAAGGAAAAACGAAGTCAGGGGGCTCCCTCCCCAAAGGTGAGGAAGCCGATATGGATGATGAATTTGAGCAGCCCACCATGTCTTTCGAGTCATACCTCAGCTACGACCAGCCCCGGAAGAAAAAGAAAAAGATCGTGAAAACTTCAGCCTCAGCTCTTGGAGAAAAAGGACTTAAAAAAAATGATGCAAAAAGCACTAGTAAAAACTTGGACTCAGTTCAGAAATTACCTAAGGTGAATGAAAACAAGTCTGAGAAGCTCCAGCCAGCTGGAGGCAGTTCAGCCAAACTGAAAAAGGTAACCCCTTCAGCCCCCCGCGCCTCCGCCCGCGCTCAGCGTCTGGTCTTGCACAGCTCCCCGGACCGCCCTGTGGCCGCGTTGCTTGGCTTGTTTTGACTGGCCTGTTGAATTTCAGTTCTGAAGTAATTTCTAGGCCTTTCCGGCTGCCAGGGGAGGTAGTGCCCACGATACCTTTTCTGAGTTGCCCTGTAGTACTGGGCCCATCTATATCTGTTTCCTGACGTAGGTGGTGTCAGGCATGACGCTGCCCCTCCTCCAGCCTGGATCTACCTATGAAGTTACCTGCCAGTCCGCGCTGCTGGGAGCGACTGTAGGAAAGAAAGTGGTGCTTCTAGAAAGGGGCTCTTCAGTCACTGGTCTCTTCTCTGCAGGTCCCCACCGATGTAGTGCCAGTGTTGCCAGACCTCCCATTACCTGTGATACAGGCCAATTACCGTCCACTTCCTTCCCTCGAATTGATATCTTCCTTCCAACCAAAGCGAAAAGGTAATTTTCTGCATCTTTTTTTCAGAATGGGGAAAAGAATTTAAAAAAACGTGTTCACGGGGGCCAGAGAGGTAGTACAGGAGGTAAGGCGCTTGCCTTGCATGCAGAGGACCCAGGTTTGATCCCCGGCACTCTGAGCCCAACCTGAAGTGACCCCTGAGCACAGAGCCAGGAGTAAGCCCTGAGCAGAGCTGGGTGTGTCACAAAAGCAACAAAAATCGTGTTCACGGTGATCCACGGAGATAGTTCAAAGGACTGGGGCACATACTTTGAATGTGGAGGTCACTGGTTTGAGCCCCAGCATTGCATGGTCCTTCTGGTACCGCTGGGTGTACCCTGATGGCCCCTGACCGCTCCAGGGTGGCTCTGGTGGCCCCAGCATCAGTGCACCAAACCATCGAGACTTTGTGCCGCACTTGAACCACATAGATCTGGGAGTGCCCCCGTTCCACTAAACACTCCTGAGAGTGCTTTTTACATCCCCTCCACCCTGCAAAATTATTCGTGGTCTCTCATCAGATTTTGATGCATTTCCAAGGAGTACAGACCCTGGAATTTGATGGCTTACATTTGAATCCCAACTCTTGCATCCACACACTGTATGAATTTAGGTAATAACTTGATTACCTTGGACTTCACTTTTTTTTTTTTCTTTTCTTTTTGGGTCACACCTGGCGATGCACAGGGGTTACTCCTGGCTCTGCACTCAGGAACCACCCCTGGCCGTGCTCAGGGGACCATATGGGATGCTGGGATTTGAACCCGGGTCGGCCGCGTGCAAGGCAAACGCCCTACCCGCTGTGCTATCTCTCCAGCCCCTGGACTTCACTTTTATACTATGGGAGAAATGATAATTTCTGCCTCATAGACCTTTTTCTTTTTTCTCTCTTTTTTTTTTTTTTGCTTGGGGCGGCAGTACACCTCGCAGTGCTCAGGGATTACTTTTGCATCTGTATTTAGGGATAACTCCTGGTGGTGCTTAGGGGATCATATGTGGTGCCAGGGATCGAGCCAGGGTTGACTACATGCAAGGCAAGTGCCTTAATCTCTGTACTATCTCTCTAGCCCCTCATAAACATGTTAGATGGATTAAAAGTAATAATTGTGGGGCCCAAGGATTAGTACAGCGGGTAGGGTGCTTGCCTTGCATGTAACCAACCCGAGTTTGATACCTGAACCCCATATGGTTCCTGAGCTCCACCAAGGGTAGGCCCTGGGAATTTCCAGGTGTGGCCCCCAAAACAAAAATAATAGTTGTGGTAAAGCTCTTAGATCTGGGTTTTCCAATATGGTGAGTGTTCAGCAAATCTTAGGAGCTGCTGTTAGTAGCAGCTCTTCATCCTATATATGTTGTACATGAGTCTTTAAAAAGAATTTTTTGGAGGGTGGGGGCAGTCATACTCAGCATTGCTCGGGGCTTACTCCTGGCTCTGTGCTCAGCAGGTAAGGTAAGCAACCTACTACTGTACTATCGATACTGCCTGAGTCTTTATTTATTCATTTATTTTTGCTTTTTGGGTCACACCCGGTGATGCTCAGGGGTTATTCCTGGCTCTGAACTCAGGAATTACCCCTGGTGGTACTCAGGGGACCATATGGGATGCTGGGAATCGAACCCAGGTTGGCTGCGTGCAAGGCAAGGCAAACACCCTATTCTCTGTGCTATCGATCGAGCCCTGTGCCTGAGTCTTTAAAAAAAATAGGTGAGGTGGGGGTGGGGGGTTATACTCAGTAATGTTCAGGGGTTACTCCTAGTTCTGTACTCAGGAATTACCCCCTTTTTTCTTTAGTTTGATTTTAAGACCATATCCAGTAATGCTCAGGGGTTACTCCTGGCTCTGCACTCAAATTAAACCTGGCAGTGCTTGGGGAACCATATGGGATAATGGGGATTGAGCTTTGGTTGGCCAGCCTGCAAGGCAAGCTCCTTACTTACTGGACTATCTCTCTCAAGTCTTTTATTTTTGTCATTTTTAATTATTTATTTTGGTTTTGGGCCACACTCAGCAGTGCTCAGGCTCTGCATTCAGAAATTACTCCTGGCAGTGCTTGGGGGACCATATGGGGTGCCTGACCCGGGTCAGCCATGTGCAAGGCAGATGCCTTACCTGCTATACTATTGCTCTAGCCCGGTAAAGTCTTCTATTTTTCATTTTTCTGTTTTGTTTTGTTTTTGAGCCACACCCAGCTATGCTTAGGGTCTGTTCCAGCTTTCAGCTCAGGGGTCATTGCATTCAAAGCATGCACGCCATCCCTTTGGGCTCAAAAGATAGTAGAGCTGGTAGGGCATTTGTATTGCACGTGGCTGACCCAGATTTTATTCCCAGCACTCCATATGGTCTTCCGAACTCTGCCAGGAGTAATTCCTGAATGCAGAGCCAGAATTAACCCCTGAGCATTGCCAAATATGGCCCAAAAGCCAGGAAAAAAGACAAATAGCCATCGTATTAGGGGGCTGGATAGATAGTTCAGGGGTAAAGTATTTACCTTGCATGGTGCCTACCCTAACCATTTGGGGTGCTGGTTCAATCTCCAGCACCCCAAATGGTTCCTTGAGCACCACCCAGTGTGGCCCAAAAACCAAACTAAAACAAACATAATAAAATAACTAGAAACCACATCATAAGTGCCCCTTTGAAAGAGATGAACCAATAAACTATGGTTCATACACATGGTGGCATCCTGTGCTTCTCTAAGCATATGGAAAATCTTCGTGTTAAATGAAAACACTAGTATTATGTTATTACTTGGTAAAAAGGAGGGTCAGAGAAATCACTCAAGGGACACACTCTGCATGCAGGAGACTTGGGCTCTATCTGCAGCACTTCCTGGTCCTCTGAGCACTGCTGAAAGCGATCCCAGAGCAACATGCCAGGAGTAGCCCCTGAGCAGCATCAGGATAGCCCTGGACCAAAAAGAATAAAATATTATTATTATTATTATTATTATTATTTTCTTTTTGGGTCACACCCGGCAATGCACAGAGGTTACTCCTGGCTCTGCACTCAGGAATCACCCCTGGCGGTGCTCAGGGGACCATCTGGGATGCTGGGAATCGAACCTGGGTCGGCCGTGTGCAAGGCAAACGCCCTACCCACTGTGCTATTGCTCCAGCCCCTAAAATACTATTGTTGCCCCCCATAGCTTCTGGAAGATCATACAAGAAACTGGAAGCACTGATTACCTTAGAGAAATATCTGGGCTGAAAAATGGGTGGGAAAGAGTGTTCATTCCAACAAGCCTTTTGTAACATTTGTTGCTATTGTTTTGTCCTATAGCACTCTCTTCACCCCACGAAGAGGAAGAAGCTGGATTCACTGGACGTAGAATGAATTCTAAGATGCAGGTGTATTCTGGTTCCAAGTGTGCCTATCTCCCCAAAATGATGACCTTGCACCAGCAATGCATCCGGGTACTTAAAAACAACATTGACTGTAAGTCACATGCTTCTCTCTCTTGCTCTCAAGAGGTTGTAGCGCGAACCTGGACGCTACTCAGCATTTTCCCTCTGGTTCCCTGCAGCAATCTTTGAGGTGGGAGGAGTCCCGTATTCTGTCCTTGAACCTGTGCTGCAGAGGTGTACACCTGATCAGCTGTACCGCATAGAAGAGTACAATCATGTGAGTATCCTGTTTGAGTGGAAAAAAAGGGCAAAAAATTGCTTTGTCTCTGTGAATCTGCCTCATTTCAAGTATGATCATTGTTCTGGGTGCTTGACTGGGGATAGAACCCAGGGCCTCATTCACACAGGGTTGCCTATTTGCCCTTTTTGTTTGTTTGTTTAGTTTTATTTTGGCTTTTGGACCACACCTGACAGTACTCCGGTCTTACTCCTGGCTCTGTACTCAGAGATCACTGCTGGCTGGACTCAGAGGGACCATATAGAGTAACAGAGATTGAACCCAGATTGGCTGTATGCAAAGCAGATACCCTACCTGCTATGCTCTCTCTCCAACCTCCTCCATGCTTTATTCTTTTGGTTTTGGAGCCATAGCTGGTGATTCCCAGCACTGCCGGGTGATTACTCCTGGCTGTATGCTCAGAAATTACTCCTGATGGTGCTCTGGGGATCATATGGGATTGAATCTGGGTTCATGGCAAGCAAGACAAGACAGATTGCCATGTACCGTGTACTGTACTATTGCTCTGACCCATTTTCCTTTTTTTCCCCCTCTTCCTTGCTTGTTTAAATGTCTTTTTTGTTTAGGTAACACACCCAGCAGTGCTTGTTGACTACAAGTATTTCTAGGCCTGCAGATCCTCCATTGGTATTCTATATTCAGGAGGCAGGTCCATGTAGTGTTCAGGATTGAACTGGGGTCAGCCACATATGAGAGCCTTAAGCACTGTACTTGACTCTCTCTGACCCCATATATGTGCCTTTAAACAAGCATATTTTGCTTTTTGGGTCACACCTGGCAATGTACAGGGGTTACTCCTAGCTCTGCACTTAGGAATCATCCCTGGCAGTGCTCAGGAAACCATATGGGATGCTGGGAATCAAACCTGGGTCAGCCGCGTGCAAGGCAAACGCCCTACCCACTGTGCTATTGCTCCAGCCCCTAAACAAGCATATTTTTAGGGATTGGAGTGATAGTACAGCAGGTAGGGCATTTGTATTGCTCGAAGCTGACCTGGGTTCAAGCTTCATCATCCCATATGTTCCCCTTAGCAATGCCAGGAGTAATTCCTGAGTGGAGCCAAGAATAACCCCTGAGCAAAAACGCATATTTTTATAAAACCTGCTTCAGGCACCTTGATGCTTCATTGTTTTGAGGAGGGGTTTAAAACTTTTTTGGTTTTGGGTTATACCTGGCAGTTATCCCAGCAGTGCACTAGGGTCACTTTTATAGTAGACCCTGTATTCTAGGGGTCAGACCTGGGGTTTCTACACTCAAAGCATTTGCTCCATCCTGTATCTCCCAGACCCGACCCTCTGCCTTACATGCAGCTGACCCTGGTTTGATCCATGGCAATGCATGTGGTCCCCCAAGCACTGCCAGTAGTAAATTCTTAGCACCGCTGACTGAGGCCCCTAAACAAACAAAAAGCCACATGAGATTGGCTGGGTTTTCTGAAAACAACCAGATCTATTCAAAACTTTATGTGGTAATTTTGGAACATAGTCATTTGATTGTATTACCTATCTGATTCCAAAGACTGTCACATCACCTCCATTGCAGACCTTTTTTTTTTTTTTTTTTTTTTTTTGCTTTTTGCTTTTTGGGTCACACCCAGCAATGCTCAGGGGTCACACTCCTGGCTCTGCACTCAGGAATTACCCCTGGCCGTGTTTAGGGGACTGTATGGGATGCTGGGAATCGAACCCAGGTCAGCCACGTGCAAGCAAACGCCCTACCCGCTGTGCTATCACTCCAGCCCCCATTGATTGCAGACCTTTGTAGTCTGGGGAAATACCTGGATCTGACTGAGTACCAATTCTATTCTCTGATTTCTTTTATATTAAAAAAAAAAAAAGATCTTGGGGCTGGAGAGATACTTCAGAGGGCTGAGTGCATGGTTTGGTATGAAAAAGGCTGGTTTCAACCCCCAGCACCTCATAGTCTGCTAAACACTGCGGGGAGCAGCACCCAAACTGGTGTTAGTTGAGTGAGCACTGAGGGGTTGTGGGCCAAACTCCCCACCCAACCCCCCAATAAGAAAAGAAAAGAAAAAGACTGATGTTAGATTAGTTTTTGTGGTTTTGTGTCACCTAAACTCAACCAAAACAGCTAGTACTTTACTGCATTTTCATCTGTTTTTCTTTTTGGTGCTAAGTATCTAACCTTGTACAAGTGTGAAGCATATGCTCTGTTACTGTGGCATACTGTCGTAACTTCTTCTTTAGTGTAATGTTTGTTTCTAGAACTTGTATTTTCTATTTCTGCTACTCCAAGCACTAAAAAAGTATTAGGTTGTCTGGAGAAATAGTACAGGGGTTAATGCACTGACCTTATTATAGCCAACCTATCCTATCCTCAGCACCGTATCGTCCCTTAAGCATCGCCAAATGCGAACCAAACCCATTCACTCCCCAATCTTTTTAGGAGACTACGTATTCTCTAGGTGATTAAGGATAGGAAAAAGCTGTGTAAGTTCCTGTATCAAGATGATGTTCTGGGACTGGAGAGATAGTACAGTGGGGGGGGGCACTTGCCTCAAATGTGCCTGGGTTCAATCCCCAGTATCTCATATGGGTCTCCCAAGCTCATCAGGAATAAATTACCTGAGCATCACCGGGTGTGGCCCGAAAAGCCTAAAAAAAAACAACATAAAAAGTCCTGGGCCAGAGAGAGTGCAGGAGGTAAAAATGTTTGCCTTGCATGCTGCCAACCCCAGTTCAAATCTCTTGATACCACATACGGTCCCCCAGCCACTGCCACCAATGATCCCTGAGCACAGAGCCAAATGTAAGCCCTGAGCATCTTGAGGTAAATCCCTCCCCCCCAAAAAGTAAAGATAAATAAATAAATAGGGTGTCTTGTTCTGATCCAGGTGTTAATTGAAGAAACTGATCAGTTATGGAAAATTCACTGTCACCGAGACTTTAAGGAAGAAAGGCCAGAAGAATATGAGTCGTGGCGGGAAATGTACCTGCGACTTCAGGATGCTCGGGAGCAGCGGCTACGGTTACTGACAAAGAACATCCAATCTGCACATGCCAACAAGCCTAAAGGTGGGGCAGAGGGTGGGCACGTAAAAGCCTGAGGGATGGGGCCTGGCGAATAGCCCTATGGGCTTGGTGGGTTTGACTTGGCTAGTACCTCTCATTCCTAAATCTCTCTGGAGTTTGCAAGGAGCAGGGTCAGAGGGGATGTTTTTCTTTTGTGGCTCCCACCTATGCCACTTATAGCCTTATCAAAGGCTTATTAATTATTAATAAGGCCTTATTAACAGGGTAGGTTATTAAAGTAATAGGAAGGCAGGTATTAATCTCCATCTTTTTTCACAGGCCGACAAGCAAAGATGGCCTTTGTTAACTCTGTGGCTAAGCCACCTCGCGATGTTCGGAGGAGACAGGAGAAGTTTGGGACAGGAGGAGCAGCTGTGCCTGACAAAGTCAAGTAAGATCTTGCTCCTGCGGTTTCTGCAGTCAGTGAGAGCACCCCAAGAGCTTGTCTTCAATCTTGAAAGGCAGCTCAGGGGCAGGAAGTGGTTTTGTGGGGGAGGGTTGAGAACAAGGCACTACAGTGTGGTTCTGGTGGTGAACGTTTTTTGGGGGTATGGTTTTGGGCCACATCAGTAGTACTCAATAGACCATGTGGTGCCAAGGATTGAACGAAGGTCTGCCACATAGAGCTTTTTAAGCCTGGCGCTGTCACTCGGCCCCTGATAACTGATCCCTCTAGAGAGAAATTGTTTTTTTTGTTTTATTTTGTTTCGTTGTTTTGTTTCTCGTGGCACTCAGGGCTTTTTGCTCTGTGCTCAGGGAGCACTCTTGACAGGGCTCAAGGAAACAAACGAGGTGCCAGGGATTGAATCCAGCTTGGTTGCGTGCAAGGAAAGTACCATATCCACTGTACTATCTCTCTGGCCCCTGGAGAGAGATTTTAACCAGTTTGGGACTTGACTGCCCTCAGCTTCAGCTTCCTTGATTGTAATGTGGGCAGGATAATCAATCCTACCTCTCAGGAGACTCAGAGTAAATGGAGAGCAAGGACTGAGGCCATAGCTTGAGAGGCTGGAGCATAAGAGACCAGTTCAATATGGTCCCCTGAGCACTGCCAGAAACAACTCTTACTGTAGGTGTGGTCCATAAAACCAAAATAAATAGTAAGATGGCTTGGTTTGTGGGGAAATATTCCCTTATGATTTATCCTCTTCTATTTAAACAAAAAAACACTATGATCTTTGAATTTTTGGAGTCTTATTTGCATTTAAAAAATTCAAATCTAGGGGCTGGATCGATAGCACAACAGGTAGGGCGTTTGCCTTGCACGCGGCCAACCCGGGTTCAATTACCAGAATCCCATATGGTCCCCCGAGCACTGCCAGGAGTGATTCCTGAGTGCAGAGCCAGGAGTAACCCCAGAGTAACCCCTGAGTGCATTGCCAGGTGTGACCCAAAAAGTAATATACCTATATAGTCACTGTCATCCCGTTGCTCATTGATTTGTTCGAGCGGGCACCAGTAACGTCTCTCATTGAGAGACTTATTGTTACTGTTTTTGGCATATCCAATACGCACGGGTAGCTTGCCAGGCTCTGCTGAGCGGGCTCGATACTCTCGGTAGCTTGCCGGGCTCTCTGAGAGGGGCAGAGGAATCGAACTCGGGTTGGCCGTGTGAAAGGCGAACGCCCAACCGCTGTGCTATCGCTCGAGCCCACCTATATAGTACTTGTTGAAATTATTCTTTATTCTGAAGAGCTAAAGCAATCATTTCTTGAGTTAAAACCAGAATCTCAGGCAGTGAACTCCACTGGTGAAAGCAGCAAAGCTGTATCCTCCTGAAACAGGCCCAATCCAAGCTATTGGTGCTGAAGACAGACCTCTCTGCTCAGGACTAAATAGCCTGATTCTCTTTCAGGATTAAGCCCGCTCCGTACCCCACAGGAAGCAGCTATGCGCCCGCCAGCAGTGGCAGTAGCAACAATTTTAATGCTAGCCCTGAGGAGACAGTCTATGATGGCCCGAGCACCAGCAGCGCCCACTTGGCACCCATTGTCAGCAACACCGTTTCCTATGACCCCAGGAAACCGACTGTGAAGAGTAAGTAACTGGGGGCTCCCGCTCCCATATTTTGGGTTATGTGAACCTCTTGATGGGCAACACCCCCACCTCATTTCGTGTATTGAAAGCAGCACGCGCATGTTTGTGTGTAGCAGGCATAAAGCCAGTCCCTGTTGCCCCTGCTCTCTTCATCACGGGCTACATCTTCGACACACTTGGTGTGATTGTTCATTTCGGCACTTGCCTTTTTTGTTCGTACTTTTGTTCTGGTTTTGGTGCCACACCTAGTAATGCTCAGGGTTCTTGTTGGCTTAGCACTTAGGGATCACTCCTGGCAGTGCTCGAGAGACCATATGGGATGCAGGGGATCAACTTGAGTTGGCCGTGTGCAATGCAAGTGTCCTACCTGCTATACTTTTCTATCTGGCTCCTTGCCTTTTTTTCTTTTTCTAACTTAAATGTAAACTTGTTTCTCAAGGCAGTTATAGGTGATTCCTAATTGTTATTAATTAAAGGATATTTCATCTTATTGAGGTTTTATACCCATAGCTTCTGAGTCGCCTTTTAAATTAAAAGCAGTAGTGGGCTTGAGCAGTAGTACAGTGGGCAGGGCACTTGTCTTGCATTCAGCTGACCTGGGTTCAATCCCCAGCACCCCCAGGAGTGATTCCTGAGCACTGCTGGATGTGGCTCTCCCTGACCCACGCCAAAAACAAACGAATAAAAATTGGGAGACTGGAGCAATAAGACAACAGATAAGGCATTTGCCTTGCATGCCGCTCATCTGGGTTTGATATGGTCCCCCAATCCTCTCCAGGGTTGATCCCTGAGTACAGAGCCAGGAGTAAGCCCTGAGTATTGTTGGTTTTGCTGGTTGTGGCCCAAAAGCAAAGAAAAAAAGAAACATTTTGTACCAGGAGGTTGTCTCCATGGCTTGGAGGCTGGTCTCTCATTCTGGGCAACTCAGAGAAGGGAACACCAAGTAAAATGTGGTTGGAGGTCATGTGGGGGAAAGATGATGCGGGCCGAATATAGACTAGAGACTGAACACAATGGCCACTCAACACCTTTATTGCAAACCACAACACCTAATCAGAGAGAGAGAACAAAAGGGAATACCGTGCCATAGTGGCAGTGTGGGGTGGGGGGAGACGGGACTGGGGAGGGGGGAGGGATGTTGGGTTTACTGGTGGGGGAGAATGGGCACTGGTGAAGGGATGGGTTATCGAACTTTGTAAGGGAGAAACTTGAGCACAAAAATGTATAAATCTGTAACTGTACCCTCAAAAAAAAAAAATAAAAGGGAGATATTTGTTAATGTCGATCAAAAAAAAAAAAACCCAACTATAAAAAAAAAGAAAAAGAAAAAGAAAAAAAGAAACGTTTTGTTTTGGGGGGTAACACTTGGGGTCGGAGCTATAGTACAGAGGGAAGTGTTTGCCTTGCATGCAGCCAACCCAGGTTAGATCCCTGGCATCCCATATGGTCCCCCAAGCACTGCCAGGAGTATTGCTGAGTGCAGAGCCAAGAGCAATCCCTGAGTCAGGTATGAACCCTGCACCCACCCACCCCCACAAAAAAAAAATATTTGAACACTTACCTTAGGCCTGCTATCCTGGACAGGAGATTCATGCTGGTTTGGCTATTAGTGAGACAGGGTTCAGTTATGTATGGCCGAGTTTGGTTGTAGAGTCTGGCAAGGATTGAATTCCAGTTCTGTTTGTTAATGTACAACAGGGGCAAGTTGGCCATTCTCCTGAGTCCTGGCGAGGGTGTTGGAATCAGAGAGTGATTGCTTTGGACTGGCATGGGCTCTCTGTGACCATGGGCCGCATGCTGCTGCTTTGATGGAGTTAGCAGACAGCTATTGCTCGTGTCTGTGTTTGTCCAAGAGGAGTAAGGCTGGGCTTTGACTGTCAACCACTGGGGCTATGTGTCGAAACTGCCACTAATCTGAAACAACTGACTCGTTTCCTTCTCACAGAAATTGCCCCCATGATGGCCAAGACGATTAAAGCTTTCAAGAACAGATTCTCTCGGCGATAAACTGAGGACTTGCCTTGGAGATGCAACTTGGGGGCGGGGGAGGAATACCAAGTGCCGACTGAGGAATGGAGCTTCCAGAGGAGACCACGATCTCTGACTCTGTGGAACTTCTTGGTCTCCGGGCTCCTGCACGGGCTGCAGGTCCTCCCCGAGGACGCTGCCCCGCAGCCGCTGCCTCCTGCCAGGAGAACACTTCAGAATTCTGGAGCGATGTGAAGCCTCAGGCTCACTGAGGATTTTAAGGTCAATTATACTTTTGTTTTTAATTAGTTTCTTTGTAAACTATAAGATATAGTTTTAATTAATAAATATTGCCCCCAGATTGTATTTATATTACCCCCCAGGTTTTTGTTTTTTTGCTTTGTTTTGGTTTGGGGGGGTTGGTTTTTGTTTTGTTTTCCTTGATCTCTACCACACAGTTGGCCTTTATTTTCAAGGTTTTTTATTACTAAGATTCGCCAGAAGCCTAGTGAAAGCCATTGTCCCGCCCCAGTTAAACTCTCCTGAGTGGACTCTAGTCCAGAGGGAGGGGTGGGAGTCCCAGGCTGTGTGGTGCTGCTGCACATGGAGTGAGGCGTGGGGCCTGGCCCCCGTCCTAGAGGGAGTCCAGGGTGGAGACAAATGTTTCCAGGCTAGACCCTCGCCTCTGGCCCCTGTTCAGTGTTGTTTTGAGTTTCTATGCAGGTGCATCTCTTTCTGACTCATAGTATTTATTAAGGGAGGTTTTTTGTGAGAGTCTAGAGCAGTGGGTTTCAGCTTCTGGTCCAAGGACCAAGTTACCAGTCTTGTGGCATAAACAGGTTGAAAACCACTGTTGTTTCTAGGGTCTTTTCCCAGCCTTTTGGCCAGTTCCCACTTTTGTCTTGATTCTTTTCTTTCTTTCTGGCTTTCTAGAAGACACAGAACTTTGGGAGAATTTGCACAGAACCCTAATGTTTTTATAATTTCTAGTGTCTGATCCAAAATGTAAGTTGGGGTTTTTGTTGTTGGGGTGGTGTTTTTTTTTGGGGGGGGTCTCCTTCCCTGCTTTTCCTTCTCACTAATGGCAGGAAAACAAGCAGATGGCAGGGCTTCTTGTAGTGCCAGAACCCAACTTTAGAGTTTTAAATGCCAGCACTTTAATCTCATTCCCTGTGATTACTACTAGAAGAGAATGGTTTTAAAGTCACAATGCTATGTTGGAAATGGGCTTTCTTTGCCTTTTCTTTAAAAAGATCATGTGATTGGAAGAGCACAATTTGCTATGTTTCATAGATAACTTTGTAGCTATAGCTCTCTCTTTTGGGTAGAATTTGGAGGGAAGAGCCAATGTAAGGATACTGAACTGGAGTATCAGACTGGGGAAGCTCTTCCAGGGCACTGTGAGGTTTAGGAATGGAGGGTCTCACTTTCCACTTGACACAGGGGCAAGGTAGGAATTTACAGGACAGTGTCTGTTCCTTTTTGGCTGTTGAAACCCATCTTGTAGGCACCCACTTAGCTGTGGCCCCCATGGGGATAGATGTTATATTTTTAGGTGTTCATCCTTAAGAAACCAGAGAAGCAGACTGAGGGATGATTAGTGTGGCCACCTGGGTCGTTTAGCAGGCAGTCACCTCAGCAAGCTTGCTCAGGGTCCTGTATGTGGAACCCATTGTTTTTAACTGCCCTGGTGACCTCGGGTCAGCTTTGGAGAGTCCAGCATCACAGGGAGTCAGTACAGCAAACATGAAGATTGCATTGTTCAGCTGGTTGCTGTATGGGGTTTCCAGTGGCAGGACACAATATCACGGTATTTAATTTGCTGTACTTTTTAATTGGATAAAGCATTATTTCTCCTAATTACTTACCATTCCACTCCCGTCCTCTAGCCTGCTCTCCAAGTCTGATATTAGGAAGCTGCTCACTTAAGCCCAAATTAACATTCTGGGTCGGATGTCTGACATCTGTTGTCTAGAATAGCTTCCCCGCAGTGTTCAGCACTTTGAATTTGTCTCTTAGCTGTGTGTTCAAATCTCTGTCATTGAAACCAGTTTTTTGTATTTCAAGTTCAGCTGTGTATAATGTAATTTCCTTTATTAAGTAAGGAGTCTTTAGGCAAGGAGGGAAAAAAGGACACATACTTGCTCATCCCAACATCACTACCCACTTTGGGCACATAATGATTTTTTTATTACCCCTGTTTGCGTAGAGCCAGATCTTTCTGCCCTTCTCCCCCCAAGAGTGTCTGCATCAGGGATGTGACTTGGTGAGAAGACTGAGGAGGAGAGGAAAACTTAAGTTTCTAAACGACCTCCTCATCCGGGCTATTGACATAGCTGCAGAGCAGACACAGGATGATGTTGAACCTTTGGTCTCACTTGTGGAAACGTGTGCAATTTTTCTTCTGTGCTACACTACACACAAATCACCAAATTACAGATTAACCCTTTGTTATCCCTTGGTGTAATGAGCAATTTCTCTGGGGCTTTCTCTTTCCGGGAAGTGGGGGGGAAAGGAGCAAGGTATCAGCCTGCTCCTTATTTGTATTTTGGTCCCAAAATGTAAATACAATTTTCTATGTTACTTTTTTGTGGTAACTACCAAGATGAATATTTTAATTAGATAAGTTATATGAAAAGGAAGGAAAATTCCTTGTCTAAATAAAAAAAGACACACCAAAAAAAAAAGTGTATATACTACTGTCTTTATTATTTGTGTCAGGGAATGGAAGTTGGTCTCAGAAATACCTGGTGTCTGGACTTTGAGCAGAAGTTGTTAATCGTTGGTGTGGGACGTAAAGTCTGGTATTGGGAACAGAGAAAGCTCAGCAGACAAGAGCACATGCTGGGCAGAAGGCCTCAGCCTCAGCACCACATGGGCTCCTGAGCACAGAGCTGGGAGTACCGTGGCTCCTGAGCACTAGTGTGTGCCGCCTACCCCCCATGCCCACCTACAAAAATACATTTCTGTGTGCAGCACAATAGGATGGCCAAGAGGGATATAGGAGGATAAAGAATTGTTGTGACTCACATACATAGTCTGTTATCACAGTGATCGTGTAGGTAGTCATGGCTCTTTTTTTTTTTTTTTTTGCTTTTTAGGTCACACCCAACAGTGCACAGGGGTTACTCCTGGCTCTGCACTCAGGAATTATTCCTGGCAGTGCTGGGGGACCATATGGGATTGCGGGGAATTGAACCCGGGTCGGCCGCGTGCAAGGCAAACACCCTACCCGCTGTGCTATCGCTCCAGCCCCAACGTCTCATTTTAAAAGTAGGGACAGCAGCAAAGGGGCTGGAGAGATCGTTCAGTGTGTAGGGCACTTGTCTTGCACACAACCAACCTGGGTTTGGTCCCTCACACTCCAGATGGTCCCTTGAGCACAGAGCAGAGCCAGGAGGAGCCTTGGGCACAGCTGGGTGTGGACCAAAACCAAAAACTTTGTGTCACTCACATTACATGTCCATTGTGGGTGTGATGAGGTGCTCCTGCTGTCATCCTCAGGAACCCTGGGCAAGGAAACTGCTATCCATGTGTTATTTTTAAGCAAGTGAAGAGTATTACACTGGGTGGGAGGTTAAGTGGTTAAGGTGCTTGCCTTCATCCCACAACTGCATGTCTCCTAAGTGCCACCAGGGGTCACTGTAGAGTACAGAACCAGGAGTAACCTCCACGCATCTGGGTGTGATTATCCCCTCCCTGTCACTAAAGAATATCACACTGCCCCCTAAACTATTTCCATAAATGGCCCCTGTCATTTCTTTTTGGGTCACATCTGGCAGTGCTCAGGAATTACTTCTGAGAGTGCTCTCGGGATCATATGGGATGTCAGGGATCGAACCCGGGTGAGCTGCTTGTAAGACAAATGCCATACCTGCTGTACTATTGCTCCAACCCCGCCCCTGTCATTTCTTTTTTTTGGGGGGCGAAGGTCACACCTGGCGATGCTCAGGGGTTACTCCTGGCTCTGCACTCAGGAATTACCCCTGGCGGTGCTCAGGGGACCATATGGGATGCTGGGAATCGAACCCAGGTTGGCTGCGTGCAAGGCAAGGCAAACGCCCTACCCGCTGTGCTATTGCTCCAGCCCCATTTTTATTTATTTTTATTTTTTTTGCAGGGACAGGCATTCTTGCCAAATCAGACCTAAGCCTTGCAAGGGCTGGTTTCTAAGTCCAGCCCCCGTAGCAAATGCAATTTCCCATCCTACCAGAAGAGGGCAAAGAGCAGAAGTCTTGATCTCAGCAAGACACGGAGTTTACTTAAACTCTTTCTTCGAAACAGACACTTATCATGCTTTTTCCCCTCTCAAAAGAGTTCCAAACTTTTTTATGGATTATCTAATATTACCCTTATAATAGAAATATAAAATGGATGGCATGGGTTAGGGAGAGTACCAGCCTTACACGTGTGAGGCTGAGTTCCATCCCCATTAGCCAGCTCCTTCCCCAACACAGACAGGTGCTGTCATCCCCCATTCCAGAGTTAGATATATAGATACAGATATATTGGTATATATAGATTCTACCTCCTTGTACCCTCACCTGTACATGATGCCCTCATATATTGTGAAACTTAGATTCAATCCATAATTGACAATATTCAACTTCTGTGGACAAATCACGAGAGAGTGTGATTACTGTCTCGTTCCTCTTGGGTCATTTGCTCTGGTAAAAGCTCCCTAGCTACCACATTGCAAAGAGATTCAAGTAGACCTATGGAAAGATCCATATAGGAACTGAACGTCTTCTGCCACAGTCTGAGTGAACTTGCCAATGCAGTGAGGAAGCCATTCTGGAGGAGAATCTTACAGCCCGATTCCAACCTTCTAAAGATTCCAGGCTCACAAGAGAGCCATAATCACCAGCTAAGGCAGTCCTGGCTCACAGAACCTAAGTACAATTTGGAAAGGAATCGTCTTATTACATTTGGAAGCAATTTGTTACACAATGGAAAGTAGCTAATAAAGGTATATTGGGAAGAGGGGTGTGAAGGGTCACAAAGGGTTACCAAAAAAAATTATTTTTGTAATAGTTTTCAATCAAAAAGCAAAGTCTTTTAACTTTCATCTCCCCATTTGGATTTGACCATGAAATTATTTTTGGCTGAAGGGACTCCGGCAAAACTTAGAGAAGAGGGGGCTGGAGAGATAGCACAGCGGGTAGGGCGTTTGCCTTGCACACGACTGACCCGAGTTAGATTCCCAGCATCCCATATGGTCCCCTGAGCACGGCCACGGGTAATTTCTGAATGCAGAGCAGGAGTGACCCCTGAGCATCGCTGGGTGTGACCCAAAAAGCAAAAAAAAAAAAAAAACACCCACAAAACTTACAGAAGATGAGGGTTTAAAAGTGCCTATGAGGGGCTGGAGTGATATCACAGTGGGTAGGGCGTTTGCCTTGCACGCGGCCGACCCGGGTTCGAATCCCAGCATCCCATACGGTCCCTTGAGCACCACCAGGGATAATTCCTGAGTGCATGAGCCAGGAATGACTCCTGTGCATTGCCAGGTGTGACCCAAAAAGCAAAAAATAAATAAATAATAAAAGTGCCTATGAGGGGCTGAAGTGATAGCACATCAGGTAGGGCATTTGCTTTGCACGTGGCCAACCCGGGTTCGATTCCCAGCATCCCATATGTTCCCCCGAGCACTACCAGGAATAATTCCTGAGTGCATGAGCCAGGAGGAACCCCTGTACTCGCCGGGTGTGACCCAAAAAGAAAAAAAAGCGGGGGGTGGCCTGTGAACTGAGTCTCAGCCAGGGCACCGTGGAGGCAGGCGAGTGAGCCCAGCACCAGCCCAGGCAGAGCCTCGGCAGCTGAAAACCTCCAGAACCCAATCGCTGCCATGCTCATGGCCATTTCCACAGGCTCCAGACGAGCCTCACACATGAGAATGAATCTGCTGAAAATCTCAAGCATACGGATTTTGTGACCAAAATCTCTGGGCTCTCACAGAGTTGGGGATGGGTGACTGCCCTCCATCTTCATGTTCTTCCAGGAACCTGGCTGTCACACCCACAAACTGCCTCTGGTGCCATATAAGCTCATTAACGGCCATAATCTAGAGACTCAGAAATCTCAGAAGAGAGCTGAGATGCTGCAGAGATGCCTCCAGACCCCAAAATCACCACTCAGTCATAAATTTAACTTCAACTTTATCACCCTATTTAAATTTTAGAATCCCTGGAGCATTTGCGACCATGCAACATCTCATATTTTACACAACTGATGTATCAAGAGTAGCACACCACAACACACCACAATTGATGGGTTGTAAAGTAGAAGGCAACCAATCTTGATAATATATATATATATATATATATATATATTAGCACACAAGGCTCAACCTGTAACAACATGTTAGTAATGTCTTATAAAACAGCTTAATGGCTTCAAGGTGAGATTCAACAATCTTCACACATTTTCTTCTAAAAAAACTTTTTGGGATCATTTTTAGCAGATTGTTTATAACAAGCAATACAAAATAAATTATTTAGGGTCTGCATTTGGGGCAGGCCAGGGTGGTGGGAAAATTCTAATTAAGGGTGGTGGAAAGGTATAATAGTGGTGGGATTGATGTTGGAATTTTGAATTATTTGTAATTATTGTGAACAACTTTATAAAAATAAAATTAAATAAAATTATAGGTATATTATCACATAAAAATAAAGTGCCTGTGGAGGGGTTAGAGTATTAGTACAGTGGGTAGGGCGTTTGCCTTGCATGCAGCTGACCTGAATCTGATCCCCAGCATCCCATATGGTTCCCCGAACCCACCAGGAGTGATCCCTGAGCGCAGAGACAGTAGTTAGCTCTGAGCAACACCATGTGTGGCCCCAAGCCAAATTTTAAAAAAAAAGAGTGCTTGTGGGTTTGGCCCAGGACTTGTCTCAATAGTAAAGTGCATGCTTTGCATGCATGAGACCTGTGTTCAATACCTGACACAGCAAAAAATAAAGCATGAGTCCATGGATATACCTCAAAGGGCTGGAGCACGTACCTGGCTTGCATCGGGTCCCCAGTTCAATATCCGACACACATGGTCAGGGGCACTACCAGGTGCAGCACCTTTGGGAAGGTCCCTCCAGACCAAACCAGAACAAACCAGAAAAGTGCTTGTGCAATTGGATTCTTCCCCCTCTTGCTCCTGTAGCTCTGCAGCTACCACTGTGACTAAGTTTAGGTAATGTGGAAGACGTGTGTTCCTGTCATTTCAGTCGATCAGCCAACCAAAAGTGAGTATTGAGGACTTGACAAAGATCAGCCCCCATCAAACTGGCCAAGAACAGGAGCGGTCAGCGGTCAGAATTGTAGGGAATAACAAAGGCCTGAAGTTTAGAGCTTTGACCTCTGAGCAGAGGGTCCACTCTGCTGTGGGGGCCACCCAACGGCACTTGGCGGGATTGGGGCACGCAGTGCTGGGGACTTTCTTGGCATGTGTACTACCATTTAAACAATATGCTCAGCACCAGGAAGTGCCAGTTTGGAGATTTATTATACAGCATAGATTAGTTGATGCAACATACTAACTTCCATTTATTTCAGAAAATTTGGATGTGCTCAAAACTTGGTTACTTACTTCCAAGCCTCATCTGATCTTGGGCAACTTCGTTCACTTCATTTGGTCTCTGTTACCTCATCTTCAATGGGAGGAAACAAAATAAGTGATGGAGATGAACTACAGAATGCATTTAGCACAATGATGCCTGATAAAAATTAGAAGAGAAGCCAAAAATCTGGGCTAAGTCTTATGTTAGTAACCAGAGATACTGGAGATGGGCTAGTTAAAGCATCTGTCTTGGCATGTGACCATCCCTAGTTTGATCCCTGCTACTGCATATGGTCTTCTGGGTACCACCAGAGATTACTCCTGAGCACAAAGCAAGAAATGACCCCTGAACAACTCCTGGTATAGCTCCAACATGCCCCCCCCGCCACTCCCCCACACAAAATAATAATAATTTTTAAAAACTATGTTAGTCCCATAGTGGGACATAGTCTTCTCAAAGCAAAACTACTGTGTATATCATTCAATCAAACATTTACTAAGCACTTACCACCTGCTAAGCCTTTGTCTTGAAGCTAAGATCAAAAGTAGAAATAATGCGTGACATTGAGTTATTTTGAACCAGCACCACAATATACTTGTGTATTGCATGAAGAATTGAATGAGGAAGCTAGGGAGATGATACAAGGAACTGGGACACATGCTGGAGCCCTGCTTCAATCCCTGCCACTCTTGGTCCCCCACCAAAGCCAGAAGCAGCCCCCAAACACCACTTGAGGTGTGACCCCAAAACAAAATAAGAATTGAGCAGGTTGGTAAGATAGCTCAGTGGATTGAGTGCGTGCTTTGCATGCAGGAGATCTGTGTTTAAAACCCACAGTGTATGTGCTCCCAAGTTGCCAGGAATGACCACTGTGGTTGTTGCCCCCAAACAAAAAGATTTAAACAAGGGGCCAGAATGATAGTACAACGGGTAAGGTGCTTGCCTTGCACACAACTCAACCAGATTCTATTCCCAGCACCACATATGGTCCTCTGAGACCCGCCAAGAATGATCCCAAGCACAAAGCCAGGAGTAAGTCCCGAGCACTGCCAGGTGTGGCCAAATGTTAAAAAAATAAAAAGAAAGAAAAGAAAAAAATAATTGAGCTATAACATTAAAAGGGTCGGAGCAATTGCACAGTGGGTAGGGCGTTTGCCTTGCATGTGGCCCTCCCGGGTTCGATTCCTCCGTTCCTCTCGGAGAGCCTGGCAAGCTACTGAGAGTATCCTGCTCGCACAGCAGAGCCTGGTAAGCTACCCGTGGCATATTCGATATGCCAAAAACAGTAACAACAAGTCTCACATTGGAGATGTTACTGGTGCCTGCTCAAGCAAATCGATGAACAATGGGACAACAGTGCTACAGTGCTATAACATTAAAATATTAACAAATGGATGGATTTTGTGTATTTTACCCATTCTGTCTAGATACCACACTCTATAGACTGTCTTTCTCCCTCCCCACTGAGAGGAATACATTCTACCCTGAAAATGAAATCAACTCTTAACCCTGACTTTCAGTTCTTTTGACCTCATCCTACAATATGAAAATCATTTTACATTACATCTGAGTACACAACCCAAATGTGAAATAAAAGTTCCATAAACTGAATCTTAAGTGTGATATATTTTTTTGTTCTGCCTTGAAACAACATCATGGGCTGGAGCGATAGTACAGCGGGTAGGGTGTTTGCCTTCACACGGCCGACCCGGGTTCGATTCCCAGCATCCCATATGGTTCCCTGAGTACCGCCAGGGGTAATTCCTGAGTGCAGAGCCAGGAATAACCCCTGAGCATCGCCGGGTGTGACCCAAAAAGCAAAAAAAAAAAAAAAAAAGAAAAGAAAACAACATCATATTCTCATTTTCCCCCCCAAACTGCCCAAGCTGATAGCGATTTAGAAAAGAAGTGTGATCTTTTAAAAATTATTTTCTATTTTTGGAGCCAGAGACAGTTCTGTAATTGGATTTAAAGATCTATTAATGGAGGAGCCAGAGCAATAGTACAGCCGAGTAGGGCACTGACCTGGGTTCCATCCCCAGCATCCCCCCTTATGGTCCCCCAGGCACCACCAGGAGTAGTTTCTTAGTGCAGAATCAAGAGTAATCCCTGATCACTGCCAGGTGTAGTCCCAAGACCCCCCAAAAATCTATTAATGGGGATCAGAGAGATAGTATGAGTGAGGTGTTTGTCTTGAATGTAGCTGGCCCTATGTATTATCCCCAGAATCCCGCCAGTAGTGACCCCTGAGCGCAGAGCCAGGACTAAGCCCTGAACACTGCTGGATGTGGCTCCCAAAAACCAATCTATTATGGCAACAGGGGAGATAGCTCAAAGGGCAGAACTGCATATTTCACATGCACATGTCTGGCTTGCTTTACATGTGGCTGACCTAAGTTCTACCCCTGGCATCCCATATGGTTCTCCAAGTCGACCAGGAGTAATTCCTGCGTGCAGAGTCAGGAGTAACCCCCAAGTATCTCTGGATTTGTCCCCAAAACAAATCAATGCCCTTTGAAAAAATTACTCTGAATTGTCACATAGAGCAGGGACTTAGGAGTCATCTACTCCGTTTCTTTCCAGAAGGCAATCAGACTTCAGAGAGGTTTATCACTTGTCCAAGGCCATACAGCTAGTAAGAGACAGTGTTTGGACTTGAACTATAAACTGACTCAGCTATTGAATTCTTACGACCACTCAACCTGTGTTGTTGAGTTCTTTTTGTAGGTACTTGGTTGTTGTTGGTTTTATATTTTGTTTTGTTTGGCGGGGCGACCCCCAGTGGTGCCCAGGGGTGGCTCCTGGTGGTGCCAGGAGGCCCAGGAGGTGAAGGTGGAACCTGGGCCTCCTGCATGCTCTCCAATCCTCTGAACTTTCTCCAGTTCTGTGTTGAGCTGTTTTTAAAGTGCATTACTTCATTTAATATTCACCGCGATCCTATGAAACATATCATTCCCACTTTACAGACCAGGAAGCAAAGTCTCAGGATGGGGAAAAATGACTTTTTCAGAGTGCCACAGCGTCAGCGGCCGACGTAGACCTCCTCTCCCAGAAGGTAGGGCTCTGGCCCTCTCATGGGAAAGTAAAGAAAGTGGTGGTGAGAGCCGGCGGGCGGGCGCGGGGCGCCGAAGCGTGCACCTGTGAGCCGCGATAACGCTGCCTCCTCGCCCTCCAGGACCTTATCAATATCCCAACGCCACCCCCATATACTAGGAAGTGCAGCTTTTCTCGCTCGCTTGCTCGATTCTACGTGAAGCGTGGAGCGCCACAGCGTCGGACGCCGCCGCGGAGCCAGTCTGGGCCACCTGGAACCTGCCCGTCAAACGTCTGCCGCCCGGCCCCGCCCACTCCCCTTCCGGCGCACGCGCCGCGCCGGGGCGCCTTTTACGACGCGGCGGCCGGGCGCGCTTGGCGGCTGCAGCGGGCCAAGTGCGGCTCGGGCAGCGGCAGCGGCGGCGGCGGCGGCGGCGGGCCGAGGGTTCCGGCGGGCCGAGGGCTCCGGCGGGCGGCGGCGCCATGTCGCACGGCCACAGTCACGGCGGGGGCGGCTGTCGCTGCGCCGCCGAGCGGGAGGAGCCGCCCGAGCAGCGCGGCCTGGCCTACGGCCTGTACCTGCGCATCGACCTGGACCGGCTGCAGTGCCTCAACGAGAGCCTCGAGGGCAGCGGGCGCGGCGTCTTCAAGCCGTGGGAGGAGCGGACCGACCGCTCCAAGGTGGGCCTCTCCGGGCCTGGGGCGGGCGGCGCTCTCGGCGCCTCCCCGGAGCTCAGGGGGCACAGTCCGACGTCCACGCGGCCCCCCGTGCCCTCCCCCTGCCGGCTCTTCGGGAGGCGAACGAGGTCGTGCGTCCCCCGTCTTGCAGAGGAACCGAGAGACCCGGCAAGGGGGACGGGATGGGGGGTGGGGTCTTTGGCAATTCACTTATGCCAACGCTCAGCTCCGGGGCTGCGGGGAGTGGCGGGAGATGGTGAAGGAGCGAGGCCGTGGGGGCGTTTTCCTGGCCGCTGGACCCCGTATCCTGATCGTCTCACCTGTTGAAGACCGCGGGCGGTGGAGAGAGGCCAGGGAGAAGCTGCTAGTTACTCGGGCCGGAGCACTCACCACTGGGGCTCCAGAGCCATTTGAAAAGCAGAGGGCAGAGCGCTGGCCTGGCATGCTCGTGACCGGAGGCTTGATCTCCCGCACTCCTTAATGGTCCCCGAGCCCCATCAGGACTGAGCCCTGTGCACAGCTGGGTGTGGCCTTCCCAGAACAAACAAACAGAAAGCAGAGGGTGCATTGATCTTTGCACATAATTTCACAAGGCTGGTCCGCCCTGGAAATGCGTTCTTGGGCACCCTATTAAGAACCCTCAGATTGGATGGTGTGTGGTCATTAATTTAATAACCTCCAGTGACTCAGCCCTGGAAAGCCAAAGGAGGTTGACTGCATTGTACTTGAGTCCTCGGACAGGATGGGAGATGCAGGGAAAATTGTAGCCTCTTAGCAAACATCTGTTATTCTCTCCTCCCCCTCCCCCACCCTCTCCAGTTTGTTGAAAGTGATGCTGATGAAGAGCTTCTGTTTAATATTCCGTAAGTATCTCCTTGATGTTTGCCTCCGGCTCAGTAGGCTGTACTCAGTTGACTTACTAGGAACCTCTCATTCATTGGTTGTTTCCAGCAATGGGGTAAATCAAGGGTGGTGGGTTTAAAGAACGCATCATAGCTTTCTTGGTGCAGACTGAGAAAAAAGAAATTGTTGAATTTTATTTGTTGAAAGATAACTTGCAAAGTCATAGTACTGTAGAATTCCAGGGGTTGGAGAGAGAGTATAGAGTCGACCTGGCTTAGATGCCTCCCTTCCCAGCTCCTCCAGGATTGATCCCAGAGCACATAGCCAGGAGTATGCCCAGGCTTAGAAAGGGGCAGGAATAAGCCCTGAGGACCACCGAGGCACCACCAAACAAAAAACAGCAAAAAAGGAAATGTAGAATTCCAGGTGTCTATAGATCATTTAGAAATGATCTAGATGACCCAAAGGAATGGAGCACATGTTTAGCATGGTGGAGCGACAGGTTGGATTCTTGGCTCCTCCACCCTCTCAGCACCCCCCTCTGTGGCCCAAAACACAAGGGGGAAAAAAAGAAAAAGTATCAAGTACAAGTCTGACATGAATATGAAGTCCAGAAAGGAGAGGGGTCTTGCTCAGCATTACTAACTAAGCAGATGTTCAACCCAGGTTGACAATCTTCTTTGCCTTCTGGCAGATTTACAGGCAATGTCAAGCTCAAGGGCATCATTATCATGGGAGAGGATGATGACTCACACCCCTCTGAGATGAGACTGTAAGTGGCAAGGCCTTACGCCCTCAAAAAACTTCTAGTTTTCTTTCTTTTCTCTGGTAGCATTTTATACAGAAGACAATTTTTGTCTGGGTTAAATTATCCCCTACTCCCACTTCCTTTAAATAAAATACCTTGGTCTGGGACAGGAACTATAGTACAGTGGGTAAGGGACTTGCCTTCTTCACAGACAACCCAGGTTCAATTGCTGGCACCCCATAAGATCCCCTGAGACTCTCCAGGAATGATCCCTGAGCTTAGAGCCAGGAGTAAGCCCTGAACACCCTTAGATGTGCCCTTTGCCCCTCCCCCGCAATCTTGATCTGTTCTTCATTCAACACTTGCTCCTGAGTTTTTTTTTTTTTTTTTTTTTTTTTGCTTTTTGGGTCACACCAGCAATGCACAGGGGTTACTCCTGGTTCATGCACTCAAGAATTACTCCTGGCAGTGCTCAGGGGACCATATGGGATGCTGGAAATCGAACCGGGGTCGGCCGCGTGCAAGGCAAATGCCGTACCAGCTGTGCTATTGCTCCAGCCCCACTCCTGAGTTTTAAGATTACCTTTAAACCTGACAGCATTTCTCTTTTCAAAGTACTTAGTAAGGCACCTTAATTCAGAAAGCATCTTCTAAATGTCAAACTTTGATGACTGCAGTTTTCTTGAGAACCCAGCTATAGATTGCAAATGATCATTATAAATTCTATTGTTGGGGTTAGTGTCAAATTTTCCCCTTGCTGTTTTGTACAGCTGAAATTAGTGTGTTTGTGTGTGGTTGTGTTGTTGACATGAACTCTTTCATCTGAGTTTGCTAGTCCCTTAGATAGCAAAGTTGTTATACCACTTACATCACTGAGTTGATGAACTGCACTGTAGCACTGTCATCCCGTTGTTCATTGATTTGCTGGAGCAGGCATCAGTAACGTCTCCATTGTGAGACTTGTACTGTTTTTGGCATATCGAATACACCACGGGTAGCTTGCCAGGCTCTGCCATGCAGGCGGGATATTCTAGGTAGCTTGCCAGGCTCTCTGAGAGGGACAGAACTGAGTTGATGAGCGGGAAAAAAAATCCTTGCTGGTGTAAAACAAAATGTTATATCATTGATGTATTTCAAGACCAGGTTTGCTTTATTAAAGTCAGAATTCCCAGGAACCTATCATATAGCACTTCCTTACCTGTGTGAGGCCCTGGGTTCAAACCCTTGAAATGCAAGAAATAAAAATCACAGTGCTGGGACATGGCTCAAAGGACTGGAACAGATGATTTGGACACCAAGTTTTGGGTTTGTTTTGGTTTGTTTTGGGGCCATATCTGGTGATGTGCATGTGTTAACTCCTGGCTCTGCACTCAGGAATTACTCCTGGCAGTGCTTGGGGGACCATAAGGAATACTGGGATTGAACCTGGGTTGGGTTAGCTGTGTGCAAGGCAAAATAAATAGCCTCCCACTGTACTATCGCTCTGGCCCCTGCACACCAAGTTTGATCTCTGGCACAGTCTAATTTACAAGAACCGTCTGCTGTGGTCTTAAAAGGGAAAGAAATTAAAATTACAGCCATTCACATGAAGTAGGGGAGATATACAAAATTGGCAAAATGTGTATTATTTATAATTTCCACATCAACTATATAGGATATATATTATCACTATCCTTTACAGATAAGGAAATTGTAGCACAGCTGATAAGTGACAGGGTCAGGCTTTAAACCTAGTAAGTCTTGACTTCAGACACACTTTTTAACTAGAGTGCTACACTGCCTCTCATAATGCTGCTCATAAATGTTCACCATTATTATTCTTTTGTGCATCATTTGTAGAAACCCTTTGAAGCAAACATTTGCCCTCTTAAATTATATGCATTTTGCTGCAGCTGGTATCTTGGCGCCTCCTGTGTGGGTGTCTTAATAAAACAACCCAGAGATGGTGTGGTGTCGGTCTCAGTTTTTTTTTTTCTTTTGGTCACACCCAGCGATGCACAGGGGTTATTCCTGGCTTTGCACTCAGGAATTATTCCTGGTGGTGCTTGGGGGACTGTATGGGATGCTGGGAATCAAACCCAGGTCAGCTGCAGGCAAGGCAAACGCCCTACCTGCTGTACTATTGCTCCAGCCCCCAGGCTCAGTTCTTTAAGAATTTGTGAGTTAAACTCGAGGGGGGGGCACCAGGAGCGATAGCACAGCGGGTAGGGCGTTTGCCTTGCACGGGGCCAACCCGGGTTTGAATCCCAGCACCCCATATGGTCCCCTGAGCACCACCAGAAGTGATTCCTGAGTGCAGAGCCAGGAGTAACCATTGTGCATTGCTGGGTGTGACCCAAAAAGCAAAAAAACTAAAAAACAAAGAGAAGACAGCTTAGCTGTTCCCAGTTGTTTCAAACGTTTTTCTTTGAAATATTTTTCCTCACTAGCAGTTTTATTTGACTTTCCAAGTCTCTTAAGCCTTTTGTCTTTTTTCAAAAAAGAAATACGTAAATTTTATATATAGGTATATATACTTTTTTTAGTAAAATAATGTATATACATTTTTTTTATTTTAAAATATATTGTAAATTTTTGGGGGCTGGAGAGATAGCACAGCAGGTAGGGCATTTGCCTTGCACGTGGCCAACCCAGGTTCAATTCCCAGCATCCCATATGGTCCCCCGAGCACTGCTGGGAGTAACCCCTGTGCATCGCTGGGTGTGACCCAAAAAGCAAAAAAAATATATATATATGTATATATATTGTAAATTTATTTTGGTGGGGAGGTCACACCCAGCGATGCACAGGGGTTACTCCTGGCTCTGCACTCAGGAATTACTGCTGGCAGTGCTCAGGAGACCATATGGGATGCTGGGAATCAAACCTGGGTCGGCTGCATGCAAGGCAAACGCCCTACCTGCTGTGCTATTGCTCCAGCCCCATAAAAAATTTTTTTAAAACACTTTTTCCACTTTGTAGAAGCTGTATCCTCTCTTGAGCACACATCTTTATTTACCTCTCTCTCCTTCCCTCCCTTTACTGTAAAAAAAGAAAAGAAAAAACAGAATTTTAAAAATTGGGGCTAGAGAAATAGTATAGTGGGTAGAGTGCTTGCCTTGCACGTGGCTGATCTGAATTTGATCCCTGCCATCCCATGTGGTCCCCTAAGCATTGCCAGGAGTGATTTCTGAGTGCAGAGCCATGATACCTCTGAGCATTGCTGAGTTTGGCCCTAAAACAAACCAGAGGAAAAAAAGAATTGTAAAATGATTCAGTATACAAGGTAATTTTGAATGCAAAAGAAAATACTTGAATGATTGTCACCTGATCTTTTAACTGTGTTTATTATATTTCTGCCAAATTAATTTTTCCTTTGAGTAAGATTTTTTAGTCAGCACCCTCAGTTTGGTATAAATGTGCTGAGTTGCTTTCTTATGTGCTGCATGCGACCTAGTTTGACCCTTCCCTTTGTGTGTTGCTTCTCATGTGATCTTAACTCACTCAGATTTGATTAAAGGTTTATATATACAATGGCAGCAAAATGCCATTTCCAAAATTTGATCTCTTGATAGAATTTAAAGGAAATGAGTTACTAGGAAGTTTAAAAACTAGGAACTGTAATGTACTTTTTTTTCTTTTCTTTTGGAGTCACACCGGGAGGTGCTCAGGGATTACTCCTGATTCTGCACTCAGGAATTACCTGTGGTGGTTCTTGGGGGACCATATGGAATGCTGGGGATTGAACCTGGGTAGGCCGCCTGCAAGGCAAATGCCCTACCCACTGTACTATTGCTCCAGCCCTAATGTACATTTCTTTCCTTTTGAAGGTACAAGAACATTCCACAGATGTCCTTTGATGATACTGACAGGGAGCCAGATCAGACTTTCAGTTTGAACAGGGATCTTACAGGAGAATTAGAGTATGCTACAAAGTAAGTACTAGACCTGCACTCCTGAGGAACAGCTGGCACTTTTTCATTTGCAGTCAGCAGATATGCATTAATGTTTACTAGCCTCGTATTTATTTTTGGCCCATTCCTATTAGCATCAGAAACAAGTTAAAACGTTGGAGGAGACTTGATACTTGGCTTAGTCAATTTTTGGGGCAGAGATTGGGGCAAATGGAAAAATGCTGATTTGTAAACATTTGGCAGATCTGGACTAATAACTGTGGTGGTTTTTGGAAAGAGGTTTTCATAATACCTTTTGTGATAGTGGTCTTCCAGTAGGCCAAATTAATGTGCCCACCTTCTCTCTTCACTATTTCTTTTTCTTACAAATAGAGTGACAGACTTTAAAATTCCTGCATGGTCATAGAGCATATCTCATTCCAGTTTCTTGAGGGCAGAAGTATTATTGGGTTTGTTTGTTTTGTTTTTGGACCACAGCTGGCTTACTCCTGGCTCTGCACTCAGGAGTCACTCCTGGCAGTGTGCAGGTGACTGCAGGGGATGCTGTAGATAAAGGGTGTAAGTTAGCCAAGTGTCCTACATATTATACTATTTTTCTGACCCAGGACAAAAGTTTTCTTGACTCATTTTTCTGTTCCACCCTGCGCAGAATTTTGCAGATGCTTGATAAATATTCACAGAATTAATTGCTTGTCCAAGAACAAGACAAAAAGAACCCAGGGTGTCCTTAGTCAATATTTGCCTGGAATTTTGCCTCCAACAAACTGGAGCCAAAACTTTTGGACCACACCCAGTGATGCTCAGGGGTTAATCCTGGCTCTGCACAGGAATTACTCCTGGCAGTTCTTGGGTGACCATATGGGATGCCCGGATCGAACCTGAGACAGCCACATGCAGGACCAACACCCTACCCTACTGCATTATCTCTCCGGCCCTGCAGAAGTTGTTATTAGTATGGTAATGAGATATTTGTTAAATTCTAACATATTCTCTCTCCACACTTTTCATCTTCTAGAATTTCTCGTTTTTCAAATGTTTATCATCTCTCAATTCATATTTCAAAAAACTTTGGAGCAGATACCACAAAGGTCTTTTATATTGGCCTGAGAGGAGAATGGACTGAGGTAAGATAAGGTTAGAAATTTTGCTTCTCCAATATATGTGTGTATATCTTTGCATATTGCAGTGGTACAAGATTAAGGAAAGGAGCAAGAGAAAGTGAGACATTGATTCTCCTGGTCTATATATTATTTTTCTTGATTTCATTACTCTTAAGTGACTTCGTTTGACCTATAGGTATTCTAAAGGCAGTTGAAACAATAATTGATACTAGCTTTTTTCACTTTAGTATTATTTTTTTAATTTGGTGCTTAGGGATCATTCCTAGCAGTGCCTAGGGAATTGTATGTAGTACTGGGGATCTAACTAGGGTTAGCCACATTCAAGGCAAGTGTCTTACCCTGTGCTGTGCGCTCTTAATATTTTCCACTTTAAGCCAAACCCCATTGCTGGGTTAAAGGAGATAGTTCAAAGGGCTAGTTCACATCTTTGAATGTAGGTGGCTGAGATTCAATCTTTCACACTGCATGGCCCACTGAATGTCAGAAGCAACCTCCAAACATTGTGCCAGGAGTAGCCCCTGAGCACTACCAGGTGTGGCTTCGAAACAAACAAATTTAAAAAAAAATCCCCCCAATTTTTTTTCATTCAACATTTTTGAAAACCTGGCTTATTCCGGGCACCAGAAGTAGGAGTTACAAGAAGTTGTTACAAGCAAGGTAGGTCATGTTCTGTTCTCATGGCATTTCCATCATAGTGAGGGAATGAATAAAAAGTATTAGAAGAAACTTCTCCAGACATATCTCTCTCCCCTCATACTTCTCTAAGTATATTTCTTTCAATAAAAACTTTTTTTTTTGTTTAAAAAAAAAATCAGAAGGAAGAAAAGTTTAGATGAATTTTCTAGAAGTCAACTTGAGTATGGACTATTTCAGTGTGTGTGGTCTGGGAAATGGCCAGCATGCCCCAGCCTTTCAATTTTCTTGCAGCTTCGCCGACATGAGGTGACCATCTGCAATTATGAAGCATCAGCTAACCCAGCAGACCACAAAGTCCATCAGGTGACCCCACAAACACACTTCATTTCCTAAGGACTGACCAAAGCTCCCACTGAGGGGCTCTGTCAATGAAGATGTACGACAGCCTGTTGGGAAGAACAAAGAAGTGGGGCTCTGGAGAGCGACGGCTGCCACGGCCTCTGTCCAGCTTTTTCTTTGAGGCTTGCTGCAGAAGCCAGGCCTCCTGAAGATTCCACACCTCCGGGGCGGGTGGTGTGGCTGCGGGAGGACAATCGCGGTTCTCTCGGGCACTGCCAAAATTAGGTCTTGGCTGCTCAGCAGCTGGCAGTCCTGAGTAATGCCTGTCTTTCCCAGTCATTGTGGCCGTGGGATCCCAAGTGTCTTGTTGCTTTGTGGCAGGATTTTTATGTGACTTGTTTTTAAAAAATGGAAACTATTCCTAGGCTGCAGTAAACTTTTGTGAAACCTCCTCAGCCTGGTGTTTGTATTAACCATCAGGAGGGTCTCCACCTTGAAATTCTTGTCCCTGCTTGCTTATTCCCCGTCATCATTCAGTATTCTTGTTGATTTATCAGGCTTGACGCCTTCATGCAAAAGTGTCCCCTGGTTAGAGTTCAAAGAGCAAGAATATCCTGATGATGCTTAATAGCTTGGGGTGAAGATGTTTTTCCTACAGATAAGCAGTCTGGGGAGAATATGGGAATCATTTCTGTTTGTGGATATCCTGGTCAAGCTAAGACTGGGATTTTGGTAAGATTCCCCTTAGGATGTTCCTAATGTTATTTGATAGAATTTGGAGATCTCAGTTCTTCTGTTGATGGCGTTTTATTCACTGTGACTAATAAACTTCCTAATAAATCCTTGCCAGACTTAATGTTTGTATATTGAGTTTTTTGTAATACCTGATAAAATTTTACTTGACTGAGAACTGTATGGTGCTTTGAAGTGTCTTGATGTATTGGACTTGGTTGATCATAAGTGCCACAATTAGTATCACAAGATCAGTTTCTCCAGCATAGCTCATACCGTAGGTGGAAAACACTCTTACACTCACCTGCATTTTGTGAAGATAAAAGTGGGGTCAAGAACCCACATTTCTCACAAAAAAGGAGGTAACTTGTGGCATGACATAGAAAGGGCTGAGGATGTAGGTCAGCCATAGAGTATTTGCCTTGCATGTCCTAAATTTTAATCCCCAGCACTGCCAAAACCAAAAAGATATACTGAATTACTCCAGAAGAATGAGAATGAAGAAAATAAGTGAGCAGTTCATGTGGTCTGAAAATTGAGTCAATACTGTAATTGGAGACAGGTATCTCAAAGAGGTGATTTGAGATGGTCATTATTCCCACCCATGTATACAATAGAAACAGTTCATAATGGATTGAGTCTGATCTTTTTGTTTGCACCAATACAAATAAGTCACAATTTTAAAAGCATACACTTGTTCAAAAGTTGTCTTCCCTTTTCAGACTTTCATTAACCAGGAGTCCGAAGAGTTCGGGGCTTTTGGTGACAGGGCAGTCATGAGATACATGTATCCAGCAGGCATTCCTGTGATGTTTCAGGAATTTAAGACTGTGCTGATGGTGTGCTGGTTCCTTCACAAATCTGATTCTCTTAAGAAAACAGTCTACACTGCTAAGAGAATCTCGGTTTCTCCAGCTTTCTAGGGATGCTTGCTACCACTAAAACCTTAGAGAGTCTCAGGATTTCTAAAATGTAACCTGAAATAAACCAGAATGCAAATGTTATTTTATGTCTGATGCCCTAAAGGTCCTAGTCACTCCCAAATATTGCCTCTATTTGAGTTGGATCATTTTGGAAATAAAAATAAGGGTGGTCACTGAAAGGACTGGAACACATGCTTTATACATGCGGAAGCCCCTAGTTTGATCCCTAGCATCACACGGGTCCTGAGCACTGTTGGTGTGTCCCCCAAACAAAAATCGAAAGAGAAAATAATAGCACAGAATAGCTCTTACACAAAACATTCCAGCCCCTGAGACTGGGCCTCTCAATTTGAAATATCGCTCAGGCATTTGTTCAAAGTTATCAGGTGACTGAAGTTGTATTCACTCCTTCTATGAACTGTCCTGGCAGGCATTCTGCTGAGAGTTGGGCAGCTGCATAGTCTTTGTCCACTCATTCCACTCTCTTCCAGCATCAAATTCTTAGTGCTTGGTTTGCTGTGGTCCTCTGGGCATAAGAACTCTGGTGTTTTATATACCAGAATGATTAAGACATTTGGGCCACACCCGGTTATGCCCAGGGCTTACTCCTGGCTCCGCTCAGGGATCACTCCTGGTGGGTGGGCCTGGGGGGACCATATATAGTGTCAGGACTTGAGCCTAGTGGGCCACATGCAAGACAAGTGTCCTTCCCATTGTACTCTCTCTCCACCCTTTATCTTTGACCTGGGTAAAAGTCCTCTTTAGGTTAAGCTGGGAGACTTAGTCCTTAATGACGAGGGATGAGCATTATGCATTTCCTGTTCATAAATGCCCATGTTTTCTCAGACATAGTCCTTTGTCTTCCCTTTTGGTCTTTCTGTGAACTCCTATTTCCACTTTGCAGCAAGGAGCAAAGGTGATCATGGTGGTGGAAGAAGCCCCTTTGTTCTTACCACTCAGAGCTCACTGATAAGGCATACTTTCTGCATGCCATTGCTTGTCTGGGGCAGGGCGAGGATACACGGCTCATGCCAACCTGTTCAGCTGTCCTGAATGACTTATATTCCCAGGATCCTTCTGAGATCATCAAGGCCTCACTCAGGTTTTACAGCGTATAAAACATTTCCATTCGACCTCATTTAGGCCTAACAGCAAAGCTGTGAAGTAAGCAGGGTGGTGATTATCGCCATTTATAGTTTAGAAAGCAGGTGCAGAGGCCACATTATGGAGTAATCCGGAGATTGCTGTTTATTTACTTCCCCTCCCGAAGTCTCGGCTTCCCCGTCCTTAACTTTAGAAAAACAGATGGTCTCCCAGGGTCATTTCTGTGCGTTTCTTTCATCCACGATCCTGGAAGCGGGGATGAAAGGCCGTGGCGGCCCCTCGAGACCGTCACGCAGCGTGGCCCCCGGGAACGAGAGAGTGGGAAACCCGTGCGAGAACCGCCCGTCCTCGCAGGGCGTTTTCCTCCAGGAGGCGGAAGGGCGGTGGCCGCGACTCCCACTCGCGGCCACCTCGACACAGGTGACGGCGTGGCTTCAGGACGGGGAGTGGCGCCCCGGCGACCAACATGGCAACCGGCCGGGCAGCGCCCGCCGCCGCTTCCGGGTTCCGCGAGGCCGGCCGGGCTGCTTCCGGCAGCGCGATGGCTGGGTTCCCGGGACTCGAACGGAACTTCCGGCGGGGGCGGCCGAGGGGAAGAGTGTGTGTCTGTGCGGGAGGAAGAGGAGACTCGCCCGCGAGGTCTCGGAAGCCCCAGGGAGTGGAGGTAGCCCGGCCGGGGGCCCGCGGGCGCGGGGAGGGTGCGGGGAGGGCGCGGGGGGGCGGCCCGCGGGACCCCCGCGCGGAGCCCGGCGGGCGGGGAGGGGCAGCCGCGGGCCTGGGGATGGGGGCGGGGAGTGAGGTGCGAGGAGGCGCTGGCCGGTCCGGAGACTCGGGCCGGGGAGGGGCCGCAGTGGCCCCCGAGCCCGGGAGAGGGACCCCCGGCTCGGAAATGGGAAGATGCTCGTGGGACAAGCGCCCCCCAGGGTCACAGGGAGAGCGTCCCTTTGTGGGCTGCAGTGGCTCCCTTGTCCGGGGAGGAAATGTTCCCCCCGTGGGAACGGCGGGCCCCCCGCCCGCCTCCCCCTGCCCGCCGCCCGGGCTGAATAGGCACCCCCGCTGGGGGCAGTGGGAGTGCCCGAATCACGGGGGAAGTTTGGGCCTTGGGGCAGAAGGCCCCCTGGGTAGCGAGCGGGACATCATTCCGGAAGGAGGGAGGATGGGGAAGAAGGGGGGTTCCTAGCTGAGGTCAGGAGGGGAACTCCTGTGGAGGGAGAGGGACGCCAGGCCCGAGCGAAGGGTCCCACAGTGCAGAGGGGTACTTGGGGTGGAGGCAGACACTGGGAGCTGTTGGGAGGGTGGAGCAGGTGGGCTTCTCCGTGGGCCTTCCGAGCGTGCAAGGGACTTGGGGTGCTGATGCTGGGCGGGAGCCGGCCGGGCTTTCTTGTGATGCCTTTGGGAACCCTGGCGTGGGGTCAGACTGTGGGGGAGGGGGACCCCGCTGTAGTTAGCAGGCAGCAGCAGCAACAGGTCACCCCATTCACGGGCTGCAGGGCACCAGTTGGGGTGTGGGTAGCCTAGGGGAGTCCCTGTGCCTTCTGGGGGCTGGGTGGGCGGGAGTTTGGAGCGAGTGTGTGTGGGGGCGGAGGGGGCGGGAGGAGGGGCTGGAGCAGGTTTCCCGGCACTGCTGCCCCTGTCATTTGCCAGTAGGCTGGGACTTGGGGCTGAGGGACCCAGGGCTCTGGAGAGGGGGTGTTCGGAGCGGGCAGAGCGGTTGCTGGCTGAGAGGTAGGTGAGGGGGAGGCAGCAGGAGTTCCTCAGCTCAGCCTCTTCCCACATGTGGGGTCCGGAACAGAGGGAGGTGGAGGGACAGGCCAGACCCACTCTGGGCCAGAACTTTTCTGAGCCCAGGACAGAACCTGGGGTGCTTGAGAGAGGAGGGGGCTTGGGTTCTGGGTTTCTCACTCTGGGCGCTGCGCCCGGGTCTTTGAGCCTGATTGTTGCTCTCGCCCGCCTTGGGGTTCACACAGGCCCCAGCCTTGGAGCCTGCGGTGTATGTGCGGTAACAGCATGTCTGTGCCCCTGCTCACCGATGCTGCCACTGTGTCTGGAGCTGAGCGGGAAACGGCGGCGGTAAGCGCCCTCTGGAGCCCCGGAGCTGTTGGGGAGCGGGGAATGGGAGCCGCGAGAGGCAAGGGATTATTTGCCTATTGGGACCTGCTGGGGTGGTGGCCAGCGGTGGGAGGACCGGACCGAAGGCAGGATAATGACTCTAATCCTCTTTCAGGTTATTTTTCTGCACGGACTTGGAGATACGGGGTGAGCGCCGGGTTGGGGTGTGGTGGGAGGGCAGCCCAGTGGTCAGCTCGGAGAGGCTGGATCCTTCCCTTCTCCCCCTCCGCAGCGGTGCCTTTTCTCTCCTCCCTGACAGGCACAGCTGGGCTGACGCCCTCTCCGCCATCCGGCTTCCTCATGTCAAGTACATCTGTCCCCATGCGTGAGTGTGGTTAGGGATCAGTTGGGGGAGGGGGCGTTTTTGTGGTCCCAGGCCTGGGCGCTTCTGCCAGCTGCTTCCTGGGGCTTAGGCCCAGGGCAGTTGTTCGTGCCCCTTTTAGCCTGCACCCCTGTGGGGCCCCAGGAATGAGGTTCAGCCCCAGCCCCCCCTAGACCTGGAGTTGCCCATGCCCCTTCCCCAAGTACTCACCAGCCGACCTTGAGAGAGCTGTGGCCCACCGAGTGCTGACTCGGCTTCTGCACTGCCTTTGCTGCTGCTGCTGATGCCCCAAACACAGGCTCCAGCCCCACGTGGCAGGTTGCCTGGCAACCCTCAAACACAGTCCTGGCCTGCAGGGAGGGGCCCCTAGGGGCTGCTCTGCCCCTCCTTGGTGCCTCTGTGCCTTCCCCCCTCCTGAGCCCGCTGTTTCTCTCTCCCCCGCAGGCCGCGCATCCCTGTAACACTCAACATGAAGATGGTGATGCCTTCCTGGTGAGTTGGGGGAGGTGAGGAGCTGAGGTGCAGCAGGGCCGGCCAGGCTCTTCCAGTGGTTGCCAATGTCTGTTCCCCAGGTTTGACCTGATGGGGCTCAGTCCGGATGCCCCGGAGGATGAGGCTGGCATTAAGAAGGCAGCAGAGAACAGTAAGGCCTGGGCCCTTCCCCCAGTATCCTCCTCCACCTCCAAAGCACTGGCCAGTCCCTTCCCTGGGCCCCTCCAGTGGCCTGCCCCCCACCCAGTGACAACTCCTCCCTGCAGTCAAGGCCTTGATTGAGCATGAGATGAAGAACGGGATTCCTGCCAACCGCATTGTTCTGGGAGGTTTTTCACAGGTGAGGGGAGAGCAAGGACGGGCGAAGGGGTGTGCATACTTATCTGTGCCCTCATCACCTCATTCTCTCCTCCTTCCAGGGTGGGGCCCTGTCCCTCTACACGGCCCTTACCTGTCCCCACCCTCTGGCTGGCATTGTGGCACTGAGCTGTTGGCTGCCCCTGCACCGGGCCTTCCCGCAGGTGAGTGATCCCGAGACCTTGTGGCCTGGCGCTGGTCCCAAGGTGCTGGCCTGGTCCTCTGAGTCCTGTCTGGCCCGTAGGCAGCCAATGGCAGTGCCAAGGACCTGGCCATTCTTCAGTGCCATGGGGAGCTGGACCCCATGGTTCCCGTACGGTTTGGGGCCCTGACAGCCGAGAAGCTCCGGTCCGTTGTCACCCCTACCAGGGTCCAATTCAAGACCTACCCAGGTGTCATGCACAACTCCTGTCCTCAGGTCAGTGGTGAGGGCCCCTTTTCCCCTCCGACTCCCTCCTCCAGGAGTCTCTCACAGCCCCTGCTTTGCCCCCCAGGAGATGGCAGCCGTGAAGGAGTTTCTTGAGAAGCTGCTGCCTCCTGTCTAACCAGACTTGCTGGCCCCCAGCGCAGTCCCCTAGTTCACAGGGGACCCAGCACGCGCAGCACCATCTTGGATCTGAGCCGGCCGAGCCCCTGTCCCCACCCTCCCTGACCTGTTCTCTTCCCACAGGCCTCTGAGGCAGGCGGGATGAGCCCGGCCAGGCCTTCCTTCCCGACCTCAGCCACCTGGCTCTCTGCAGCCGGCAGTGGGCCACTTTCTTACCCCGTTTCCCTGGAGGTGGGCCCCCTGGCAGCAGTATTGGAGGGGCTGCAGGCAGCGGGAGAAAGGGGCCCAGCCGCTGACCCACTCACTCAGGACCTCACTCACTAGCCCCACTTTGGGCCCCCTCCTGTGACCTCAGGGTTTGGCCCCTGGGGCCCTCCCAGGCCCCACCTCCAAACCACCCCACCGGAATCTGCCCAGATAATCGTGTGTCTCTCCTGCCTCCGCTCCAGCTGCTTCTCAGTCATGAATGTGCCCGTGGCCCGGGCCCCCTGGCTGCTGTGGGCTGCCTGCCCCTGCTGGGCGTGTCGGGTCAGGAGGCAGAGTCCTTGGAGGGGGCCTTTCCCTCAGCCGTTTCCCCAACTTGGGGGCTGGGCCCTGCCTCCCCGTTACCCTCCTTCTCTGCAGGCCTGGAGCCTGCAGGGTTGGACTGAGGCTCAAGGTGTCCCCCAGCTGTCTCCTCCCCACCTTGTCCCCACTCTAGGGCCAGGGCAGTGTCAGGGGGGAGTCGTGTCTTGTCTTCTGTCTCCATGTGGTTTTGGGTGTTTTTCTCGTTGTGTCCTGGATTCCGATAAAATTAAAGAAATTGCTTCAACTCTTAGGCCTGACTCATTTTGTCCCGGGGCAGCGACCACCTCTGAGGCGCTGCTCAGCGTAAGAAAACCTTTTATTTCAGTACGGGACAAAGCTCCGTCGGAGCAGTATGACCGTGCCCATAAGAGGGTCTTTCGTCCAGGGCCCTGCCTCCCCGACTCGCTCGTGGTGGTCCCAGTGTGGAAGGAAAGCGGGAGCGACTCCTGGCTAGGAACCCCGTGGCCTCGGGCCGGGCACAGCAGGCCCTGCTGGGGTTTGAGGTAGGGGAGGGTCTGTGCCCTGGTTGTTCTGCCAGAGGCTGGAGAGCAAGCAGTTGTTCTTTTTCTCTTCTGGTCCCTGGTCAGGGCGAGGCCTCAGGCCTGTGCACCAAAGCCCGAAGGATTCTGCTTCTGCCATCGCCACAGATCCTCACCTGCAAGAGGCCACGTGGGTGGTCAGAGCCACACTGGGAAGCAGGGTCCCTTGCTGGGCAGCGCCCTCCTAGCCCCTCTCACCAAGGGGTCAGGTCAGCACTTACACATCCTGTCCAGCCCTAAGGCTGCGCTCCAGCCCAGCTCCTCTCGAGCTAGGCTAGGGTTGGCGTAACAAGCAGCTACATCACCTTCCCGCCGTGCTACCACCTTGTACGGGATCTGCGAGAGATGGGGTGTACAGGGCTTGGCTAGACATCCGCCTTGGGTCTCAGGGAGGGTTGCAGAGCACCCACCCAGCAGGTCAGTTCACTGCTGCTGAGGGATCACCAAAGGGAGGTTGGTGACCCACCTTCTTTCCAGAGGCCTTCTCCATGGCCTGGACCATCTGTAGCACCGAATAGCCAGTCCCCGTGCCCAGGTTGTAGATCTGCCCGAGAGAGGAGAAAGGGATTGGGGAGGGGGCTGAGCTAACTACCCCTCTGGGCCCCAGTTGCCCAGGACTCCAGCATGTCCCCAGCCCCAGCCCCCTGCCTCCACCCCGTCTCCTTCTCCCTACCCGGCAGCCACACTGCTCCTTCAGCTTCTTCAAGGCTGCAATGTGGCCCTTGGCCAGATCCACTACATGGATATAGTCCCGGACCCCTGCAGGAAAGGACAGCTTTGGGTGGCAGGCTCAGTAATCAGTGTCCCCCAGTCTCCTACTGGCCCCTGTTCCTGGGCTCACCTGTGCCATCCTCTGTGTTGTAGTCATTGCCAAAGACGTTCAGCGCCTCCCGTCGGCCAATCGCCACCTAGTGTAAGAAATGCAGTCAGCTCCTCCCAGGCTCTCAGCACTGGCTGTAGCCCTCAACCACTCCCTCTTCCCCCTTACCTGGGACACATAGGGCATGAGGTTGTTGGGGATGCCCTGGGGGTCCTCGCCAATGCAGCCCGAGGCATGGGCGCCGATGGGGTTGAAATATCTCAGCAGCACTGCATTCCAGGCCTGTTGGGACAGCGGAGGGGCGGGGGGAGGGTGCAGACTGTCCCAGTGGAATCCACAACTCTTGCCCTTTCTAGCCCACACCGTCTCTTCCCTAGCCCAGACAGTGTTGTAAGGGGGACAAGTCCCCACCACAATGTGGCCTGGCTGCCTCCATGCCATCCCGCCCTCAGGCTCATGCAGGGATGTCAGGAGTCAGGGCTGAGTCTCACCTGGTCTGCCTGGCACAGATCCCGGATCATTTCTTCTATGAAGAACTTGGACTTGCCATAGGGGTTGGTGCAGCCCCCAGTGGGGTGAGCCTCGTCCAGGGGCAGATACTGGGGGTTCCCATACACGGTGGCTGAGCTGCTAAACACCAGATTCTTCACCCCGTGGGCCCTCATGATCTGCCCAAAGAGGGGGGTGTCAGTCTTCATTTAATCCCACCCCCTTGCCCACAGGTGGATAAGGCCAAGGTCCTGGCAAGCCCATGTATAGGTGGGGAAACTGAGGCTGAATGGCAGAGACATAATCAAGATGATACAGATTGGGGAGCTGGGGATGTGGCTCCATGGTAAAGCATATGCTTCCCTAGCAACACACACACAAACACATACATGCATGCAAGCGTGCATGCAACAGTATAGCTTGAGCTGGAGAAATAGCTCAACAGGCTGGAGTGCATGTTTTGCATGCAGAAGGTCCAGATTTGATGCCCCGTACCACATCTGGTCCCCAAGCACTGCCAGGAGTAACTCCCAGCAGAGCTGGAAGTGAGCACAGCTGGGCCTGCATGCCAAGCATATACACTAGCGCTTCCGCATCTCCCCACCGTCTCCCAAGGCTTTTCTCCACTATTTGGCACCACCCGGTGGAGGCTTCCCTGTCTGTGTCCTTGCTCCACTTCTCACCTCCAGGAGCTGGATGGTCCCTGTCAGGTTAACTCGGTAATAGTCCAGTGGCTTCTGCACTGACTCTCCCACAGCCTTGAGCCCCGCAAAGTGGATGACGGCCATGAAGTTGTGCTGTAAGGGTAGAGTGGGGCTCAGAGGTGGCTTGACAGGCCCAGGACCTGGGTGGCATCCCCTGCCTGCCAATCCCTCACCTTTTGGAAAAGATGGTGCAGGGCTGCCTGATCCAAGATGTCCATCTCCTCAAATTCCACAGAGCGGCCAGTCAGCTCCTGAATCCGCCTGAGGCTCTCAGGCATGGAGCCTCTTCCTAATGGGGTACACAGAGGCCATCAGCTCGGCAGAAGATGGGGTGGCTCCTTGGTTCCTGGGGCTTTCCTTTCATCCCCTCAGTGCTCCCCACTCCCACATATGCTCACCGCGGATGGCATTGTGGAAGTTGTCAATGACCACAGGCGAGTAGCCCGCTTCTAGCAGCTCCAGCACTGTGTGGCTGCCGATGTAGCCGGCCCCGCCTGTCACCAGCACCTTCTCCGCCATGGTACCTGGCCAAGGACACAGTCTCAGCGCTTGCCACAGAGTCCACCCAGGGTTCCTCCCACTCGGGGCTACTGGGGAGGGGGGCAGCAGTGACCTGGTCAAAAGGGGGTGGAGTCAGCCTGGGACCAAGGACCTTCACTTTTTAGGCATAGGGTTCACTTAGTCTCTCTGCTTTAATTTCCACCTCTAGGAAAGGGTGCTGCTAATTGTACAAACCACAGATGGAGGTGTGGGGTGAAGTTCAAGTGGCTACATTCCTGCTGCCACATGGCATAGGTGGGGGGCACAATGCATAGGTGCCAGGTTCCTCATGGACCTAGGGGTGGGGAGCACTGGACAGAGACAGGGCAGAAGACCTGGGACTCAAGGACCCCGGTCAGTCCTTCCAATCTGGCTGCTCTCAGTGGAGAGGGCTCCTCTGCTCAGAGACTAACCTGTTCTAGGCAGCCCCCAGGGTCAGCTGGAAGGAAGTAGGAAATGCACCAGAAGGCCTCAGGGTGGGGTTCTTTGCCAGGAGGACTGAGCCTGGTTCCGGGTTACATGTTGGCAGTCCAGGAATGGGTTCACCCCACCCCACCCCAGGGCGGGCAGGCTGGCTAGGGGCCGCTGGCTCATCCTGGTTTGGAGCTGTGGATCCCGCCCCACTCTCAGCAGCACTGGGCCAGGCTTGTAGACGTGGCCTTGGCCCCGATTCCATGCCAGGTGTGCATCTCCGCCCTAAACAAACTCTGTGGGCAGAGGGGGCCAAGGGGAAGGAAGGTCCTGACACTGAGGCCTTTCATTTGGAGCGGCCTGCCCCCATCCCTTCTGGGCTCACCCAGCTCTAACCCACTGAGCGCCCGCTGCGTGCCTGGCACCAAACCGGACACTTTTGCATTATTTTCCTGAGTTCCCCCAACATCCCGAGGAGGCAAGTGCTGCTCCCGGGCATACAGATCCTTTGCTGGAAACCACACAGCTACTGAGAGCTGGTGAGCTCTCGAATCCGAATCTGCAGGCTCGCAGCCCTCCCCCTCCATTGCTTCGCGCTGGACTCTGCTCGGGACGGCGAACCCGCCCCCACCCCTACGCCGCCGCGTTCCAGCTCGGCGCGAATGCCGGCAAAGCGGCGGTCCAGGGGCTCCAGCAGGCAGGAGGGGCTGGCGAGACGGGGCTCGCCGGGCCGGGCCGTCAGCGGCCACCTTCTCAGTTTTTCCAGGCTGCGAAAGGAAGGGAAGGGCGGTGCTCCTCGTGCTGGGGTGTGGGCCGAGGGTCGGTGGGGCCCGGACTAGGAAGAGGCTAGCGGGAATGAATGAACCCGGGCCGCTCTAGCCGAGGCGGTGGGAAGTGGAAGCTGAGAGGGCGGGCCGGGACTCTGCTCAGAGCGGCCTCCCCAGGTCTCCCTCTCTAGACCCCGACCACCCGCGCCCCCGGCAGCCCGCCCACCCTTCCTTCGCCGCGCGAACCTGCAGAGGACCGCCAGCCCCGCGCTGCATCCAGCGGCGCCGCCTCCCGCGCCCCACACCCTGGTCCCTTTAAGAGCCCGGGCTCCCCGCCCCGCCCCCTCCACGCCCCCTCGGAAACGTGTCACTTGGGAGTCGGCACTACGGGGAGCGGGGAGGGCCAATGCGCAGCGGCTTCACGACGCCTGCGCGGTGCGAGTCGGGCTGGCGGCCGGGGGTGTGGGGGTTGGGGGAAGCCGCCAGGGGTGGGAGCCGAGCACGGAGGTTGGCCCCGACTGTCCCTGTACGCGCGCCTGGCGCACGCTTCCGCCCCGACCCCTGGACCGAGGCCACTGGGGCGGCGCTGAGAAGGACCCGGCTCTGTCTTGTCTGGCGCTGTCTTGTCTGAAAAGCAGAGCACTGCGTTGCAGGCTCTGAAACCCAAGGGCACACCCAGCCTTCACTCGCACCGTGTTCCCAACAGTGGGACAGAGCTGGTCTGCACCCTGATGTTCTGACGACAGCACAAGGAGTGCTGTGTGTAATCAGGGGTGGATGACACCTGAGCAGAAAGAGAAACGTCAGGTGCTTCCCGCGGTCCGGAAAGCCTGTGCCCACCTACTCAGGCAGGGCCACCAACGGATGGCAGAATGGCAAGTGGTGACCAGAACAGCACCTGGCCAGGCCCAGAAGAGCAGGTGTGGGCTCCTGTCCCAGGAGTGCGTGCAGCGAGCCTGGTCACCACCCAGAACCTAGAAACAACCTCCTCAGGGTGTCCCGGCAAGCTTTGAGTTGCCAATTTCCAGTCCCTATAAATTGGGCTCATAAAGATACACAGAGCATTGTTACAAAGATGGTTTATTTCCCCCACCAAACCTCCTTTAGTTATAAATACACACACCTGCACAGAATACTGGAACGATTCTCATCAAACTTTTAATTACATAAGGTGTTTTCAAAAATCACTTTTAGAGAGGTGTTGGAGAGTTGGTGACCCCATTGCAGCTCACTCTCACCCCACCAGCAAATACTGTCACCAGCTTGGGGAACAACTTCATGCCCCTTTGCCTTGAAGAGCAATGACCCGAGATCACAGCTGAACTGTGAAGCCAACTAGAAGATTACATCCACACACAGACTTTGTCTACTGGAGACCAGAGCTAGGGAACTGATTCCCAAGTTCTCAGGCACACTGCTGCGCCTGAGACTGCAGCCTCTCACACACAGGTCTGGCAGGAGGGCCTGTTGCTCCCCTCCTTTCTGCCTGTGTGCAGAGCTGGCTGTGAGGCACTGCCAGCTCTTTTCATTTCATTCCCTCTTCACTTGCCATCTGCGAATTATCGATGCTGTGCCCCTATACCCACAGTCCCCGAGCTTGGGGGGTGGAGTGGGGTGGTCAGTGCAAGGGGCTCACAGTTTACAGGTAGCTTGAGACACTTTGGAGCTGGTTTTTCTGTTCAAGGCTTGACAAATAAAGGCCCCAGCTTCTTGGAGCTTCTGGAGGTTCACACCCTTTGAGAAACAAGTTGGAGGGCACAGTAAGTCATAACATGCTCTCAATGCCCAGAGAAACAGCAGACTGGACAGACAACTTAGCTGCCAGAAAAGGAAAGGTGCAAGCTGCTGTGATACTGTGTCCTGGCACCTAGGAGGGTTCTTCCCAATTCCCCAAGCAACAATTTGTATGTAGTGCAATGATCAGGGCAGCGATATCCAGGGCCTAACACAGGTCTGGCTCATAGTGGTCAAGAGCCTCACTGTAAGTAAGATCTCAGAAACAGAGGTAGGAGCAAAAACTACAAGGGCCCACTACAAGGGCGATATCAAAAACCTCTTCTGAGGCTGGAGAAATCGCTCAAGGGCTAAGTGCCTGCCTTGCATCAGGAAGCTCAGGTTTAATCCCTGGCATCACATGGTTCCCTCCAGTTTACTGCTAGGAGCAGCCCCTAAATACTGAGCTGGAAGTATCCCCTGAGTACTGCTGAATACTGCAAGGCAAGTGCTGTACTGCTGAGCTACAGGGCTGGTACCTCCTCCAACTGCCTTCCAACTCACACTGGAACCTGGCTTTCTCATGGCCTCCATCAACCAAACTCTACTTCCTCAAAACTTCACAGTAAAACATCCTTCCACCACTATCCCTTCACACACAGCAGCCACCCCTCTGAGCTGCCCTCCACATCAAAAGTGGGAAAAGAAACCCCTTAACCCATCATCTATCCTTGGGCTTTAGCGCTCAGGTCAGTTCAGTGCCATTGCCACCAGGGGGCAGGAGGACTTACCGTTTGAATGCCCAAGCCAGTGAGCATGTAGACAAGGTCTTCGGTGGCCAAGTTTCCTGAAGCCCCTTGTGCATACGGACAGCCTCCAAGTCCAGCTACAGAAGCGTCCACAACAGTCACACCCATCTGGAAACATAAAGACAGTGAATCATGAACCAGGGGTTCAGAGTTTAAAAGCCCCTCCAGGCACACTTCCAATCTTCTGTTGCCTGAAGACCAAGATTCACTCATTCCTTGGAATTAGGATTCTGAGGAAGGGAAAATCTTGCTGCAAGACATTTCTTTCTTGTTTATTTCCCAGACCAGTGTGAATCCTGGCTGCAGAGAGGTATATCTTTTAATGGCGCAGAAGTGAGGACCCAGGGCACCATATGGGAAGAGTGTGAATTCTGCTACTCTACCATTGCGTCCATGGGACGGGGAGGTGGGGGGGGGGGAGAGGGGGCTCGGTCACAGAAAGGGGTGGGGGGGCAGGGAGAGAGATGCCTCTTTGGAGCTGGGGAGACATACTGAAGCATGTTTGTTGCATTCAGGAGCCTGGGATTGGTCTGGCACCACATGACCCCAAGCACTGCTGTGGGTTTGGCCCCCAAACAAAAACCTCAGCGAGGTCTATCTGGCTCACCCATCTAAAATAAGCCCTTCTTGCTGTTGAAACCTCAGACCCCTTACTACTACTCTGACTTCAAGTCTAACCCCACTGGGCCTGTCCCATTTCCCTATGCCAATTCCCTCCAGACAATTCTTTCTCTTTTGTTTTCATCCTGTAGCAACCCTTAATTTTGATAGCCACAAGCCTGAGAAAATTAAATCTGAAAAGCATCAGAATTGTTAGAAACACATGCTTCTAAGCAATAGAAAAAAGAAAAGAAAAAAGTATGGAAGCTTCGGTAAATCCAAAGACAACAATTTATAGACTAATGCTATAACAAGATGGTCTATGGCCAAGCACTCAGAACGTCTAAGAAGCCTCCAGTTTACAACCCCTCACTCTGGGCCGGTCCTTAAGAAGCAAACCTCTAGGGACACAGCCAGCCCTGAAGAGGCAAGCCTCTGGGGACACAGCCTGAGTACTTAATCTAGTCTTTGGGGAAAAGCATTAAAGGGAGAGTGAACTCTACGGGCTGATTCCTGCATCCTTGCCAGCTCCCTCACACGTAAGCAGGCAAACTCACAACCCTGCATGGTACCACAGGAAGTGATATGTGAGTTTCCCCTGAATTCCCTGTCCCCCTACCCCCACACTGGTTTTACAAAATAGTGCAGCCAAGTCATATTTCTGCTGTTCTGTTGGCATGTGGGGGACCACTACTGGTGCTGCTCAGGGGACCATTTGGCTCCTGAATGCAATGCATGCACTCTAGTCCTTTGATGCACCTCCCTGGCCCTCCACTGTTCTTTTATATTTGGGGAGCCACACCAGCAGCGCTCAGGTGGTGCTATGGGCTGAATCCAGATCTCATGATGCACAATACACTCAGCGCACTGAGCAGCTCTGCGGCCACTACTGTATTTTTCAATGCCTGACTTCTTCATGCCCTTGGATCCTTGCTCAGGAGTCTTTGGGCAGATCTCCTCCCCAGTCACACAGGTAACTTTCTCAGCCCTGTGCTTCCTCCTTTATTTGTCATGAGGTATTAAGATTATCACCTAACTCCCCTGTGGCTAACCCCTAATTGATGCAGGTACTTTCAGGGCAGGGGCATATGTTTGTGTCTGTGGTGGTCAGCCTTGGAGAAAACCTGCTAAAGGAATAAAATCTACTGTCCCATAGCCATGCACTCAGGAAGAATGAGCCTTTTCCCAAGGATTTGCCCCAATTACCTGCAGGGCCATCAAGGTGTTGGCCAGGGCCTGGCCATAGGTATCATGGCAGTGGACAGCAAGGGCAGTCACTGGCACTTCTTGCATGACAGCAGACAGCATGTCCTTCATGATGCCAGGTGTGCCCACACCGATAGTGTCACCCAGGGAGATCTCGTAGCAGCCCATTGAGTACAACTTCTTGGAGACCTGGGAACAAGCAGGCAGGAAGACATCATATTCCTCATGTGAGGAGTTTAGGGGTCCTTGGCCTATGCTGCACACATTCTGGAGTGAAGCCCTAAATTATTATCAGATCACAGGCCCCAGAGAGCTGTATGGGAATGAGCCTCTCAGTCACATCATCATGAGAATTGGCCTAAAGGTGGGGGTCCAGCTGTACTGTAGACTGGATCTCCTTTGCCTTTGTCATACCTCTGGGTCTCAAATTTTTATCCTTGGGGCTGGAGCGATAGCACAGCGGTAGGGCATTTGCCTTGCACGCGGCCGACCCGGGTTCGATCCCCAGCATCCCATATGGTCCCCCAAGCACTGCCAGGAGCAATTCCTGAGTGCAAAGCCAGGACTAACCCCTGAGCATCACTGGGTGTGACCCAAAAAGCAAAAAAATAAATAAAAAAATTAAAAAAAAAATTTTAATCCTTCACTTTCCACTTCACACACCCTTTCAGAATCAGTCAAATGATTCATGTAGCTTTGTTCTTGGTGAGAAAATTCATTAAATCACAAGTCAGAGGAAATAGTTAAGGGTGTGTGTGTGTGTGTGTTGTGGGAGTGAATCTAGTTATCTTTTAGCAGGGGTAGTTTGGGCCACACCTTATGGTGCTCAGGGGCTACTCCTAACCCTGTGTTTAGGGGTCACTCCTGGCGAGTTTCAGGGGACTATATGGGATGCCAGGGTTTGAACTGGGGTTGGCTGTTTGCCAGGCAAGCACCTTAATCCCTGTATAATTTCTTCAGCTTTATCTAAATTATTTACTTATTTATTTTGGACCACACTGGATGAAAATACTCCTGAATTTTCACTCAGGAATTACTGCTGGTGGTGCTTGGGGGACCATATGCTGCAGACAAATTCGGGTAAAGCAAGTGCATACCTGACCTATCACTCCAACGCCTAAATTATTTATTTATTTGCTTTTTGGGTCACACCCTGGAGATGCTCAGAGGTTACTCCTGGATCTGCACTCAGGAATTACTCCTGGCGGTGCTAGGGGGATGATATGGGATGCTGGGAATTGAACCTGGGTTGGCAGCATATAATGCAAATACTCTACCTGCTGTGCTATCACTCCAGCCCCTATTTTTAGTGAAAACATTTATGTTTTTCTTTTTCTTTCTTTCTTTTTTTCTTTTTGGGTCACTCCTGGAGATGCTCAGGAGCTATTCCTGGCTCTTCACTCAGAATCACTCCTGGCGGTATCAGGGTACCATATGGGATGCTGGGAATTGAACCTGGGTTAGCAGCATGTAAATACTCTACCTGCTGTGCTATCACTCCAGCCCCTATTTTTAGTGAAAACATAACCATTTATGTTTTTCTTTTTCTTTTTCTTTTTTTTCTTTTTGGGTCATTCCTGGAGATGCTCAGGAGCTATTCCTGGCTCTTCACTCAGAATCACTCCTGGCGGTATCAGGATACCATATGGGATGCTGGGAATTGAACCCGGGTCAGTTGTGTGCAAGCAAGATGCCCTACTCCCTGAACTATCGATCCAGCCCCCCATTTACAACTTTCGATACTCATTTCCAACCCCCTAAAATAATTACAAAGTCAGAACAAAACGCATGCTTTCCCCATCCCCATCCCACCCCAGGATGCTGTCCCCTCTGTGCTGTTGGAGAAGATGGAGAAAGGATGTGGGATGTGAGAGGGACAGGATAGAGCTAAGGCTCGACTGTGGTGTTCCAGCAATAGGAAATGAGGAGCCCCATCCACAAGCCCACACAGGTGGACTAAAAAGGGCCAACCTTGGGGAGCTGGAGGTGCCAGATTAAGTTCTGAGCTTTGCTAGAAAGGATCGAATGTTTTGGAGCACCCAATTCTGCCTAGGGAAGACAGCGGTGAGGACTGAAGGCAACAGAAGGACAGCATCACTCTCAGGAAGTACTTACCAGCTCCCACTCCCCATTTTGGGGGTCTGTGTGGGGTAGGAAGAGCAAGTGGGCTTTGAAAGTAAATAAATTACTCAGTGAGACTGAGTTTCACCACCTGCAGCTATGTGGAGCTGAGAAAAAATGGCCACACTGCATTCTGTGCAGGCAGGCAGGGTCTTGCCAACCACACAGGAGCTGCTGGGATCCTGAGGTGAGGAGCCCTTCCTTCCAAGTCTTCACTGATCAAGCTTGGAAACTGAGTCCAAGGTGTGGATCCTAGGGTCACGGGCAGGGGCTTCAGGGTCTCTGTGCCTGGCGCAGAGCTGGGCCACCAGGAGCAGAGAAGGGAAGTGATAACCCAGGCCATGAACTAATGAACAGTGTCACATGAGGAAAGGGTGGCAAGAGGAAATGTATACTCAAGGGAGACCAGAGAGTGCCCTCTTGAGGGCTCAGCATGCGCACTCACCTCAGCTACTTTAGCGGGGGAGATCTTCCCTTCATAGGGGCATCCAAGCACGCAGGAGACGTAACTGTGGAAAGACAGAGGAGATGTGATGTCCATGCCCCAAGCAGGGGAGGCAGGGCAGCTAGTTAACAGCCATCCTGAAGATAGGAGGGAGGGCAAAGGGCAGGGGAAGACCCATTCAATGTCATAGTGCTAGCAGGGTGGGGAGCTGGGAGCTGACAGCCGGTGACACAGGGAGCAGGGACTGCATAGGAGAGATAGTCAAAAAGAAACAAGAGTGTAGAATGAGGGACCAGAGTCATAGTAGAGTGGTAAGGAGTTGATCACAGCATCTCACATGGTTCCCTGAGCAGCACCAGGAGTGGTTCCTGAGTGTAGAGCCAGGAGTAACCCCTGAGAATCGCCACGTGTGGTCCAAAAACAAACAATAAAAAAAGAGTGTATAATGAGCAGGGTCCTGGGCTGTACAGCAGAAATCAGGGTCAAGGCTATATTCATACAGGGACAAGAATAATGAAACCAAGGCAGGTACAAAAGAGCTAGGTCAACCTGTGAGCCAAGAGCTGAATAGTTCCAGTGAGTACTGGAGCACTTATTCATTCACTCATTTGTTCACTCATTTGTTCATTGATGCACCGAATTGCCCACGATGTGCCAGGCACTGGGGTAGCCCAGAGAGAGAATCTGATAAGGGCCCTCTACCCTCTTGGAGACAATTTCAAGCTTGCTGAAATATACTGAGTAGAATCAAAATCAAGGCAATTGCATAAATGAATTAGACCATCACAGAAAGTGACCAGCTATGAATGAAAAAAAAAAAAAAGAAAATTGAGGGCAGAAACAACCGCAGGTGGTCAACAGTGGGGGCAGGGGAACTGAGCTGGAACTGAGAGAAGGAAAGTGCAGAGAGGAGAGCAGAGTAGAAGGAAGAGCAAGCATGTTCATGGAACACAGGACAGAGAGTGGAGGCAGAGCAAGGTGCGAGAGTGGGCCCCACTTGTGGACTTTGTGCTACGGTAAGGAGTTTGAATCTTGGACTGTGAGGACTTTGATTCCCACCCACCCTGCTAAAGCTGAGGTACTATAAAAACCTTGATTTTCTAGGGGCTGAAGAGAGAGAGTACAGAGGGTATGGTACTTGCCTTGCATGTGGCCAGGTTCAATACCAGGCATCCCATATGGTACCTCAAGCACCCATGGAATTACAGGAGTAATTCCTAAATACAAAGCCAGAAGCAATTCCTAACCATCACCATCACCAGGTATGGCCCCAAAATCAATAACAAAACAATCCCTGACTCTAATAAACACTCCAGGGGCTGGAGTGATAGCACAGCGGGTATGGCGTTTGCCTTGCACACGGCCGACCCGGGTTCAAATCCCAGCATCCCATATGGTCCCCTGAGCACCACCAGGGGTGATTCCTGAGTGCATGAGCCAGGAGTGACCCCTGTGCATTGCTGGGTGTGACCCAAAAAGAAAAAAAAATAAACACTCCATATATTAGGCAAAATGAATATCTGTGGGATAAATTATTAGGCGGAGGTGGGGAGGCCACAACCCTCAGTGCTCAGGAATTACTCCTGGCTCTCTACTCAGGGATCATGCCTGGCAGGGTTTGGGGAACCCTTATGTGGTGCCAGGAATCAAACCCAGCTTTGCTGTGTGCAAGGCAAGTGACCCACCCGCTGTACTATCTTTCCAGCCTGACAACTAATTTTAAACTCACTGTGTTCTCCCTTGCACACATATCCCACTTGCTTGTGTCTATGTATCTCTGTAGGCTTTATTTCAACTTTGGAGAAGTTCATGTTCTCTCTCAAATGTAGTTCTTCCCTTTTGCTCTCCTTACATCTTTCTAAATAAGTGTCATTCAATAAAAACTATCTTGTATCACTTAAAAAAAAAAGTTGGGAGGGATACTGGGAACATTGTTGGTGGGGATTGTCACTGGTGGAGAGATGGGTACTTGATCATCTTATGACTAAAATGTAATCATGAAAGTTTGTAAGTCTGTGACTGTACCTCATGGTGATTCATTAAAAAAATTTAAAAACCCCAAAAGTTCAGTGTATTCTTCCATTTTATTATTATTTTTTTGTTTTGGGGGCACACCTGGCAGTGCTCAGGGCTTATCCCTGACTATGTACTCCTGGTGAGGTTCAGGGGACCATATGGGGCTTGAGCTGGGGATTGAGAATTGATTGGCTACATGCAAGGAAAGTGCCTACCCGCTGTACTATTGTTCTGGCCCTTTATTTATTTGTTTTTGTTTGTTTGGGGACCACATCTGGCTATGCCCCGGGTTTACTTCTCACTCTGCACTCAGGAATCACTCAGGATGGTGCTGGCAGAACACATAGGGTACTGAGGATCAAAACCAGGTCAACTACTTGCAAGGCAAACACCCTATCCACTGTCCTATTGTTCTGCCCCTGTCCCCTACCCCCACCATTCTTCCATTTTAATTCTCCCACCACTGCTGGGAAAAAAAGGGAAAAGAGCCAAGAGTTACATGGCCACTTGATGAACCCCCAGAATATTTCAAGGGGGCCACGTGTGAAAATCATGTAAATGAGGGACTATGGAATGAACAGATCAAATAGGACAGGGCCACAGTAAGGTTAAAAAAAAAAACAGTAGGGGGCCATGAGCAGAAAAGGGCTTAGAAATCCTATAGGAACGAACATGGGATCAGGCAGATCTGACAGGTCCAGCTTCTCACCCCTGCTCAACCCCTGTCACTTCCCATCATTTCCTGTCAGTTCCTAAGCCCTTCCACCTGGGAGCAGAATCCAACATGGACTGAGAAAAAGCTGGCTCTGCTCAAGGAGAATAGGAGATAATGTAACAAGCAAATAAACATGCTGTTAGAGCACAGCAAGAAATGTACGGAAGCCCAGGAGGGGCAGCACATCAGAAGAGGGACAAGCTGAAGATGACCAGGAGCTAACGCTGACTAATAGGATATGAGAAGAAGAAACTTTAGTCTACAAAAAGCAAGTGCAAAGGTCCAGTGGTGAGAGAGATAGCACGAGGGTGAAACAAATGGAAAGAAGTTCTAATAGGCTAGAGTATAGTTTATAGAGGAAGCCAGAAGGTAGCAAGTGGACAATGCAGAGCTGGGCAGGGCCTTGTTGACTGTGTAAAGTCTGGACTTGGAAGTTACTGATGAGTTTTCTTTTGTTTGTTTGGTATTTTTGGGGGCCACACCCAGTAGTACTCAGTACCTACTCCTGGCCCTCTGCTCAGAATCACTCCTGACATTGCTTGGGGGACCACATAGAGTGCTGGATCGAACCCATGTCAGCTACATGCAAGGCAAGTGCCCTGCACACTGAACTACTTCTCTGGCTCCTCATTGAATTTTGTTTTTGTTTTGGGGATGTACCAGGGAATGCTCAGGGGTTACTCCTGGCTCTGGACTCAGGAATCACTCCTGGCAGTGATAGGGTGACCATATGGATCAAACCTGAGTCAGCTGTGTACAAAGCAAGGGCCTTACCCATTTTACTCTCACTCCAGACCCCACGTTAATAAGTTTTAACCAGGTGTGATACACTCAAATCTGTATTTTAAACTCACTACTTAATATTTTCCTGAGGTGGTTGGGACTGACCTCAAGTCTCCTACATGCAAGGCACGCACTCTACCACTGAACCATACCCCTGGCCCGCAGATATGTATTCTGAAAGCACAATCTGGCTGCAGCCTGGTGGCTTTGTGAACTCACTGGAAGCATGGCTTCCTTCCCATGCCTTAGGTGTATCCTCTCAGTGTGGACAGCCCCTCCTTGGCGGGCAACTGTGAGCCTCTTCCAAAACAGAAGAACAGCTGCTCGTAGAGTTGGGGTTCAAATGACCTGGCAAACTCATTGGTGTCCTCTACCATTAGATTTTTTTTTTTCACAAGTTCACTCAAAAATCATGTTTGAGATAAAGGACCTGCTTGGATTTTATCTGAGTTACTTGGAAAAAGCTGTCTAGGCACGGAATTGAGGCCACTCACAGTCAGGGCAGGAAGTCTGTGGGTGAAGGGTGAATGGCATCAGGGCCTGGCTCCATTCCAGACTCACCCGCGCACAGGGATATTGGCTGCCTGAGCTGCTTTCAGGACTTCATTGAACCGCTGCAAACTCTCATCAATGGAGCAGTTGATGTTCTTCTTAGTGAAGAGCTCTGAAGCAGCTCCAAAGATGCTCACTTCCTTGGCTCCAGCAGCAACCTGCAACAGCCAGATTAATTCTTTCAGCTGTCTTTTTCTCTCCAATAAACTTTACACTAAGTGGCAAAAAAAACCCTTTGTCTTAAAGAAAATAAAAAGTGTTTTTTTTTAACAGTGAGATTTTTGTTGAAATATCGAAGGTAATCAAAGTAGCAGCCATTTCTCTAGACTGTGAACTAAGCAATAGCCCCACGCCGGCCAAGAAGAGGAAATATCCCTCTTTCCCAGTTGTTTCCCATTTTCGGGGAGAAACGAGGCGTGGCATCCACCATACTATGAGGCTCGGGAAGGGAGATGAGAAAAAAAAAAGAATTATGTACTTGGAGCAGTGGGGCTACATATCTCCTCATTCTAAGCAATGGAAAACTAATTATCAAATGCTTCCTTGGTAGTAGGGCTGTCTTTCTTGGGGGGAAACTCCAACAACAATAGTGAGTTTTGTGTTGAAATATGGAATGTAATCAAGGTAAAGAGAAAATAAAGAGAAATTCATCAGTTATGCAGTTGGGGGTACAGGGCAGGGGCAGGAGGTATACTGGGGTTTTTGGTGGTGGAATATGGGCACTGGTGAAGGGTGTTTGAATATTGTATAACTGAGACATAAGCCAGAGAACTTTGTAACTTTCCACATGGTGATTCAATAAAAAAAAAAAAAAGTGTGTGTTTTTTTTTAAAAACTTTGGGGCCACATCTGGTTGTACTAAGAACTCACTCCTGGCTCTGCGCTAGGATCACTGCTGGTAGGGCTCCGGGGATGACACAGAGTGCAGGAGCTCAAATCAGGATTAGCTGTTTGCAAGATTTTTTTTTTTTTTTTTTTTTGCTTTTTGGGTCACACCCGGCGATGCACAGGGGTTACTCCTGGCTCTGCACTCAGGAATTACTCCTAGCGGTGCTCAGGGGACCATATGGGGTGCTGGGAATCGAACCTGGGTTGACCACGTGCAAGGCAGACGCCCTACCCGCTGTGCTATTGCTCCAGCCCCAGCTGTTTGTAAGATAAATGCTCTCCTTTCTGTATTATCTCTCCTACCCTGATAGAATATTTTGATATATGATGCTAAGAACTAAATTATACACTTTCCAAAAAGATATCATGAAATCCTAACTTCAGTACCACAAGATATGAATTAGATTTATATTTAAATTTGTTGTAGATGTAATTAGTGAGAATGAGGTCACATTTAAGCTGACAGTACTGGTGTCCTAATAGAATGGTGGCCACATGAAGACAGAAACTATTCTCTCAAAAGGAAATGGGTGATAAGAAGAGCTAAGATTTATTAGATACTTAGCACCTACTAGATTTTTCCTAAGCAATTTATAGATTTAGATTCATTCCAACTTCTAAATCCTTAAATTGTCAGGTCATTCTCTATCTTTAGCCCTATTTAGGCAGAACCTGAATGATTGGGATGATCAGAGAGCTGGTCACACAGAGAATAAATGGCAAGACCAGGAATGCCCTGGCTCTGGTTGACAGTGCTTAGTGATACTGGATACAACCATTCCGACATCCTAGGACTGGGACTGAGGCTGAGAGTCAAAGCAAGGACCAGTCAGTCTCACTACAGGAGCCCCACCAATAACCAACTTACTTACCGCCGCCTGGAAGCCTTTGAAATTTGGGGTCAGGACTGGGTAATTGATGCCAGGAAATTTCTGGATGCCCTTCAAGACTTCAGCGTGGTCAGCCATCTGGGAGCCAGAGGAGATAGTATCAAGTCACCACCATCAAGGACAGGCAAAGGGCAGGGTGAGAAAAGCTTTTTGTCACAAAATCTCTTATAGTCTGGAGTCTGGGAAGATGAGTCCTTTCACAGAGTTGACTCTGTCTGATTTGTGCTGGTGCAAAAAGTCCCTTCGGTGTGACTGATGCCCCAATTTTTCCCTTATGGCCAACACTGTCAGCTTTACATAAACAACGACAGCAGTAACACTACAGTGGCTTGCTGAGAAGGACTTCAAGCCACATACTTCAAGCCCTCTGTTATCTAACACTCATTTGGAATAGGATCCTTCTTTCCCATCTGACTGTCTCAGAAAAGCAAGTGTTGTCAGTCTTTATCTTGTACACCCCACATCTCTAGCCAAGTATGAGGTTCTAGATGCTGGAACAAGAAGAGAAGTGAAAAGTCATTTTCATCCTTGAGAGGTTACCTATTTCATCGTGCCAAGATCACCAAGCAACTAAGAGGTGGAATCAAGACTAAATCCAACTTTTTTTGCTTCAAACTTTTCTTTTGCAGAACTCCATGACTCTGAACCACTGAGACCCCTCAAAACTAGAGACCCAGAAACCCACATTCCTGACCTCAATTTTCTTCCAAGGCCCATGCAAAACTTCCCAGTCCTCTCATCTGTTAAATCCCTTTCCTGGGGCTCACCTGAGGCACCCACTTGGGAGACACAAAGCTGGTGGCTTCTATAACTGGGAGTCCAGCTTCAGAAAGCATGTCTATAAGCTTGATTTTCACTGCAGTTGGTACAATATTCTGTAGTGGGGAGAGAGATAAGCACCAGAAAAGACGGGTCAGCAAAACTGAGAACAAAGTGTCCTTTGAGCACAGTGTCTGTGGTGGGAAGCTTTGACTACAGCAAGCACTTCACTATCTCCATTTCAAAACACTGATGAGAATCCACATATAATTCTTATCAGCAGAGGGGGTACAAGGCCTCGTCCTCAAGTTCTACAGATAGTATTCTGCAGTAGAAGCAGGTTCTCATCTGAAAAAGAGTTCATGGGAACAATACTTTTCTGCCATTCAGACTTTTGCTCAAACAAGGGTTGGTCCATTTAGGATCACATCCTAAACAAATAGAGAACAATGTGCAGTGGCCTAAATGATTGATCCATTGGGTCGCGGGAAATAGGGCCCCAAAGAATCACATCATCACCGAGTGACACAGTGTTGAGCAGGACTGACATGACTCTACCCTGGTGCTTCCATCAAGCACCCACTATTAAAGGTAAGTAGGTCATGCTTTAATAAAAAAAAAATTGGTAAAAAAATAAAAAGAATTAAAAATAAGGAAAAAAAAGAAAATGGGTGGGGGGCGGAGAGCAATAGCATGGTGGGTGGGGTATTTGCCTTGAATGTGGCAGAGATAGGTTCCATCCCTTGCATCCCATATGATCCCATGAGCAACACCAGGAGTAATTCCAGAGTGCAGAGCCAGGAGTAATCCCTAAGCAATGCCGGGTGTAACCCATAAAGGCAAAAAAATAAAAATTGGGGGGACCAGCATGATAATATAGTGGGCAGGGTGCTTTCTTTGTACACAGTCAACCTGGGTGCTATGGATATGGTCCCCTAAGCCCCTAAGGGTGATCCCTGAGTGTAGAGCCAGCAGTAAGCCCTAAGCACTGCTGGGTGTGGCCTCCAACAAACAAATAAAGATAAAAACCTTTGTCAAATATCATATATAATTTCTTCAAAAATTATGCCCCAAACAATAGAAACTATCTTTCAGCATCCCACGGAAAATACTAACAACATCCAGACATGTAAATGTCTAGATCTGTTACAGTACAGTTTGTTCAATGTGAGACATATGTGGTTATTTCCATTTAAATGAATTAAGTCACATACAAATTAAAATTCAGTTTCTCAGCCATAATCACACTGCAAACGCTCAATAGCTGCATGTGTCTAGTGGCTATCATAGAAAGCAATTATCACATGGAACATTTTCATGTTCACAAAAAAGTGTTTGCTTTTTCTATTTGGAGAAGTCTGTGTTCTCTCTTGAACACGTATTCCTCTCCCCACACACTAAGTTTTAATAAAAACTAACCTGCTTCAGAAAAACAAAACTAAATAAAAAAAACTAAACAAAACTAGAGACTGGAATAATAATGCACTGGGCATGGTGTTTGCCCTGCACACGGCTGACCTGGTTTCAATCCTGGGACCCCATATGGTCCTCTGAGTCCTGCCAGGAGTGATCCCTAAGTGAAGAGCCAGGAGTTAGCCTTGAGTACCACCAGATGTGTCTCAAAAATCAGGGACATCATACCTGTTGCACCACTAACTTAGATTGCTTGCATCAAGCCATGGGGGGCCTGGCTTCATGCACCTGCCCTGAGCTCAGTCAGGTAATCAAATCTTACATAGCTCTGCTCATCTCCATTGCACCAACTATAGAAAACCAACTCCCAATACTTGAGGAACATTTTTTGGGCTGATTTTCATCTTTACCTTTTCATTTTGTAGACCATCTCGGGGACCAACTTCCACAATTTTCACCCGGCTGGGAAAAGCACTCATAGACGAAGTGTTGACCTTTGGTTTAAAAGAGAAAGAAAAAGTTAAGAGAGAAAAAGGTTATCACAGTTCTCTAGGGGGACAAATCTGAAAGAACAGATCCAAGTTGACGAGAAAGGCACTTGCCTTGTAGATGGGTCAACCCCAGTTCAAATCACCAGAACTGTCATAGGTCACACCTGAGCACAGAGTCAGGAATAGCCCCTGAGTACTGTATGGTGTGGACTAAAACCCCACAACTCCCCTCAAGAGAGAGAAAATATCCATCTTGAATCTGAAATCTGAAAGTATAGGTTACTGTGGCAAAATGCAGTATTTCTTCCATTTAATTCACATTAGGTCTGCTTGAGAATTAAAAACAAGAAGAGGAAAAACCTCAGACAAGTTTTTGATTTTGATTGGGTGCCAGGGATGGAAACCAGGGCCTAACACAGGAGTTACTACTGAGCTATATCCTTAGCTCAGCAAATCTCAGTTTTTCCCTTTCTACATACACTTTCCAATAACACTTTGCTCTAGAGGAGTCATATAGGAGCCCACTAAGAGTCACCGCATTAGAACAAAAGAATCCAAGCGCTCTGATCACTCAAAGATTATGAGCGTCAGGAAATCTATGCCAGAACTAGGAGCAGAAACATATATATATATGTATATATAATGTATATACATTATGGCTGGAGCAATAGCACAGCGGATAGGGCATTTGCCTTGCATGCAGCCGACCCGGGTTTGATTCCTCTGCCCCTCTCGGAGAGCCCGGCAAGCTACCAAGAGTATCTTGCCTACATGGCACAGTTTGTGGAGCTACCTGTGGTGTATTCAATATGCCAAAAACAGAAACAACAAGTCTCACAATGGAAATGTTACTGGTGCCCACTCGATGCAAATCGATGAGCAATGGAATGAGTGACAGATATATGTGTGTATACATATATATAATATATACACACATATATATGTACAGATATGTGTATATATTTTTCCCCTCTGTTACATCACAATTTAGCAATATAAATGAACAGGTCACTCATGCTCCCAGTTCAAGCTCATTCCAACTGCCTAAATGACAGTTGAAAATTCAGGTTGCTTCTTACACAAACTAATTTGCATCTCTCCAACATCTAAGGACCTAAAAACAACAGTTTTACTTCTCCTTATGTTCATTCTGAATTCACCCTTTTAGTTTCAGTAAAAATCATCACATGCATCTTGCTCGTTGCTCAAGCCAGAAACCTGATTCATCCTCCTCCTACTAACTCTGGCCAGTGAGTTTTTTATCATTTGACTCCTGCTGATCTCGGTGACCTTACATATTCCTGTTGCTCTCCACCTCCACAACACCCTGCCAATATGGGATCACTGTGCCCCAGTCTCACTAGCCTTGAGAACCCACAGGAGTGTTCTACTACTTACGTTTCTTACTTTTCCCATTTCCCCAGAATTCAACTGGATTTTCTCATATCTGACCCCCTCAGGTTATTTAGGAGCCTTAGGCAGGGCTCCCCAGTGGGACCTTAGGGGACCAGAGGATCCAATTCAGGGACTATAAAATACCAGGCATGCACCCCAGTCTTGGGGTTAAAACTCAGGTCCTGGCTTCATCTCATCTTTTAGTCACAGACTGAAAAGACTGTGACCACCCATTGCAAAGTCGACAATTCCCTCACTCCCATCAGTTTCCATTTCAAAACTATAATTATTCCCTACAAAGCACTTCAAATAATGTCCAACCAATGCTTTCTTTCTCTTTTAAAAAATTTTTTTGGTCAGGGGGATTTTTGTCACACTCAGCAGTGCCCAGAACTTACTCCTGGAGGGGCTCAGAGGACCATATGGGATACCAGAATCAAACAAACTCTGGTTGGCTGTGTGCAAGGCAAGTGCCATACTACTGTTGGGTCTCTGACTGGTCAATGTTTTATCCCATAGCATATAAACTCTAGGAGCTTGACCTTCACTTTATTCCTTGTGTTTTGTACCCGGCTTGACATTAAGCAGGCATTTTTGAATCTCCTTTGTAAAACATGCCTCAAAATCTACCTCTGCTCGGGGCTGGAGTGATAGCACAGTGGGTAGGGCGTTTGCCTTGCACGCGGCCAACCCGGGTTCGAATCCCAGCATCCCATATGGTCCCCTGAGCACCGCCAGGGGTAATTCCTGAGTGCATGAGCCAGGAATGACCCCTGTGCATTGCCGGGTGTGACCCAAAAAGCAAAAAAAAAAAAAAAAAAAAATCTACCTCTGCTCACTACTAAGTAATACAAGACTAGGTTTCTCTCTTTTCTTTATTCCTCTTTACGCTACTCTTCAAATTAACTTCATTTTACCAGATTTAATATGAAAAAAAAAAAACACCGCATAGGACAAGGGGAAGAATGAACTGTGTAATCAATCTAAGAAACCCAAACCACCAGAATCCTTAAGAAAAATATATTCCCTGCAATGAGAAGCAGAAAATGGACCAGCAACCCTGAACAGACCTTGAAAAGCTCCCTAAACTGAACAACAGAGCTTCCTAAAGACTAAAGTGGGACACCAAATTTCAGGAAATCAACAGGTTAAATTAGAAGGCCTTTTGTGGTGGATCAGCCTCTTTGCTCCATTATCCTAAAATTATTCCACTGGAAGTAAGCTGCATGAGGCAGGAACTTGGTTTGATATAGTGCCTTGCTTCCAAGGCCCTGGGAGATTATAGGGGTTCAGTAAATAACTGATGAATGTTGTGAAACATTACAAAAACCTGCTTGCAATTGCCTTATAACAAAATAAAATAATTCCCTTCCTGCTCCCCATGTTCACATAACAAAGCTATTCCATTCACATTTATTAAGCATTTAATATTTTTCAGGCACTTTGAAGCCTTTTACATATTAACCCATGGCACCCTCTCAACAGCCCTATTAGGTAATAATTGGCATAACCACCCCCCTCCTGCCATTCTACTATGAGAAACCTGAAACTAAAAGAGATTAAGTAACTTTTCTGAGGCCACAGGTTAGCTAATCACTGAGTCAATATTTGAAATTGGCAGAATGGGTCCATGGCACATACGGTTAACAACTAGGTTATGTTGTCTTTTGCTTCCTTTGGTGCTTCCAGTCTTCTCAATAAATATTGAGTTCCTTCCCTAGATTAAGTTTGCTCAGAAATGAACCCCCCCTAACAACTCAAGGCCTGAGCCTCAATCTTCTGAGCTATGGTGTATCTGTATCAGCAGCTACTACAGACCAAGTTAGCTGTTAAGTGCTAACTCCAGGCATCTGAACCTCATTTATCCTCTACGTGGCAGGGACTATCATTACCCTACTGAGGAAGACACAGCCTCAGTAGTATTACCCAAAATTTCTCATCCTGTAGAATGAGGGCATTTGGACTTGGCCTGACTCTGCTATGGGTTTTAAGCTAGAAAGTTCATATAGGGCTTTCACAACCACCTCATTACACCTGAGTACTTGTCTGGTGTATATTAATACCGGCCACATGATTTAATTTTCTTAACTTTCACCTTTATTTTACACAGGAACAACTGGCCAAGGTGGGTGGCCTGGAAGACTTTAATGTGACTTTTGGGGAGGGGAGGTCTATTGCCAACCAAAATAGTGTCAATTCTCCCACTGCACTGTTAAAAGTCCCTGGAACTCCAGAGGCAAAATTTCCACACCTCATCAGCAAGAGCAATGTCAAGTGTGTTTTTTTTTTTGTTTTTTGGAGTGGTGTTCAGGGACCATATGGGATGCCGAGGATCGAACGTGGATCTGCCATACAAAAGGCAAACTAACGCCCTACCCGCTGTACTACCGCTCTGGCCCCAATTCGAGTTTTATCGACGTTTTCTTTGATCTCCAAAACAACGCTAGGGTGGCTTGCACACATGGCATACGTGAGAAACTGAGGCTTGCTCTCTGTCACTCGGCCAAAAACGTGGCAGGGCCGCGGGGACCCCACAACATTACCAACACTAATGCCACCATGGATCCGAGGTGTCAGCGAGGTGACCGACACTTTTCCTCACCCGCTGGGCACGGTCGAGAGGGGAGACCACAGCACAGGCCTTCAGTGCGAACGGGAGGGGATCTCAGCTGGCCCCACGCCAGCCCACTCTGATCTCGCGCCCCAGAACGCAGCAAGGGCAGCAGACGGAGACGCCAGGAGGACGACCCTGGTGGCTGGTACTACTAAGACTTTTGAGAGGTTGGAAAGAAAGTACAAAGTGGGTAGGGCATTTGGGCCGACCCGGGTTCGCATCCCACGTTGTCCCCAGAGCACCGCCAGGAGTAGTTCTTCAGTACAGGACCAGGAGTGGCCCCTGAGCATCTCCAGGTGTGGCCCCCGAACCAAACCAAAACAAAACCAGTTTGCAGAGGCGTGAGGTTCAATTAGAGAGAGAGCGCGCGAGAAAGGCGCCGGGGACACCGAAAGGGCGTCGCACAGGGCATGAGACCGCGAGACAGCGTCCTCGGCCGGCGCTAACCGGGCATCCCGGCATGTCACGCCCCTCGCGGAGCCTGAAGTTTCCTCAGTCCCCTCAGAGGGCTTGGAAGGGACAGACTGGCTCGAGACTGGAAGGATAGAAAGCTCAAGACTGGGAGGCCCTCACGATTCTAGCCTGAAGAAGTGTCCAGCGTCGCCTCCCAGTGAGCAGCCGCGACGGGCCAAAGCCCCCGACCCGACCGTCACGGCGTCAGCCAGGCACTTACAGCCCGGAGGGACGTCAAGCCCGCCAGCCTCCGCGGCAGCGCCTTCCTCACAGTCGCCATCTTGGCCCGGCTTTCCCCGCGGCTGTCAAGCTGAGTTCCCACGTGACCGTGGCCGCCAATAGGAAGTGGTTCCGGTTTTAGGGCGGAGCCTCGGAAGACTCTATGACGCTCGGCTCTGGCTCCGCCTCTAGCTCCTCTATTCTACCTTCCTTAAACTTTCTTTTGTTTTGTTTTGAGCATCCGCCGTGCTCAATGCTTACTACTGGCCCTGCGCTCAGGGATCGCTCCATTTTCTTTTTCTTCATAACTTTCTATTCCTTTGACATGAATTGCATTATGTATTTTCAAAATTTATTAATTTTTTAATTGAATCAGCGAGATACACAGTTATCAAGTAGTTCATGATTGAATTTTAGTCATATAATGTCCTAACACCCGTCCCTTCACTAGTGTCCATTTCCCCCTACCAAAGTCTCCGGTTTCCCTCCCGCCCTCAAGGATTACACTCCTGGAAAGACTTGGGAGACCATATGGGGTGCCAGGAATCAAACCGGGGTTAACTGCGTGCAAGGCAGGCACCTCACCTGCTGTACTGTCTCCGTGGTCTCCATGGCCCCTTCTTTTTCTTCTGTGCTGGAGTTCCACTAAAACTTGGAATATATGTGCTCTCCAACCATTCCCCCACTCCCTTTTTAAAAAAATGAGCTCTTTTATATATCAACCAAATCGAAGCGCTGTAACAGTAGAGATGAACAAAAATTAACCCGTCTCTGACTTCATGGGTTTAGCGTCAGGGTTGTGGGGCAAGAAAGACATCAATGAAAAGAAAAGTAATAATATATCTACTTTGCTTAAAATAAGATCTACTATGTCCTGTTCTGAAAATTTTGCACCTAATTCATTCACCCAAATCTTCAGAATTCATCTGCAGGCAATCAACTCACAGAAGCAAAGCATCTTTTGATTGCATGTCTTGAAGAATGAATAAGAACCATGCAGGTAAAAAGAATCCCAAAGAAATTCCACACAGAACATAAACTAATATGCAAAGACCCTAAGGTAAATAAATGGAATGCTAAGTGTTTATAAATGCATGTTGTACCACATTAATTGCTCATGATAACAGTTTATTAGGCAGTGATGTTTTTGTTGGTTTTTGTTGTTGTTTCTTAAAATTTTTTTTTTGTTGTTTCAGGGCCACACCTGACTTCTGGTGGTGCTTAGGGGATCTGTATGCGTTACCTAGTCAGTGTGTGCAAGCATCTACTCCCTCTACTCCTCTCCAACTCGTTACTGTTTTTGAGGAACAATATAGTAACTTCAGAGTGCAGCATGTAAGCGGTAAAAGTATAGTTTCACACATTTTTCTTAGAAATGTCAATGAGGTTGCCGTGTAAAATGTGTTTCCTACTATATACTGTGATTTGGATTATTTAAAATACACTCAGAAAGAGAAAAAATTACTGGAGAACAGGGAGTAGAAAGGGAACCTGCTACTAAGATGGAAGAGAGATGGGCAGGATCTACATACAGTCACTGTCACTGTCACCCCGTTGCTCATCGATTTGTTCGAGCGGGCACCAGTAACGTCTCTCATTGTGAGACTTATTGCTACTGTTTTTGGCATATCAAATATGCCACGGGTAACTTGCCAGGCTCTGCCCTGCAGGCGCCATACTCTTGGTAGCTTGCCGGCTCTCCGAGAGGGGCGGAGGAATCGAACACGGGACGGCCGCGTGAAAGGCGAACGTCCTACCACTGTGCTATCGCTCCAGCCCCTACATACAGTACAGGACATTTATTGGTTTTGATTTTGGAGAACTCTAGCAATGCTCAGGAACTACTCCTGACTATTGTCTGGGGCGTGGGTCACTATCAGCAGTATTGGGGGGGACCGTGTAGTGCCAGGGACCATGTAGTGCCCGGGATCATATCTGGGCACCTGCATCAAAGCTGGGCACAAGTTCAGCCTTTTGAGCTGCCTCTATGTCCAAGACTTTGGATCCACGTAAACTATTAAACCTTGGAGAACACTCGACTGTGACCCTGGAGCAGAGAAAGGAATTTTGCATCCACAGGATCCTGGTTAAGGCCTTATCACCACTTAAGGTTCCCCCAAGCACCAGCAGGGGGCATTCCTGAGCACAGAGCCAAGAGTAGCCCTTGAACACTGCAGAGTGTACCCCATTCCCCCACACCAAAATTAAAACAAACTGAAAAAAAAAAAACCTTAATAGCAATAAAGAAGATCAAGTTTGTCTTTTCTCCACATCTTTCTTGGTTTTTTTTGGTTTTTTTGGGGTGGGTGGGAGGTGGAGGGGGGCAGTTGGGCCACACCCTGAATGGTGCTTCAGGGCTACTCCTGACTTGTGATAGGGATCTCTCTAGGTGGTGTTTGAGGGACCATGTGATGCTGGAGATGAAACCTGGTGATATATCATGCAAGGCCTGCACTCCGTCCTCTGAGCTATCTCTGTAACCTTTCATTCCTTTATGAACATCTTTTAGTGGTTTTAGTCTGTCTGGTTACGTGCCACCAGGTCTTTCTCAGGTCATATTTACTTTTTTCTTTTGACGGAGTCATATAGTCTGTTTCTTTGTGTACCCTGTGATTAAAATATTTGTTTTGTTTGTGTTTTGGGTGTTTGGGCCACACTTGGCAATCAATGCTCAAGGTTTACTTTTGGCTCTGCACTCAGGAATCACTCCTGGCGATGCTGTGGGGACCATATCCGATGGCATCAAATTCAGGTCTGCTGTAGGCAAGGCAAGTGTCTAATTGCCGTCCTATCTCTCTGGCCTCCAGGTAATTAAAAAAAGTTGGGAATGGGATGAAGAGGTAGTACAGTCGGCAGGGTACTTTCCTTGCATGTGACTGATCTGGATTTGATTCCTGGCATCTCATGTGGTCCTCTGAGCACAGTTGGGAATGATGCCTGAGCAGCACTGCCTGTGGCCCCAAACAACACCAGCAAAAACTCTACCACAAATTTTTATTTTTTGTTTTGAAACTACAACTATCAGTGCTGGGGGCTATTTGGTTTGATGCTTGGGGATTGTTCCCAGGTGGTGCTCAGGGACCATGAGGTGCTAGCGAGCAAACCCAAGGCCCCAGTATGCAAAGCCTGTGCTCCAGTTCTTTGAGCATCTCCCTGGCCCCAAGTTGTGTTTAAGTTTCTCTTCCCTTTTCCTTTCCTTTCCTCCTTCCTGCTGTCATTGTTGATCACCCGGTGTTGCCTGCCGTCACGTTGCAGTGCACATTTGGCTTCAGTGCTCACCACACATGCTAGCCAAAGCTCACACTCCTAGCTATTCCAGGATAGAGCTGTGGTGCTCACACAAGTGCTCCCTAGAAATTACACTTCCGGGTCATGGAACTCATACTTTTCTTTTTGGGCCATACCTGATGGTGCTCAGGGTTTAATCCTGGCTTGGCACTCAGCAATAACTCCTGGCAGTGCTCAGGGGATTGTTTGGAGTGCTTGGAATCAAACCCAGGTGGTCTGCATGCAAAGCAAGTGCCCTGCTTGCTGTACTATCACTCCGACCCTGGAACTCATGCTTTTTAGTTATGTTGCTCTCCATGGGTTGCATCCCCTTTCTGTGGTGCAACTGGAAATCGCCTGTGGTACTAGGCATCACAGAGAGCAGTGCTCCCTGGACCACACTTAGTGCATGCGGGACACCAGGGTTTGAATCCATTAACATGTGGTTGCAAAACAGCCACCGTAAACCATGCCCTATTTCCATAAGCCCTGTGACTCTTTTGATTGCCACTGTTAAAACCTGGGCATTTGGGGGCTGGAGTGATAGCACAGAGGGTAGGGCGTTTGCCTTGCACAAGGCCCACCCAGGTTTGTTTCCCAGCATCCCATATGGTCCCCTGAGCACCACCGGGGTAATTCCTGAGTGCAGAGCCAGGAGTGACCCCTGTGCATCGCCAGGTGTGACGGAAAAAGCAAAAAAAATCAAAACCAAAACCAAAAACAAACCAAAACAAAACAATAAAACCTGGGCAGTTTAATCTAAAAATGTGGGACTCCAGAAACCAGATTTGTTCTTCTCTAGGGTTTGCTGGATTTGGTTTGTTCTGTTTTGTCTTTTTAATTGTTGCAAGCCATTTCTGTGCTGAGGATAAGCCAGAGGTATGAATTTATGATTTCAGGTCTTTTCCTAGCCTTTTTCTGGGTATGCCTGGTCAATTCCTGGTTTTCCTCAGATACATTGTTAAATGTCCTAGCCTTTAATATCTGTCTTTCAAGGGGGTGGGTAAGAGGGTTGTGTGGGAAGGGCACTAGCTCTTTAAATCCCATGGAAATCACCTTAGCAGAAGGAAGAGCTTGTAGCAGTGCCTTAAGGTGCAACAGTGGTGCCAGTTTTTATGTCTCAGTGAATGCAGCAGGACAAATCCTCCAAATTTGCAGACAGGGTCCTTTTTGCTCACCTCATCACCAAAATGTGTGCAGATGGCTCCAGGGACATGTGCACAGCTGCCTGCCACATGACTGGAACTGATGAAAATAAACCACATTTCAATGTCCAAATCTTGCTGGCATTTTGCATCTTAGAGAGTTCCAAAATTGTTACAGTTAGACATAATCTGTCAGTGCAGTAGATTAGTATTGAGACTCCCAGTGCTTCCTTTCTGCCAAATCCTTTCTAAAAACTTCTTTTAGTTTATTTTAATTTTTTGGGGGGTGGGCGAGGGGATCACACCTGGTGATGCACAGGGGTTACTCCTGGTTCTGCACTCAGAAATTACTCCTGGCGGTGCTCAGGGGACTATATGGGATGCTGGGAATCGAACCTGGGTCGGCCGTGTGCAAGGCAAATGCCCTACCTGCTGTGCTATTGCTCCAGCCTCAGTTTTTTTTTTTTTATCTTTTCATTTATTTTTCTTCATTCATAGGATTTTATTATCATTCTAAGTATTTTCTAATTGTCAGGCTCATGACTTCTTTAATCAATGAATTAAAGCATGTTTGGGCTGAAGCGATAGCACAGTGGATAAGGCATTTGCCCTGCACGTGGCTGACCCAGGTTCGATTCCCAGAATCTCATATGGTCCCCTGAGTACTGCCAGGAGTAATTCCTGAGTACATGAGCCAGGAGTAAGCCCTGTGCATCAGCATCACCAGGTATGACCAAAAAAGCAAAAAGAAAAAGAAAAAAAAGAAAAAAGAAGTATGTTTAACAATTTTCAAACAAGATCTTTTTTCCTTTATGTTGTTATTTTCCTTTAATTATGTTGTAGACTATACTATACAGTCCATGATATTGCTTCTTTGACATTTGTATTTATAAATGTTTCATATATGTTTGAGAATTATATATTCCTTAACTGTTGTGTAAATATTACTAACTATATTAAATTTAAAAAATAGAGGGGCTGGAGCGATAGCACAGCGGGTAGGGCATTTGCCTTGCACGCGGCCGACCCGGGTTCGATCCCCAGCATCCCATATGGTCCCCTGAGCACCACAAGGAGTAACTCCTGAGTGCAAAGCCAGGAGTTACCCCTGTGCATCGCCGGGTGAGACCCAAAAAGCAAAAAAAAAAAAAAAAAAAAAAAAAAAAATTAAAAAATAGAAAATTTTATTAATCTATAACAATAACAGACTGAACTGGTAGACTGTAGTTGAAAAAGAACAAAGGAATTACATCTTTGTTCTGCATTTAGGAGATCTGACAGGCTTTTTTTGGGGGGAGGGGTATTGAGTAAAACAAAAGCTTTAAGCAGTCCATGTAGAAACTGGAAGAAGAAAATTACAATATGCTTTTGGTAGAAGTTATTTGATATACATATTTATTTTATATCTTAAAAAGCAGAATCACATTAATTTTCTCAATTGAATCATTCTAAGAAGACTGAAATTGAGCATGCTTAGTTTGCTTTAGAAATTTCTGAAGAGCTGCCTGTTACTAGCTTAGGAAGCTTCTTCCTTCCCCACCAGGCTCTCCTGTTCCTTAGGAGGATCTGGTGATGTCGGTTACAACTGGCGCTGAGTAAACAACTCATGATTGAGGTAGTCAAACACTTTCACTTCCTACTAGGAACAACAGGGTGATTTGGCTCACTCTTTATCACCGAGGGCCCTATTAAGTTAGCAGACAGAGAGGGAGGGAAGTTCCTATTGTTAGAGAATTTCCAAAGTTATAAATTGGTGAACTTAAGAGTTTAATTGTGTCGTCCCTTCTTCTGTTGATATGCAAGCAATGGATCTCAGATTTTTGATACAGTGATATGTCATTTTAATAAACTCAGTTCCTTGATTAAATGTATTGGAAAACTATCTCTGGGTAGAGAAGAGTTGTTTATTTCAATGATGTTGCTGAAAGTAGAAAATCAAAGCTGCAAACAGCTGGACATATCTCTTCCTTTCGAAAACCAATGATCACCACACTCCTTTCAGTTTTATAGTCCAAGCAGAGGTGACTGGGAGAATCGGGGGTGTTTTGTGAGGCAGATTGATGATGAGACCAGAAGTGGAGTCATTGGTCCATTTCACTTGTTTTTTGATTCCCAGTAGTTTTACCTGCAGGGAGCAGAAGGGAAATTAAAATAATTTGAATGCATTAATGAGTACAGAATAGAACCAGAACATGGGGGGACAGGGATGGATATCTAAGGAATTAAATAAGGACCAAGGATGGAACATAGTGGTAGAGTGCTTGCCTGGCATTGTGTGAAAGCCCAAGCTTAATTCTGAGCACTCTGAAAATAAATAAATAAAAGGGAATGAATATGGTGAAACCTGGAGTAGGAAGAAACAAAGAAAGAGACCTGCTGATACCTTAGTAACAAATTAAATCTCAGGGCTAGAGATATGGCTCAGTGGTAGAGCACATGCCCTGCATATGTGAGGCCTGGGGTGGGAGATGGGGGTGGGGGGTAGAGAGGTGGAGGGGGAGAGGGAGAAAGAGGATGAGGATGAAAAGGAATAATAAATAAATAATATCAGAAAGGACTGAGTCTATTTACCTCTGTGCTTGAGGTAACTTTGGGGGATCCTAGGTGTAAGATTCCACCTTTTGGCCAGTTCAGGAAAATGGCATAAACATCTGCTTCTTTGGAGGTGTACCTAGATAGAAAGACAGACCATTGTCAAAGACACCTGGCTTGTCACCTTGACACAAACTTACATACTTTGTTATCTCTTTTCCTTTATCCACCAACCCCAAATCCTTTTTTAAAAAAATTTATTTAAATTTATTTATTTTTTCCAACCCCAAATCCTTGAGCCTCCCACTGCCACTAGGAAATGCCATATGTTTGTGTCAGTTAGGTCTGCAGGAAGGAGATGCTCTAGGAGACTCTTTTCAGTGCTGTCTTCTACTTTGGGATGTATGTTTCCTTTGAAAATTCTTTTATTTAATTGGTTCTGAGTGATACTTCAAAGGGCTGAAACAGGCTTTGCATGTTGGGGCCTGGGTTTAATCCCCAGCATGGTTCCCTGAGCACCATCAAGAATAACCCCTGAGCACAGAGCCAAGAGTAACTCCTGACCACCACCAGGTGTGCCCTTTCCCCATTTTATTCTTATTAACATTTTAAGTCTGGCTGGAAAGATCGTACAGCAGGTAGGGAGTTTGCCTTGCATGCAGCCCACCAGGTTTGATTCCTGGCATCCCGTATGTTCCCCTGAGAACCCCCAGGAGTGATTCCTAAGTGTAGAGCCAGGAGTAACCCCTGAGCATCACCAGGTATGGCCACAAAACAAGAACAAAAACAACCAAAACTTTTTTTTTTAATTCTTGAGAAAGAATGGAAGTTCTACATGTGCACCTGTGGCATCAACAAAAAGAATGCATAAACCTGTGAAAGGTGTCTCTGAGAAAATCCACTGGAGAAAACAGCCATCATCGTGGGGAGACTCAGCTCTATAGAACACAGAATTCTGGACAAGTCTGGAGCTAAGGAATGCTTCCTCTGGGTAGAAGGATGGGAGAAGAAGAGACAGAAAGAAATCAGGGATTGGCAAGCTGGTACTGGACATAGAATGCCAACCTAAGGCAGGAAGGTGCTGAATGCACAGGACTTCCAGATCTTCAGCTTTATTGCAACACTTGTCAAGTCAGAAACACACTCTGATTTTACTGAGCTCACTCCTGGCCTGGCCCTGCCCAGCTGGTGGTAGCCTGGGCTTCACTCCACCCAACAGGGTAAACAGCTTTGGGCTCCACCAAAGGGTTCAAGGGTCCATACAATCTGACAGGCTTATAGCCACATCCAGCTCAGAACTAAAGGAAGCTTCCCTAACGTGTGTGCACCAGACCTGATTTCCAACCTAAGACACTGAATGCATAGACCCCCACAGAGGTTCAGGGTTTTTTTTTTTTTTTTGGTCTGCACTCACTTGTAGTACTAAGAATTGGCAGTCCCCAGCATGGACAGGGTGCAACTGTCCCTGGGCCACAGCTGGAAGCAGCCAGTCCAGAGTGTGATTCAGATAGAAAAGAGCTGAAAGATGAGCCCCACCCTTCAGGCCATGCTTCTCAGCCAAGATCCCTGAACTGCTACTGGCAAATGCAAAAATCCTCCCATAGGGTGAGAGCAATAGTACATGGGGTATGGCTCTTGTCTTACATGTAGCCAATTCTGGTTCAATCCTCGGCATCCCCTATGGTCCCTTGAGCATGCTAGGAATGATTCTAAATACAGAACCACCAGGTGTGACCCCAAAACGAAGGAAACAAATCTTCCCATAGGTGCAAAGATCAGTTTGCAGAAGAGTCTTTAGTTACTGGCCAAGTTCCTGTAGACACCATATCAACTGACAGGTACTGGCAACTGTAAACTCTGGGCTGGGGCTAACAGCTACACCTGACGCTACAGCATCCACAGTGCACAGGTGACCCAGACTCTCTGCTGTGATCCAGGTGCACACAGATCAGAGTCACAGGCAGCTGTTTGACCTTTCGAGCAAGTAAGGAATTCTCAGAAGATCTGCAGCTGCCAGAAGTCAGTAGAGTCACAGGCACTAGCCTCGCACTGTAGACAGGAACACCAGCTCACTGCTCAGGCCAGCTGGAACTTGGAGCTCCCATGAAGCACCAGGAATGATGAAAAAATACCAAAAAAAACAAAAGAAGAATAAATTTAGCTGCATCACCAGATGGGGACAGAAGCCCGGGTGTTGGATAACATTGGGTTGTCCTTGCTCCCCCTCAGCCCTCCACAGTGCCCTTGAGGCACACCCAATTCCATCAAGCACTAATAATCCTATATTGCTTTTCTCTTTCCTTTATATCATTTGCATGGTTTAGTAATATCCTTTTTGTATAGACACAGGAAGATAGTTGATGTTACGCTTTGTAACATGGGAACTAATTGACTTCAAAATAATATTTACTCCTGGGTATCCATATTTACTTGACTTAAGCCTCAGTTACTCTTAGTTCCTAGCACTCCAAAAGCAGTGTCCTGACGAAGGGACTGGGTGGACCCAGGGCAAGCTATAAGCTACCCTGGCATCAAAAGGAGACAAGCTAAGTGCCACAAATATAATAAATTAAGAGCATGGTCATGGAACAAACTCTGTCATGACCCAGAAAGAAATAACTGAGTAAGGACCCTGCTGGGGTTAGGAACGACTAACCTGGCCTGAGGACTGTGGTCTGGAATATATAGTGAGATGTCCCCAGGAAGAGCCAACCTTTAAGCTTAATATATCTCTTACCGTGTTCATACAAAGTGACTAGAAATATTATAAGAAATAAATTTACTATGATTGTTTAAATGAATTACTAGCTGAGGAAAGGAGAAAGCAATACACTCTGGATAGAATCCCATCCTTGAGCAGATCTCCTGGTAGTCTGGAGTGTTGAATCCTCAGATGAGATTTTGTCCTTGAGTTAATCTACTGAAGAAGTGGCTTTACCTCTGTTTATTGTTATGACAATGTTCAACCCCACCTATGTGTAACCCCCACCCTTCATGATTCCTATGTAAGAATGATGTAAGGGGAAAGAGGGGACTAGAAAATCGATGACTAGAAAGAGGATGAGAACTGAGACTTTGGGACTTTGGGACTTTGAGGACTAGAAAGACTAGACGACGATGATGACCAGAAGTAGAGGACTATGAGACTAGGATGAGAACGGAAGAAGATATAATGAAAAAAAGGACTTTATGGTCTACAAGGAGACAAGGACGATAAAACTATGGTGACTAGGATTATGACCAAAACTACGACTATGACTGCACTGTAAGGGAGAGATCAGACTATATTGGGGAGGAGAGAGAAATAAACCGACTGCAGACCAGCCTGGGACTCAGTTCCCCAGTTTCTCCATTCCCTGGTCCTTTGTCCGTCTGTCACTACCATGGGCCAGGCAGGGGAATGGCTCTCATCCACGGAATGCACGCATCTTGCGTGTGCCCCCACACCCTTTTCTTTAGAAACTCACACCCAGGAACGTCTTCAACTACATCAGGACTTTCTACACTGTCTGAGGATGGATACAGAGCAACAATCAATCACCTCATTGCTTACTGACCTGAGGAAATCACTAGAAGAGAGAATCAATAAACCTGAAGAAAGATTGATGTAAAGATTAAAGAACTCATTCAAACAGAAGCAAAGGAGCTAAAGGATACAGAGTAGGACTTAGCAGAAGAATGGAAGAAGCCAAAAACTGAATCTCTGACCTTGAATACGAGGCACAGGAAATCATCAATAGAGAAGAGGTAATAGAAAAGAGATTTTAAGAAATAGAGACAACTTAAGAAATATATCTGACAATATCAAGAGGAATGACCTCTCCTTGAAAAAAATTTCAGAAGGTGGAAGAATGGTAGGTGGAAGACATAGTAGCTGAGAATCTCCTCAATCTGAGTCTGGGGTGGGGGTGGGGGGCAGAATTTGTGTATCTTTAATCCAAAAGGATTTAATAGCAGAAGAATGGCTTTGGGATTTCCTCAAAGTAATTTCTAGGCCAACTTATGACTTATAATATGTGCATCTTTGTTTATTTGTTTCCGGGCCACACCTGGTGGTACACAGGGCTTTCTTCTGGCTCTGCACTCAGGGATCACTCCTGAAGGGGTTCAGGAGACTAAAAGGGGTGACTGGAATAGAACCTGGGTTGGCCTTATGCAAGGCAGCTGCCCTCCCTGCCATACTATCGCTGCAACCCTATTGTGCATCTTCTTGATGCCTGTTCTGGCTGGGTCATCGTCCAGTCCCAGCATACACACAAGACATGACTCACCACACAGTTGCGTTCTTTTCCAAGTGCACCCTCCACGGCTTAGATGCATAAATGGCCTCTCCATTGACTTGCAGCCACTTCCCCACACCAAGAAGCCTTTCTTGGAAAATGGGATCAATCACTCCATCTTTAGTGGGTCCAATGTTGAGAAGATAGTTGCCTCCCAAACTTACTGTCTGAACCAGTTCCTGGAGAGAACAGAAATAATAAAATCCGAGCTAAGAATGCAAAGCCTGGCATATCTGTTTCAAACAGATATTGAGAAGGAAAATAATCTTGGGAAGAATTCTTTCACTGTTATATGAATATCCTTTAGCCTTTTTGCTTGTTTGTTTTTGGGCCATACTCAGGGCTTCCTCCTGGCTCTGCACTCAGGAATCACTTCTGGCAGGACTTGGGGGACCATATGGGATGCTGGGGATCAAACCCAGGTCAGCCTCATACAAGGCAAGTGCCCTACCCACACTACTATTTCTGGCCTCAATTCAATTCTTTATCCTTTTGGGAAAAAAATCCTGTTTTTAGCATTATGAAAGCAAGACAGGTTTACATGAGAAAACTGGTATGTCCTGTCTACTTGATGAACACATGTTGTTTTTGTTTTGTTTTTGGTTTGGTTTTTGGGTCACACCAGCAATGCTCAAGGGTTACTCCTGGCTCTGTGGTTAGGCATTACTCCTGGTGGTGCTCAGGGGACCATATGGGATGCTGGGGATTGAACCCAGGTTGGTTACATGCAAGGCAAATGCCCTATCCACTGTACCATTGCTCCAGCTCCCAATGAACATATGTATTAACCCAAATTCCAGGGAGTGATCATGGGCACTTCCCTGTGGGACTGTCCCTCCATAGTGCTGTATGCTACAGGGGAAGGGCCACTGATCAGAAGCACAGTGTATCTAATCCAAAAGGATTTAATAGCAAAAGAATGGCTTTGGAATTCCCAACAGGGGAGCTGGGAATAAAGCACTTGGCCATGAAGGTATCATGCAGAGCCCTTCAGAGAGAATTCAGGGATGAGACAGGAGATTTTGAGTGGCTTCTTTGCAAACTGGTGAGCTGGAAGATATCTGAGAGTTTCTGAGCCACTCTACTTGTGATGCGCTGTAAATGTAAGCTTATACTTGCCTGTGAGGCTGGAGTGATAGTACTGGGCACAGGGTACTTGCCTTGCTCGTGGCCAACCTGGCACCACATAAGGTCCCCCGAGCCTCACCAGGGGTGATCCCTGAACATGGAGCCAGGAGTAAGCCCTGAACACCACTGAGTATAGCCCAAAACACCCCCTCAAAATATACACACATACATATATACTGCCCCTTTAGCAAAACAGGCACTCAAGAGAAAAGTCTGAAAGACATCTGAAATGGGATATGTATGTATGTGTACCTGTTTACTATGAGCACATACATATGCATTCCAAGGCAGTACCAAAATTAAACTTATGTAAAGAAAAATTTCATTACGGAGGAGAAATTTAGGTAAGAGTAATCTAGAGGCATCGCAGAAAATACCTTTTTTTTTTTTTTTGCTTTTTGTATCACACCCAGCAATGCACAGGGGCTCTGCACTCAGGAATGACTCCTGGCGGTGCTCAGGGGACCATATGGGATGCTGGGATTTGAACCTGGGTTGGCCGTGTGCAAGGCAAACACCCTACCCGCTGTGCTATTGCTCCAGCCCCAGAAAATACCATTTAAGTTTTAATTTTTTTTTCTTCTTTCCAGTCTTTTCCTACCCAGTTTTCTACCCTGGGATCACCTATTTTATATTCATAGACATTTTAACACTTAAGGAAAATGCACCTGCCTACTTCATTATTCCTTTATGTTTGTTAAAAAAAAAAACCCAACTGAAAACCACTTCTATGCCCAACTGGAAATAATTTTGGGAGAAACATCTCTGTACATAAAACTTCCTTCTCTGATGATAACAATTTCCTTAGGACAGATTTCTGTAAGCGCTCAGCAACTCTGCAGGATTCTCGTGAGCTGCACTTACATCTGGTCAGTAATGGGCTTCTGCCATGTTTCTAGTTCACACTTAACAAACGACTGACTCTCAGGTTTCCTACCGAAATGATTTCAGCTTCGTTCATAATCTCAGAAATAAGCATGTTGCGGCGATAGCCCCAGGAGCGCTTGTCTATGCTGGTGCACATTTCCCACTTGTGAGATGGCACGGTCTGGGGTTTGAATTTGTCTTCACAGTTGTAGTATCCTCCATGGTGACAGGAACAGTTCTGACCCCATCGGTCATTCACTACCACCTCATCCTAAAGGAGCAAAGAGAACCGGGTCATCACATATAAAACCACTCAACTTCGAACCACAGTCTGATCATTGAAGAGTCTAAGTGGGAGCAAGAAACAGACCAAGGCTGGACAGTCATTCTGAACTGGTGCCCTTTTACCCTGGATGTGAACTGAGCAAGCTAGAGTTTTTTTTTTTTTTTTTTGGTGGGGAGACTGTAACTACTATCCAATGGGAAGTAGCAAGGCATGCTATTAAATATTTCAGCATAAACTTTCCTCAAACCAATGAAATATCCAGCTCCAAAATGTTAATAGTGTTGACAGGGGATTAGAGAGATAGTACAGTGGGTAGGGTGCTTGCCTTGCACACAGAGAACCTGGGTTCAATCCCCAACACCTCATATGGTCCACTGAGCACTGCCAGGAGTGATCCTCAAGTGAAGAGCCAGGAATAAGCCCTGAGAACCACTGGGTATGATCCCCAAAAACAAACAAAAAAATCCTGACAAACCCTGGTCTACTGATAGGTAATGTCAGATCTGGGAGGGACTGTTTCAAAGACCATCTAGAAAATTACTTACTCTATTAGAGGAGAAATGAAGAATAGCTTTGTCCAAGATCATATTCCCTAGAGAGTTTTGGAAAGCTACAGCTAGGAGGCAGGGATTAATCAAATATTCTTTTCTTTTTTTTAAGGTCTTGCTAGACTCAGAGATCACTATATGGGACATCTTTGTGTAAATGTTTAACTTTACTGTGAGTTTTTTTTTTTGTTTTGTTTTTTTTTTCTTTTTAGGTTATACCCGGTGATGCACAGGGGTCACTCCTGGCTCTGCAATCAGGAATTAACCCCCGGTGGTGCTCAGGGGACCATATGGGATGCTGTAATCGAACCCGGGTTGGCCACATGCAAGGCAAATGCCCTACCACTGTGCTATTGCTCCAGCCCACTGTGAGATTTATACTTGAGTGTCCAAGGTAAATAAAACACAGTTGCTGCCATTATAAATCCAGCAGAGATGTGTTGAGACATGATTATCACAAAAAAGTTAACTACCTAGAGATGAACGTAAGAGCCAACAGTGTAACCTCTGGCAGGAAAGGGAATGAACTTCCAGGAAGGAATCTGAATCTCCATAATATCAGTTTACTTCAAACAAATACTTATTGGAAAGGCAATTTGATGGCATTTAAGATTGAAGACAGAACAACGAATGAGGTCTCAAATCTTGCCTTCACAGAGTTGGAGATAATACAGCAAGTTGGGTGCTTGCCTGGCACGCAGCCAACCTGGGTTTGACCTGTGGCATCCCATATGGTTCCCTGAACTCCACCAGGAGTGATCCCTGAGCACAGAGCCAAGAATAAACCCTGAGCATGGCCAGGTGTGGTCAAATATCAATCAGTCAGTCAAAACCTTGTCTTCATAATGAAGAAAAGAGATATCAAGGGAAATAGCATCTGAAATACACTGGGTAAGTGATAATGGGGAAAAATAGCAGGGAAAAGCATACAGCGTCAGGGGATGGACAGATACTACAGTGGGTAGGACATTTACCTTGCATGCGGCCCACCTGGATTTGATCCCCAGCATCTATATGATCTCCTGAGCACCACCAGGAGTAATTTCTGAGTGCATAGCCAGGAGTAACTACTGAGCATTGCCGGGTGTGGCCCACTCTACCACACTACCCCCCAAAACAGCATATAGTATCACAGGGTCAGGGTGTAATTTCAGGCTCAGTGTTGGGCCAGCTGCATTAAGTATGTACCCTTCTCTAAGCCCCGTGGAAAGTGCAGGTGTGAGCTGTGCAGGATTACAGCCCCAGGAACAGGGGGCTGTTATCTCCTAAATGTCCTGTCCTGACATATTCTAGCTCTCAAGCAGCCCTCCCAGACACGAAAAGCATCACAGCCAGAATGGGAGAACAGGGTCTGCAGGATCCCATCCCAGAGTTCATGTCTGAGTCACCCCAGTGTGACGCCCCTAGGAGAGAAGAAGCACCTCTAGCAGCCTCTGCCCCACAATTTGGCCAGTCCCCAAACACCACTTTTGTCTTAGATGATCTCGTTCTCTTTAATGTTCTACACCAGACAGTGCTCTGTTCTAAGTCTAGTAACAACTATCCAAAATGATTTTTTAGTAGTTGTTATTATTCTGGGGCCACACCTGGCAGTGCTCAGGGGACGATATGTGATGCTGGGATTCCAACAAGAGTTGTAAACTACAGCCACATGCTAGCGAAGTGCCTCAACCTTTGCACTCTCTCTCCAGCCACCCATATGCTGTTTATATTCTTATTTATGTTGCTGTTGTCACTGTCTTAACTCCAGAGGTAAGCTTTCTTTGATCAAAAGAGATAAATCAGAGATAAATCATGCAATCACATACTTTGACTGGACTGTCGTTGTAGAGCCAAGCAAGAAACCCTGTAGAGTTCCAATAAGAATCAGGACTTTCCCAGTCTCCATCAGACCAAATCAAGTCAGGTCTGTACCTGAAAGACAGGCAATTAGAACAGTTTATTATATGAATTAATTCACAGCAAAGTCTTATGGATTTATTTGCCTGCAAAAAGCTGGCTACTCTCACTGGGGGTCACAGTGCTATTCAGGGCACCATGTGGTACCAAGGATAGAATTGGGGTTGACCGCATGCAATGCAAGCACCTTAACCACCATACTGCCAAATTGCAAACATTAACCTTCTCACATTTCATTGACTATTTATTTATTTAAATTTTTCTTTTTGGGTCACACCTGGCGATGCACAGGGGTTGCTCCTGGCTCTGGACTCAGGAATTACTCCTGGCGGTGCTTAGGGGACCATATGGGACGCTAGGAATCGAAACCAGGTTGACCGTGTGCAAGGCAAACACTCAACCCGCTGTGCTATCGCTCCAGTCCCAACCTTCTCACATTTTAAAAACACTTCAAATTATCATAGCATAAAGAATACAGAAAAAGAGGCAAAACATTAATACACACACATACATGAAAACCCCCTTTGCTAACATAACTACTATTTGATACACAGCAATTTGTCCTATTCCTTCCTAATCATTAGTTTTGGTTTGGAGTCATAGCCAGTGGTACTCAGAGGCTACTCCTGGCTGGGTGGTTGGGGGTTCTCATAGCAGTGCTCAGGGGACCATGCAATATTGGGGATTGAAGCTGGGTCTTTTGTATGCTTCTACATGCAAAGTATATGCTTAGTCCATTGAGTTATCTCTTCATCTCTTTCTAATCCTTCTGTTTTGTGGGGGGGAGGGGAAGGCAAGCGGGGGAATCTGCAGTGCACTGGCAGTGCTCTGGGAACATGATGCAGTGCCATGGAACCCATGGCTGCACACATTGAGCTACATCCCCAGCCCAATTTCTCCCTCAATTTTTTTTTTTTTTTTGGTCACATTCAGCAATGCTCAGGGGTTATTCCTGGCTCTGCACTCAGGAATTACCCCTGGCAGTGCTGGGGGACCATATGGGATGTTGGGGATCGAACACAGGTTGGCTTTGTGCAAGGCCCTATCCACTGTACTATTGCTCCGACCCCTCTTCCTCATCTTTTATTTACTGCTTTTAAAATGAAGAGTGACAGGCTTCCTCTACAAGCCCATTGTTCCCCCTTGAACGCTATCTTGATTGTTTATCTCTGTGTATCTTGGCTTGCTTTCCCACCTAGAGAAGCACAGTGAACACCTCCTTCTCTCTCTCCTCCCATATCTTTCTAAATAAGTTTCAATAAAAGCTCTTTGTTGGAGCTGGAGCAATAGCACAGCAGGTAGGGCGTTTGCCTTGCATGCAGCCGACCCGGTTCGATTCCTCCGTCCCTCTTGGAGAGCCCGGCAAGCTACCAAGAGCATCCCGCCCACATGGCAGAGCCTGGCAAGCTACCTGTGGTGTATTCAATATGCCAAAAACAGTAACAACAAGTCTCACAATGGAGACGTTACTGGTGCCTGCTCGAGCAAATGATGAATAACAGGACGAGAGTGCTATAGTGCCTGTGTGGTGTGGGAAGAGGGGGTCCCATCAGGGCTATACTTGGTGGTGATAAAGAGGCCATACAGTGCTGGGTATCAAGGGCCCTGTGCATGCCAGCCCTTACGGTTAACTCTCTGGCCCTTCTTCCCATTTTAAAGAGCAAGTACCAAAAGCTCACGGGGGAGCTGGAGCCATAGCACAGCGGGTAGGGCGTTTGCCTGGCATGTGGCTGATCTGGATTCTATTCCCAGCATTCCATATGGTCCCTTGAGCACCACCAGGAGTAATTCCTGAGTGCATGAGCCAGGAGGAGTAATCCCTGTGCATCGCCAGGTGTGACCCAAAAAAGCAAAACAACACAAAACAAAACAAAAGCTCACAGGGAGCATATTGCACAGGGGCATGAAAGAACTTGTAAGTAACGGGGTCTGCAACTCACACTCATCTGATGTCAAATCCTGTGCTGTAACTGAGTAATTAGCAAGCAGGTGAACTCCAAGAAAAAGACTGGCTGAGTGGCCAGACACAGCACAGGGATCTGCTTCCCCGAGTACACATGTGAAACTCTGCTAGGCACTTTATGTTCATTGGTTCATACACAACAATATGCTGTATATTATCCACATTTTGCAAAAAAATAAAAAAAATAAAAATCTAGGGCCAGAGCCATAGCATAGTGGGTAGGCCATTTGTCCATGGTTCCATCCCTGCAATCCTCTATGGTCTCCCCAGCACTGCCAGGAATGATTCCTGAGTGCAGAGCCAGGAGTAAGCCCTGAGCATCTCCAGGTGTGGCCACAAAACAAACTAAAACCAAAACCAAAACCAAAAAAAGAAAAGAAAAGAAAAATATTTAAAAAATTGTGAATAGTTCAGACCATAGAGCTGGCAATAAAGGAATTGGGTGGGGCCAGGGAGGCAGTGCAAAGGGCTGAAATTCATACTTTGCATGTATAATGTCTGGATTTAATACCCAGTATCTCAACATTCCCAGAGAACCACTGGATCCCCCTAACAACAACAACAACAACAACAACAACAACAAAAGGAACAAGGAACAGAATTTCAGATTCAGTTCTGATTTCTTATTTTTTAGGGACCACACTTGGCAGTGCTCAGGGGCTACACTAGGCTCAGTGCTTGGGGGGTTTCTCCTGATGGTGCCTAGAGACTATCAGTGCCAGGTATGGAATCTGGGCTCCTGTATGCTAAACATGTGCTACAACCAGACAGCCTCTAACGGTCAGATTCAGTTCTTTCTCACTGTACGCCTCTGCGAGTTCCTGACAACTGTACTATTTATTTAAATAAGTCACTTTTCCCCCCTTCCTTCTTTCTATCTTTTCTTCCTTCCTTCCTTTTTACATCCACTAGTGACAAATTTCAAGATGAGAGTGATCATTTTAAGAATAACAGCCCTGGGGCCGGAGCGATAGCACAGCGGTAGGGCGTTTGCCTTGCACGCGGCCGACCCAGGTTCGATCCCCGGCATCCCATATGGTCCCCCAAGCACCGCCAGGAGTAATTCCTGAGTGCAGAGCCAGGAGTAACCCCTGAGCATCGCTGGGTGTGACCCAAAAAGCAAAAAAAAAAAAAAAAAAAAAAAAAGAATAACAGCCCTGGGGCTGGAGCAATAGCACAGCGGGTAGGGCGTTTGCCTTGCAAGCGGCCTACCCGGGTTCGATCCCCGGCATCCCATATGGTCCCCCAAGCACTGCCAGGAGTAATTCCTGAGTGCAAAACCAGGAGTAACCCCTGAGCATCGCTGGGTGTGACCCAAAAAGCAAAAAAAAAAAAATAAAAAAAATAACAGCCCTATTTTGTTCATTTTGGTCATGCTGGTGGTCCCGGGGCTGGGACTCAGGCTCTCACACCCAATCTTTATTACTAAGATACATCCACAGCCCAACACCTTATACTGTCCCAGACTTTGTGATGGGAACTACTCACTTATTATTCTGAGCAGGGTATAAAAATAAAGTATTTCTTTATTATCTGGGTTTTTTGGCCACATCCAGGGGATCTCAGGGCTTACTCTTGGCTCTGTACTCAGGGAACACTGCTGGTGGGCTTAGGGGATTGATGGGGTGCCAAGGATCGAACCTGGATTGGCTGCATGCAAGGCAAGTTCTCTACCTACTGTACTATCTCTCCAGCCAGTATTCTCACTTTAGATAGACACTGAGGCTCAGAAGGGTTATCTTTTTAAGACTGGGGGGAAGAAAAACCAACTGAGAAATAGCAAAGGTCAGAATTCAAAGGGAGACCTGTTTACACCAAATCATTTGCAAGGTTCATTAGTCTGAGTTGCTCTTCTTCCGAGTTCTGACAAAGAAAACAGCATGCAAAGAAGGAATAAAACTACCAACCCCTCCCCCCCCCCCGCCCCGCTTTGGTTTCTTTTTGAGTCACACCCAGCAGTGCTCAGGGTTTATTCCTGGTTCTGTTCTCAGAGATCACTCCTTGAAGGCTCATAAGACCATATGGACTGTGGGGGATGGAACCTGGGTTGGCTGTATGCAAGGCAAACACCCTGCCCACTGTACTATCACTCCAGCCCTAGAGCAAAACTTACTTTACCAAGTTTGACTAGTTTAGTATAAAGGCAATGTAGCCATATTATAAAAATTTTGGCAAGTAGGAGAGAAAAACGATCTTATTTGGATACAATATCACTTTTATTATTTTAATGTCTTCTGAACTCCTTTCTCTACCCCCATAGTTCACCCTATTTCTCTTCTTTCCAAGTTAATAGTATCCCACAGAAAATTCTGATTTAACTGAATAACATTTTAAGGCCCAAACTCTCCTGTTTTTTTTTTACCTGTTTACAGGGTCGTATACTTACCTGGTTACAAGGTCATATAGCTCTGGCATTGTTTTTTCTTTAACAAAAAACTGTGTTTTGAAGTTATTTTTCTTATCAAGTACGTAAAGTGGATGGAACCATTCTAAGAGTGAGTGATAGAGTCCATACCGCATGTTCCTTAAACAGAAAAACAGAACAGCATCTATCATTTAAGAAAAACACCCTATTTTAACAAATATTAATTTTAACACAATGAGGAGGTGGGATCCAATACCATTTTCTTAAATTATCTCTTATTTAGCCACATAAGCAAAATGCCTTGGTTTACAATACTTTTGCTAATACACATAACTACTTTTTTTTGTAGGGGGAGGGTTGGGGTCACACCTGGAGGTATTTAGGGACTGGTCCTGGCTCTGTGCTCAGGAATGACCCCTGGTAGTTCTCAAGGAACCAGGGATGTGGTGCCCCTGGGATTCAAGCAAATGCCTATACTATCTCTCCAGCCCCCACAGAACTACTAAAAAAAATTAATTAAAAAAAATTTTAGACACACTATGGTTTATTCATTTATTTCCTTTTGGATGACATCTGATGATGCTCAGAGGTTACTCCTGGCTCTGCACTCAGAGATCAATTACCCCTGGCAGGGTTCAGAGGATCAACCTGGACAGGCTGCATGCAACCTGGACAGGCTGCATGCAACAGGCAGATACAACCCACCATCATATCTCTCTGGCCCCTACACACCATGATTTCTTTTTTTCTTTATTTATTTTTGCTTTTCAGGTCACATCTGGCAATGTACAGGGGTTACTCTTGGCTGTACACTCAGGAATTACTCCTGGCGGTGCTCAGGGAACCATATGGGATGCTGGGAATCGAACCCGGGTTGGCCGCATGCAAGGCAAACGCCCTACCCACTGTGCTGTTGTTCCAGCCCCGACACACACCACGCTTTAAACCAGAGTATCACCCCCCTCAGCCCACCATCCCCATACCTTTTTTGTTTGTTTGTTTTGGGCCACAACCGGCAATGCTCAGGGCTCAGATCTGAGCCCTGTGCTCAGGGATCACTCCTGGTGGGACTTGGGGGACCAGATGGTGTGCTGGGGATCAAACCCAAATTGGCTGTGTGCAAGGCAAATACCCTACCTACTGTACTATCTCTCCAGCCCCTATTATTTATTTTTCCCTTAAGATTTACTAAATTTTGCCGGAGTGATTGACCCAGGCTCAATCTCCAGCACCCCATATGGTCCTCCAAGTCTTCCAGGAATGATCCCTGCATGCACAGGCAGAAGTAAGCCCTGAGCAATGCAGGTTGTGGCCCCAAGCCAAAAATATTTAGTACATTTTTTCCCTTCTGATTTTTAGGCCACATATGGCAGTGCTGGGGTGGAAGGCGGGGGGGACTATTCTACTTGGGGGACACTTTCAATGGTGTTCTAGGGGCCACATAGTGCTGAGGACAGAACTTAGTTCTCCTGCACACAAGGCTTGGTCTCCATACTTTGATACATCTCCTTAGCCCAGTGATAGTTCTTTTTTTTTTTTTGCTTTTTGGGTCACACCCAGCGATGCTCAGGGGTTACTCCTGGCTTTGCACTCAGGAATTACTCCTGGCAGTGCCTGAGGGACCATATGGGATGCCAGGGATCAAACCCGGGTCGGCCACGTGCAAGGCAAACGCCCTACCTGCTGTGCTATCGCTCCGGCCCCCAGCCCAGGGATAGTTCTTAATGAAATGTGGTTAATCTATTTTTATATACAATAAAATGTGATTTGGGATTTTTGAGGGATGTCAATTTTTTTTTTTTAATCCAGAATTGCTCAGAGACTATTTCTAGCACAGAGCTGACGGTTGCTCCCAGTGGTGCCTGGCAGAGCTAAGGATCACACCCAGGGTTCCTGCATGCAAGTATGTGCCCCAGCCCCTTAAGCTTTCTACTTGCCCCATTAAAGACTGTTTCGTGCTAACAATGGTGAGTTTCAGGGCCAGAGAGATAGTACAGGGCACAGGGCACTTGCCTTGTGACTGACCTGGGTCCAATCTGGAGTACCACATATGCACCCCCCCCGCCCCGCCACTGCCCTGCCCCAAAAGGTATTTTGAAATAACTATTATGCAAGTAAGAAATGAGGATAAAATTGCAATGACACAGATAAGGCAGAAAGAACTACAGTAAAGTACTTCATCATATGATTTGGGCAATAAACAGATACACAGAAGGTAAAAGAACTACTAGTCCAGATCTAATCAACATCTCAAATTTTATGCAGGGTTACTTTTGGGACACCTGGTAGTGATCAGGGGTTATTCCTAAAAGAGAGGGCAGAGTAACAGTAACTGGAGACACATACCTCTTACGCACGGCTTTTTCCAATTCACCAACCAAATCACGATGGGGTCCCACATCCATGGAGTTCCAGTTCCAAGATACAGAACTTGGCCAGTTGGTGAAGCCTTCGTGATGCTTTGTTGTCAGGACTACATACCTGGAGACATGGAGACATGGAGACCAGGTGGGTGAAGGAAGGAGGCACTGAGCCCTGAGCGTGAACTTCCCCCTTGGAAGATGGTTGGGAGGGGCCGGTGAGACAGTACAGGGGTTCAAGGCCATGCCAAGCATATGGCCTCCCTGGTCCAACTTGGTCCTCTGAGCATTGCTGGGGATATTCTTGGAGGGCCCCCAAACACTGGGGTGATCTGGGTAATCCCTGGCACTTCAGGCCCAGAAAAGCACCACATTCCCGGCACTCTTACATTTGAACTACAGCTTGGTGGTAGTAGGCACTCTCGGCCCCCCAACCACCCCTCCATCCCCCACCACAGTACCACTTAAGAGGGGGGGGGGGGAAGGCCATAAGAAGATAGGTTGAAACTATGTGTCTAAGGGGAAAAAAAAAAAGAAAAATGGTTGAGAGAAATTGAAATCTCAGGGTTGGAGTGATAGCACAGTGGGTAGGGCGTTTGCCTTGCACACAGCCGACCCAGGTTCGATTCCCAGCATCCCATATGGTCCCCTGAGCACCGCCAGGGGTAATTCCTGAGTGCAGAGCCAGGAGTGACCCCTGTGCATTGCCGGGTGTGACCCACCCCCCCAAAAAAAAGAAATTGAAATCTCTTTGCATGGGTGCCTACATTAAGGACACCCAGAGTGTAGCGAGCATCCTCTCCAGCTGAGGGGGAGGAGCAAAGAGAAGAAATTCTGGTCCTTCAAAGCTGCTGCTGGGTACTGAAAGTCACAGGCTGTTGCGGAGAACTTTAAGACTCTTTTTTTTGGGGGGGGGCACCCTGCCATGCTCAGGGGTTATTCCTGGCTCTACATTCAAAAATCACTCTTGTCAGTGATTGGGGGACTCTATGGGACACCAGGGATTGAACCCAGGTTGGTGGCATGCAAGGCAAGCGCCTTACCTGCTGTACTATCGCTCCTCCTGCAAACTTTAAGACTTTAAAAGACAGATAGTATGGAGTGATACTACAGCAACAGGTCAGTCTCCTTGCATGTGGCCGACCTGGGTTCACCCTGAGTACTGCATGTGGGCCCCTGAGCCCCCAGGAGTGATCCCTGAGCACAGAGCCAAGAGTAACTCCTGAGCATACCCAGGTATGGTCCAAAAACCAAATCAAAACTACCCCCTCAAAAAAAAAAAAAAAACAACCCTAAAACTAAACCCATGTGTTGATGAGGGGCCAGTAAGATAACTCAAAGGGCTGGAATACAAGCATTCCATACTGGGCAACACATGTGGCCACAAAAGCAAAATGAAACAGAAAGCAGATGACCCAGGCAATGTGGTGCAGTGATAAGAACCTACATCTGGGAGTCAAGTTTCCGGGTTTAGAGTGTTAAAAGTTATCTTGCCCAAGCAAGGACGTCTCCATGATCTTAATTTTTTTTTAATTTGTAAATTATGGTTCTTCAAAGCTAGTAAAAGACAGAGAATACCTTTTCCTGTTTATAACACTAATGTCAGCTCTGCTTCCAGGAAAAAGCAAGGAGACAAGGTGAGGGTAGACAGTACCTCCCCGCCTCCAGCCTTACTCTCCTCCAAAGGACCTCGTCCCAGAAGCCACACTCATCCTTCCAGAAGCATCACTTCCTAAGTCAATCCCTGGCGACCTATCTAGGGATAGGTCGCCAGGGACCTATCTCTCCTTCAGGAGAGGCTGCAGCCTCCCGCCACTTCCCGATTCCCAGCTTTCCCTAGCCCTGCAGGAGATACTTGTCCATTCTCAAACACCCACAGGCAAGCTCCATCCTTTGGAACAAGTCTGAAGCACTTCTGAAGGGGCCCCTCTCCCAGCATGCCAGATCCTCCTCCCCCCTTTCCTTCAGCACTGGAGCACTGTCGTCCCGTCCCGTTCATCGATTTGCTCAAGCAGGCAGCAGTAACGTTTCCATTGTGAGACTTGCTACTGTATTTGGCATATCGAATACGCCAAATAAACTGGGGAGCTTGCCAGGCTCTACCGCGGGCAGGATACGCTCAGTAGCTTACTGGGCTCCCCCGAGAGGGATGGAGGAATCGAACCCGCGTGGAAAGCGTGCAAGGCAAACGCCCTACCCGCTGTGCTATAGCTCCAGTCCTCCCCTCGGCAAACAGGGAAAAGAAAGAGCTGGTGGAGCACTTGCCCTGCACAAATGAGGCCCTGGGCTCAATCCCCAGCAAGGCAGGAAACAGAAAGAAAGTACTTTACCTCCCCCCACCCCCTCCTCTAATCACAGGAGGAAGCTGAAACACGGGCTGGAGTTCACAGTGCAACCAGGATCACAAGCTTCAAGTCATGGGATCCTGAGAGTCTTGCCCTGCAAAGAGACATTAGGCGTCCCCTAGCGCCATCCTCTTGGCGCTGAAGGCTACCAGAGCCACCACCTCCGGGAAACTTATTTTCTTTGAATCCCCAGACACACCCGCGTGTGCTCAGGCACCTCCGGATTCGCGTCTGCAGCCCCGTGGGAAGGGCCCTGGGACACGAGGCAGAGCGGGCGTAAGGCTCAGTGAGCCCAACGCCGGCCCGGCCAGCGTGGCCGGGCAGGGGCGCCCCGGCCGCCCCGCGGGGACACTCACTTGGCCCCCGCCGCCAGGAAAAGGCTGGCCCAGGCGTCGGGGTCGAAGAAGCGCGCGGTGAACAGCGGCCCGAATTCGGCGTAGCTGAAGCCGGGCGGGTAGTTGTCGCGCATGAACCGCTGGTACTGAGGCTTGGCATCGCCCTTCCAGTGCCACCAGAACCACTCGCTGCCCCAGGCCGGGACCGAGAACACACCCCAGTGCAGAAACACCCCGAACTTGGCCTCATCGAACCAGCTGGGCAGCGGCCGGGAGTCCAGACTCGTCCAGTCCGGGGTGTACTGGATCTCAGAAAGGGCTGGGACCCCGGCCAGAAGCACCAAGGCGGCGGCCCAGAGCAGCAGCAGCAGCCCGGAGCCCCCAACCCGAGACCTCACGCCGCGACACCCCATCGCGGCCACTGAGTCGCCACCGCTCTCCCGGAACTCGCCGGTGCAGGGCGGGGCCACGCCCACTTAGAGATGATTGGTTTGCAAGGAAAGGGGGCGGGTCAATCCAGGCTGCTAGGTTACCGGGTCTCGTCCCGGCTCTCTAGGGCGACCCTGCTGCGCCCTCTGGTGCTCAAAATGTAGTAAGGCGCGGGGAGGCGTTGACAGCGCTGATAAAGGATGGACCAGAGAATTTAACAGGGATTTCATTGCACGGGTTAAATATCGGAAGCGGAGAAGGTCCGATGTGTACAGAGAACTAGAAGCAGTTCCTTTTGCTTTTTGGAGCCGTGTAAGACTTTTGAGAAGTAGTTTGAAAGAGCAGGCCTGGTGGTAGGAATACGAAATGAAAGGGCATTGTAAACAGCCCTGGATGATTAAGTGGGCTAGAGGGGAGCCATTGTTGGGGGAGGGGGAGGGAGAAAGAAGGAAAGTGGGTGCTGAATTTTTAGGTTAAGGATTCCTTAAACGTTTTCTCGGTGTCAATTTTTGTGCAACGCAAGAAAAGACCCACCAATGAATAAAATGGCATGTTCTGTCAGAAGACGAACTGTTGGTATATAACTTGAAACATTTTAAGTTTAACATTGGTTCATTCTTTCTTCTCCACCCTTGCTGCAAGGAGTTTAGACTTATTGGGTTACACCCATGTAGTGCTCCCATTCCTCTGTGTTTATCTTTAACTTCCCTGTGCTCTTTTTCCTAGTCACCTTCCCTAATCGCCTGTCTCTCCAAATCAGACCCTATTATGACTTGTAAGGTCAAATTCTTCTAAGACACAAAATTCGCTGAATTTTGTATTTGTAAGTGAAATACTGCTTTCCTCTTTCCCTTATGTCTTTTGCATAGTTTATTTTAGAGCAATGTCCTTTTTGTATAGACACAGGAAGACAGTTACTGTACTCATACAAAATGACCAATATTATTAAGAAGCAGAACTAAGATGAATGTTTAAATGGTTTGTTTTTTTAAGGAAAGGAGAAACACACCCCTCCATGGTATTTTGCCCTTAGGCAGATCATCTTGCTGGATGAGAATTTGTCCTAGAAGAAGCTTCCCCTGAGGGAAGAACTTTACATTTGCTAATCATATAACCACACCTAAATGTTGCAACCCCAACCCCTCATGATTTTGGGATATAACCAAGGCTGTAAGAGTGGGCACAGAGAAGAGGAGTAGAGGAGGAATATGAAAGTGGGTGAAGCTGAAAGGAGGCAGAGGGAGATGAGATTGGAATAAACTGCAACTGATCACCAAGCAGCCTGCCCTTGTTTTCTCTTTCATCCACCCATTGCCATCAGCTGTCCTGGGTGAGGGAAAGTGGCCCCAAACCACCGAATGCTGGTGGCAAGAGAGCACCGTGGCTTCTTCTCTATTTTGTGATTACACAAGGAACAACATGTGGGATATAAAGAAACATAATAAGGGGATAACAAATGGCCAAAGGAAACAGATCCCAAGAACTGATCTACAGAACTGAGCTTACCATGGTGGGGGACAAGGAGTGGGTGGGTTGTGAGGAGACACTCTGCTGGAAGGTGTGGTATTAGAATGCATGAAATATTATCATTAACAGTGATATTGGTGGACCCCACAGGTGACTTATGTGAAGCGGGTAGGAGAAAGATGGTCACTTTCTCTCGCTCCACCTCTACCACCTGGGACCCCCTGGGAAGATTGTATCACTTGTCACTGGTCATCCTGTTGATCCTCGATTTGCTTGAGCGGGCGCCAGCAATGTCTCCATTTGTCCCTGTCACGTGCTAGTGTAGCCCAGTTGTATCTGCTCGCTCCTGGGAAGATTAGGACTGGTAAAGTCTGCGATGAGCCCCTATTCAGCATGGGTATGAACCCTGCCAGCCCCAGAAGGTGGCTGTCAGGCCACACCTGAAGTCCTCTTGGTCTGCCAGGCATCCCCCACCTGATTTCTCGGGGAGCCAGACTCAGGCTGGAGTGAGGATTTGCTCTTTGCAGGAAAGGAGAAATCAGTCCCAGGCTTTACCCAAGGTCCAGTATTATAAATCTTGGTGCCTCAGAAAAAAAAAGGGGGGGGCGCATATCCTACTTTAGGAACCAATAACACTTAAACACACAAATTAGTTTTAAATCTGGGGCTGGGAGATAGCTCAGAGGGTTGGAGCACATGCTTTGTGTGGGAGCCCCAGCTTTGATCCCTGGAGTGGTGTGGTCCCTGAGCACTGCACTGGGAGTGGTTCCCAGCACCACTGGGTGTGGCTGAAGAAACACACGCAAAAACAAATTTATGCCATTTGTTTTCCATCTTTTATAAAAACATCATTTTAATCTAAAATTTTCAGGAGGCTATGGAAAAGACAAAGCATGTTTATTTATTTTTGTATTTTTGTTTTGGGGCCATTCCTGGCAATGCTCACGGCTTACTCTTGGCTCTATGCTCAGAGATAACTCCTGGCAGGGTTTGAGGGACCATATGGCGTCCTGGGGATTGACCCCAGTTGGCCGTATGACCCCAGCCAATTGTATTATCTCTTCAGCCTCAAAGCATGCTTATTTGCAATTGAAGAATTGTCATTTGGGGTAGACAGATTCAGCTAGAAACCTACATGCACCTTTGGAGGGGTAAAACTTGGGAGTTTATGGGAGAATTAAAGAGGAGGAGGCAGAGATCACTTCTGGCAGGCTCAAGGGCCTTATAGGGTGCTGGCATCAAACCTGGGTTGGACCCCTCCCCACTGTCCTATTTCTCCAGTTCCTTATTTTAGATAGACTTCTATATGAGAAAATTCATTGCTCATGTTCTGGTGATTTAAATCTAAATATGACTTAGAAATCATAACATTTTATGATTTTTAAATTGTATAAAAAATTTACAGTAAAAGTTGAAATAGCGATTTTTCTACCTGTAAATCAAACAACCCCTACCCCAATATAGAATAGTTCAATGTAAAAAAATTGTATTCTGCCTTTTCTAATGTCAAGAGATAAAATATTCAAAATAAAACTGATCTATTTTGACATATTAAAAACATAATATCGGGGCTGGAGCAATAGCACAGCGGGTAGGGTATTTGCCTTGCACACGGCCAACCCGGGTTCGATTCCCAGCATCCCATATGGTCCCCTGAGCACTGCCAGGGGTGATTCCTGAGTGCAGAGCCAGGAGTAACCCCTGTGCATTGCCAGGTGTGACCCAAAAAGCAAAATAAAGAAATAAATAAATAATAAATAAAAACATGATATCAATTACTTGCCTTAAGGATACTTTTCTATTGAAAATATCTGATACTCAAATGCAAACGTCCTCTAATTATCACTTAATTCACTGCTCAGTTTCAAATGTTTTGGAAATTAGAGTCAACTTAATCAAAGAAATCTACTCCACATATAAAATTGTCAAATGAAACAGTGAGAATGCTGCCACTGTCACTGTAATCCCACTGCTCCTCGATTTGCTCAAACAGGCACCAGTAACGTCTCCACACCAAGGGATAAACAAAGAGAGGCACTATACAGTACTTTTATTCAGTTATGGACACAGAACATTCTTTTTAAGATTTCAGTTATTTTCAATTTATTAAGGTTTGGGGGGGGCCATATGTAGTGTTCAGGAGTGAATCCAGGTAGGCCATGTGCAAGATAAGTACCCCACCTCTTACTAGCTTTTTGAGCCTTTCAAATAATAGTCTAGCTATTTTGCAGACTTTCCCCAAGTTTGTAATTGCCTTATGTTTCCACACACTTAGATCCTGGTTATATATTTTTGACAGAAATACTGTATAAATGTTAATTTGTTCTTTTTAATATATTCTATGAGAAGGCATGTGGCAGTTTGCTCCACTATTTGTGATTTTAATTTGTTTACTTGGTCAATATGTTATCTGCCTAATGCACTCTAAATTATTATTCTTAGTTTTAGATAAATATAGTTGAATAAATTCTTGACTTACAAAAAAACAAAAAAGAAGAAGAAAGAGGAGGAGGATATAAGTAGTTTTGAAAAAAAGCTTGAACTATACTTGGTTATATAGAATTGCTTACTGTCAACTGAAGTAATCATCACTGTAAAGGAAATTCAAAATTAAATCAAAGTTCATCGGTGGTATGAGGTTGCAGGGGTATAAAAAATAAGAAGAAGAAGAAATTTTAAGAAAAGATATTATTCAGAGGAACCAGGAACTAGTGCAGCTGATAGACTGGTTGCCTGGCGTGTACCTGACCTAGGTTTAATTCCTGGTGCCACAGGTTCCTCATGTATTGCTGAGTGCAGTCTTGATGGCCCCAGAACCATCTTTGTGGTCTGGTATCCCTGGTACTGCTGGGCTGGAGAAACGTCACATCCTGCAGTCTTGGACTGAACTACTGGCCAGGTTGGCTGAGAATCCCTGTGGGGCCCCTGGGTCTCTGGAGCATCATATGGAAACACTGCTGCCCTATGCATTCACACAAAGGATATTGTTTTGAGTTTTACTGAGAACCCAGGTACCAGGAAACAGCTATCAGATTTCTCTGCACAGATGACCACTCTTCAGAAATTTGATTCCAGTTTATGTGCAATTTGTGCAGATAGGCTTCCCACATGAAAGAGTATATAATCCTTCTATAAAAAATATTAAGGTGGAGCTGGAGCGATAGTACAGCAGGTAGGCTGTTTGCCTTGCACACGGCCAACCCAGGTTTGATTCCCAGCATCTCATATGTTCCCCTGAGCACCACCAGGAGTAATTCCTAAGCACAGAGTCAGGAGTAACCCCTGTGCATTGTCAGGTGTGACTCGAAAAGTAAAAAAAAAAAAAATTAGACCATCTCTGGTTAAATCTTAACCTTTTCAGATAATGACAGGGAGGAATGCTGTGTCTAACTTCAAAATGACCTATTAACCTACAGTCAGATGCTATCTATGTGTGGAAAGAGGTGAGGAGTGAGGTCATTAAATCTGTTACTCAAAGATTTCTCAGAAAAGTAAGAATTGAGCTGCCATATGAGCAAGCAGTCCCACTTCCAGGTAACTACTCCCAGGACAGAAAGAAAGACATTCATTCCAAAGGACATTTGCACACCATTATTCACACCAACTCTTAGCACAAAAGCTAGGCTACAGAATCAAATAAGGTGTCCAATGACAGATGAATGAACTATAAAGGTGAGATATATATATATATATATATATATACATATATATACTGTGAAACATTCTACAGCTGCAAGAAATGATGAGATCATGTAATTTGCTGCAAGTTGGATAACACTGGAGGGTGTCTTGTTAAATGAAGAAAGTCTGAGGAAGAAGAACAAACAGGATGGTCTCACTAATCTGTGGTATATAGAATAATAGGAAAAGGGAATACAAGATATTTAAGGGAGGATAACTAGATCGCCATTAGGATAACTAGATCGCCATTGATCCTAGAACATAGAAAGGAGAAAGATAAGAAAAGAAAGAAATCAAGGGGTTAGGGATTAAGAAGAGGCAGATGAGAAGTAGCAAGGGTGGGGTAGGGACTGGGGTACATGGGTGATGTAGAGGCTGGTATATGGATATATTTAAACAACAGAGCAACAACACTGAAAGCCTGAGACCCAAACAACAATAATCAAACTTAAAAGTGTGCTTGTCAATGAGGCAGGCTGGGTGGTGGGAAGGAACCTGAGGACACTGGTGGAGGGAAGTTGACACTGGTGGTGGGACTGGTGCTGGAAGATTGTAAACCTGAAACCCAACTATGAATAATTTTGTAAATGATGATGTTTTGATTAAAAAATAAGGGGCTGGAGGGGCTGGAGCAATAGCACAGCGGGTGGGGCGTTTGCCTTGCGCGCGGCCGACCCGGGTTCGATTCCCAGCGTCCCATGTAGTCCCCTGAGCACCGCCAGGGGTGATTCCTGAGTGCAGAGCCAGGAGTAACCTCTGTGCATTGCCAGGTGTGACCCAAAAAGGCAAAAAAAAAAGGGGGGGCTGGAGCTATCGCATAATGGGTAGGGTGTTTGCCTTGCAAGCAGCTGTCCCGGGTTTGATTCCCAGCATCCCATATGGTTTCCCGAGCACCGTCTGGAGTAATTCCTGACTGCATGAACCAGGAGTAACCCCTGTACATTGTCGGGTGTGACCAAAAAATAAAATAAATTAATAAATGAATAAATCACTGTATCACTGTTGTTCCATGGCTCATCCATTTGCTCGAGTGGGCTCCAGTAACATCTCCATTCATCCCTGTCGTATTCAGGGTCAGGGGAATGAAGCCCATTATTGTTACTGTTTTTGCCATATCAAATACGCCATGAATAGTTTTCCAGGCCTGCTGTGTGAGATTCTACATTGCTCTCTTCCGGGAGCTTTGTTTTATAGTCTCTGGATCTTGGTCGTTGATGAGATTACATGGCGCTGAGGGCAGTTTGTGGGTGTGGCCGCCAAGCCACTGGAAAACTGGGGATCTGGGTGGAGGAGGCCCAGTCCTGATCCAAGCAGGCTTGGAGATCTCAGCCACGGACCCCACATACCTGGGTTCCTCTGTTGGTTCCTTCATAGATGAGGCATGTGGAGAGTGGCCTTGAGCATGGCTGTGGCTGGGTTCTGGAGGTTTTCAGCTGCCAGGGCTCTACTTGGGGCAGGGAGGGAAACTCAACCTGCCCCCCTCCGAGGGGGCCCCCAGTGAAGACAGCCTGCTATGGAGGCAGGAAAATACCTCTGATAAAATCTGTTATCTAAAGAATGCCTCTGACATGTTAGGTTTAAGCAAAGGTTACTGTGTAAACACAACACAGGTGCACTTGGCCAGTGGGCTTCCTCCAGGTGATCTTGCTGCGTGGTCTTTAGAGGACAAAGGATTTTGCTGGCCTGGGTCTATGATGGAGGCTAGCCATGAATTTTTTTTAATTGTACCATAGGTAACATAATTAAAATAGTGTTAATTTTTTTCTTTTTTTTTTGCTTTTCTTGGGGTCACACCCAGTGATGCTCAAGGGTTACTCCTGACTCTACACTCAGGAATTAGTCCTGGCAGTGCTTGGGGGACCATATGGATCCTGGGGATTGAACCTGGGTTGGCTGCATGCAAGGCAAATGCCCTACCCGCTGTTCTATTGCTCTGGCCCCAAATAGTGTTAATATTTATGATAGTGATATATCAAGTTACTATACCCCTCCCACCCAGAACCCTCTACTCATGTCTTTCATTAGAATTTGTTTTAGTCCATATTAAAGACTCTATGCTCCAGCAAAAATACTATTTCCACTGCTCATGCAATCCGTATGACTTTGCAAACAATTTTGTTTGATGATCTCTTAAAGCAATTGCTTTTGGGGCCCAGTGTACTCATTCATGACAGGGAGCAGAATTTCTCTTTAATGGCCATCTGACTCCATTTAAAAATAACTCCACACATGTCAATTTGACACAAAGGCATCTGGAGCAAAATGACACTGTTCAGAAATTTTTTCCAGAAGCTTGCATTGACTTTAAGAGGCCCCTTAAGTCTCTATGTTGCACATGGGCAGGAGATATGACTCAACAGTGGAGCATGGGCCTATCATGTCTGAGGCCCGAGTTCCATTCCTAACACTGCAGGCTCCATTCTCTAGCACTGCAGGCTGAGAGCCAGCCCTTGAGACCCCCCCTGTGGATGGTGTATGGAGTATTGCTGAGAGTGGCCCTGGGACTCCCCACCTTGTTCCATTGGGCATGACTCCAATTCAAAAATAAAGAGGCGGGAGAGAGAGAGAGAGAGAGAGAGAGAGAGAGAGAGGAGAGAGAGAGAGAGAGAGAGAGAGAGGGAGAGAGAGAAAGGAGAGGAGAGCGGAGGAGAGGAAAGGAGGGGAGGGGAGGGGAGGGGAGGAGAGGAGAGGGGAGGAGAGGAGAGGAGAGGGGAGGAGAGGGGAGGGGAGGGGAGGGGAGGGGAGGGGAGGGGAGGGGGGGAGGGGAGGGGAGGGGAGGAGAGGGGAGGGGAGGAGAGGGGAGGAGAGAGGGGAGGGG